>NW_005353538.1:3759523-3771264 GCF_000412655.1 Myotis brandtii | reverse complement strand
TAGTCTTGAATATACATATGTCAGAACTCATCAAATTGTACACTTTAAATATGTTCAGTTTATTGTATGTCAATTATATTTCAAAAAAGCTTAAAAATAAAAGGATTCATAAAGAGGTACAGGAGTAGTTAGAAAGATTATTGTTTTGCCAGTTCCCTTCCCCTGATCCTAACACCCCAGTCGAGGACTGGGGATGATGAAGGGAGACAGAGAGAGCAAAAATGAAAGGACATCTGGGCTTGAGCCAGGCCCAGGACCTGAGAGATGACAAAGTCACAGGTAACAGTCAGCAATATTGATTGACTCTGCACTAGTGTTTTCCAGAGAAATAGAACCAGAGAGAGAGATTTTTAAGGAATTAGCCCATTGATTATGGAGGTTGAGAAGTTCCAAAATCTGTAGTCAGCAAGCTGAAGAACCAAGAGAGTCAGTGGTGTAAGATCAAGTCTGAGAACAGAGGAAACCCAGCGTCCCAGCTGAAGGGTCAGGCAGCTTTTGTCTTACTCAGCCTTCTTGTTCTATTCAGGTCATCAGCTGATGGGATGAGGCCTCCCACAGGAGGGAGAGCAATCTGCTTTATGCAGTCTACAATTCAAGTGTTAATCTCAGGCAGAAACATCCTCACGGACACATCCACAATAAGGCTTGGCCACCCGGTGGCCTAGTCAGGTTGACACGTAAAATTAACGATCGCGGGCATCTGTGTTTTAGATTCCAGGAGCAAAGCATAAACCAGGGTGGGGAACCTTTCTCTGCCAAGGGCCATCTGGATGGTTATTGCATCATTCGCGGGCCACACGCTATGATCAACTTAAAAATTAGCCTGCTGTACTTGGTCAAACAGTTAATTAACTCACCCCTGATGCCTTGGCAGGGCCAGACCAAATGATTTCACAGGCCTTCAGGCCAGACATTCCCCACCCCTGGCATAAACCAAGACAAGCTTTCAGTCCCTGCTCTCCTGGGGCTTCTAGTCTACATGGAGACAGACATTAAGAACATTGGTGTGGAATACACTGTGATTGACAGTTCTAGGACGGCCCCCATGACCTCTGCCCCCTGGTACTATGTCCTGTATACACCTGGAGTGTGGGCAGAATCGATGACTTGCTTTCAACCAATAATATAGAAAGGTGTTGAGATGATCACATTATTTATATGGCAATGTGAAGGGTTTTTTTTCCAGCTGTAATTAAGGTCCCAAATCAGTTGCTTTTGAATTAATCAAAAGAGGGGTTATCCTGGTTAGGCCTGACTCAATCTGGTAAAACCCTTAAAAGAGAAACGAGGCCCTTTCTGCTGCTGGCCTCGAAGGGACAAACGGGCGTGTTGTGAATTGTCTATGGCAAGGGGCAGCCTCTGGGGGCCGGTGGCCTCTGTCTTCCTGCCACAGGAACTGAATTCCACCGACAACCTGCGAGAGCTGGGAAGAGGACCAGCGTCCCAGGTGAGAATGCAGCCTGGCCGACGCCCTGCCTGCAGCCTTGTGAGGTCCAGGTGGAGACCCAGGGAGGCCAGCTGGGCTCTGAGCTTCAGGATCATACATGTGTGCCTTTTGAAAGCTCTAAAGCTGTGGACATCTGCTTTGCAGCAATAGAAAACTAGTACATCCGCGCGCCTCGGGCATATTTTAGAGAAAAGATCAATGAGGCACAGGAAAGGGAAGTGAGTTGCCCAGAATGAGTGGTGATAACCCGCATTTCCTGCGGCTCACACTGCCCAGCACTCTGCCAGGCCTTAGGTGTGGAGGCGACAGTGCAGTGGAGTGTACTACCTGGGAGCTGTATGGTAACCTGCTAGCCCACCTGACTTACAGCTGAGAACTGGAGGCTTGAGCGGCTGAGAGAGCTGCTAAGGGTCGCAGAGGTACAGAAGGAGGAGCTGGCATCTGGGCCCAGACCCTCTGGCCTCCAAGGCTACGCTTCTACTTCTCTGCCTCCTGCTCCACAAATGAGCGCACGTGCACATGCAGAGAGGAGCTGTTCTGGGCCGTGGCTCAAGTTCACCTCGCTCGAACTTTATTGGAGAACAGTTCCCAGGAATCGTTAGTAACTACGTGCTGGGCCCTGAGTGTCCTGTCCCCAACCCCTACCTCGATGAACAAACAGAACACACAGCCCTGAACAAAAATGCAACAATCACCATGTCTCACAACAGCAGAGCACGGAAAGTACTAGTATACAAGGCTCTCTCCCAGGGCCTGTCACAGAGCCTCGCACGGCCTGGGGTGGCAGGGCCCCCTGGGGTGGCAGGGCCTCTGGGATGGCAGGGCAGCCCCCTGGGTGGCAGGCGGCAGATCTGCAGGCTCAGGCTGGAGAGCTGGAGAGCTGACGTGGCAGCGCCAGGAAGCGGCAGGCAGGCTCAAAGCCGGAAGAGCTGGTGTCCAGCCCCAGTCTGCTGGCAGGAAAACACAAAGTCCCAGCTCCAAGGCCTCGGGCAGAATTGCCCTCTACTGGGGGGATCACCGTTGTGCCCTGATCAGGCCTTCCTCTGGTTGGACGGGCCACCACATGATTCACTCTATGGTCCACATGCTAATCTCTTCCAAAAATACCCTCACTGACACCCCAGAATAGTGTTTGACCAAAGGTCCTTCATGGCCCAGCCAAGTTGTAAAATTCACTATCACATCCCCCGAGGGGACTTTTTGCAAAGATGTGGGCAGGGTCAAGGGACACTGACCTGGAACAGTAAAGCCCCTCAGGCTCGTATAGCAAGGGCCTCTGCCACTCGCTGGGGAGGGCACCTGCTGGGAGCCGCCAGAACCTGGGTGCGGGAGCTGTAGGAGAGAAAATGGGGCTGGAGGGTGGCCTGAGATAGGCATGCAGAAGACCCATAGCCCAGCAGGGCGGGAGCAGAGAAATAAGTCCCCAAACCTCACTCTCCTGCCCTCCAGCCTCTGTACTGTCCCTCCCATGGGCCAAGCCAGAGGGAGCAAGCCCATTGGCGCAGTTCCCGCAGACCAGCCCCGCCAGGAGCAGGGCAGAGAAAGGCGGAGCAGTTCCTGTCAGGGCCGCCAGGAAACCCGCAGCGCACCCATCACAGGTACAGGTGAGGGCACCAAGGCTCAGCAGCTCATCCCGAAGGACCAGTTAGCAAAGCCAGGACCAGACGAGCTCTCTGACGCCGGATCCCTGATTCTCCCCAGTCCTTGCTGACGGGCTTGTTCCTTCTCCCTCTG
Organism: Myotis brandtii; assembly: GCF_000412655.1. Lineage (NCBI taxonomy): Eukaryota > Metazoa > Chordata > Mammalia > Chiroptera > Vespertilionidae > Myotis > Myotis brandtii. Next base: position 3,768,083 of record NW_005353538.1, on the reverse strand, counting down.
AGGTGGGGCCTGGGCTTCTTTGGGACACAAAGCCAGGCTAGGAATTGAAGGCCTTGCTCTTATCTGTGAATTCAACCAGGACCCCAGGCTCTGCCTCTCCTGCTCAAGAAGGCTCCCTATTGTCCTACAATCCCCCACTCTTTTTTATTTTTATTTTTTGGTTAATCCTCATGCCAGGATATTTTTCCATTGATTTTTAGGGAGAGTAAAAGAGAGAGGGAAAGGCAGAGAGAAACACATGGAATGGTTGCCTCCTGTACGAGCCCCGACCAGGGCCCAGGCTGGGGAGGAGCCTGCAACCAAGGTATGTGCCCTTGGCCGGAATCGAACCCAGGACCCTTCGCTCTGCAGGCCAACACTCTATCCACTGAGCCAAATCCGCGAGGGCAAATCCCCCACTCCTGACTCCTGCCTGCTTCCCAACCTCACCCGCTGTCTCTCTTAGTCACTCCAGCCACTGACCTTCTTTCAGTTTCTCGCAGGCAGGTCCTGCACCGGCCTGTGTCATGTGCTTCCCTCTGACAGTAACGCTCTTGCGCTCTCTCCTCACCTAGTGCACTCCTGGGCTTCCTTCTGCTCCTGCCCAGACCCACCCACCATTTAAACTCAGATCTCTCTACACTGTCTCATTGCCCCCGTCCTTTCCCCTTGTATTTCTTACTAGAGGCCCAAAGCACGAAATTCGTACAAGTCCAGGTCCTCAAGAGCCCCGCAGAGGCAAGCACTCAGCCCGTTGCACCCAGAGGCCCTCGGCCCAGGAAGGTCAGGTGGTGGGCCCGAGACAGCAGAGTATGGAAGGGGCAGAACTGGGGCTCGAACCTTGATCTGTCTGCCTCCAAAGTGTCAGGTTTTCTTTTTAACTCAACAATTTCTTCCAAAAAGCATACACTAGCGTATGGAGGGGTCGTACCTTCAACCTGTGGCAGAAGGACAGGGCTGACGCAGGCAGCTTCCAGCCAGAGCAGGGGAAGCCACAAGCCAAGAGTCTAATATATCTAACAACAACAACAGTAATAGTAATCATCACAGTCCAGCAGCTGCTTGTTAAGCATGGTGGCCAGGACCGCATCCGGGGTTTTACACAGTCCTCCCGTGTATTGTCACCTCAGTCCTGGGAGATGGTGCCTTCATGATCCTCTTTTCCAGGGAAGGAAGCTTGGGTCTGGGGAGGTTACATTGCGCAGCTACTAGTAAGTGGAGAGGCAGACCGAGGGCTGCAGCGGACTCCGCTGCCTCCGAGGAGTCCCGCTGCAGAACTTGCCACCTGGGCGCTGCTCGCTCTGCTCTCCGGGGGAGCTTCCTTGCACCTCCCCTCCACCTGGGCGCAGCATGGCCTCCGTGCCTTCCCGGCACCACCCCACAGCCATGTGGGCAAACACCCTGCCTCTCCCCAGGCGGGGGACGCCCGATTTGCATAACTTAATTAAATTCTGCATTTTCCTGGGCGAAGGAGCGGGCCTGTGAAGGATGCTGAGTGCATGGTCTTAAGGCAAATCAGCGCGGATGATGAAAGAGCCTATTTCGGTTAAGCAAATTATGAGGAGGCGGGCGATGTCCTCACTCTAATAATTCCCCGTGAATTATTTATATGGAAACTGCAATTACATCGGGCAAAACAGTGTTGTGTGCCTAAAGCTCACTTAATTACCCAACCACCTGTTGGGACACGGGTCCTCCACCAGCCATTCCTCCCCCAACAGGTCCTTGCTCTGGGAGGGCGGGCTTGTGGGGAGCTGAGGGGGGCGGGGCTGGGAGGACACTGGCTCTGCTTGCTCTGGCCCAGCCTGGAACCAGGCTCCCCATTCTCCAGGGCCTGGGCAAAGCCTGGTCCCTCGGTGCCTCTAGGTCATCCTGGGGAAGAGAGAGGAGGGTGCGGAGTAAGAGAGGGGGCCAGGGAGGAAGAAAGAAACAGGCCCCACACCCTTCCCAATATACCCTTTAACCAATGAAAGAAGACTCCTTTCATCAGGGCCTGGTTGTTTAACTGGAAATGAGGGTTGCCATGGAAACCATACTGTCACAGGATTTCCTACCACTTATCAGCAGGAGAGGCAGGAGACAGGGGAGAGGAGGCTGTGGGGGGAGAGGGGGGAGGAGAGGGGGGAGAAGCAGCTGCTGTGGAGAGGAGACCCCTGGCTGGGCGGGAAGGTCAGGGAGGCGGAGGGGCCTTGCTGGTGATCCATTTGTTGAAACACAAGTCACATAGGCCACTCGCTACCCTGGGGCACCTGGAGTTCCTCTCACTTTCCTGGGCCACAGGGGTGGGGTGGTAAACGTCTCCTTCCACTCACCCCCCGGAGAAAAACGTTGTAAATGTCAGAAATGTGATGAAACTGTCAAAAATACATGAAATCGGCTATATAATAAATGGTGAAACACAGGTACTTTTGGGTTCGGTGACTGTAAAAATCAGGAAATTTCTTCAAGAGAAAGTAAAAACAAAGAAAAATGATGGCCTCTGGGGGCGGTTCGAGGGCAGTCAGTGGTGTCCCAGGACTGGGGAGAGTGGTCCTCCCTCCGTCACGCCAGCGTTGCCATGGCGGTTGGCTGGGGCCCAGGCCATAGACACAGGTCGCACAGGAGGTGGGCAGACAGTGAAGTTGGTCGGACACGCATGAGGCTTGAGGTGGAGGGGGCCGTGGAGAGCAAGGGCTGCCCGGTGACCACTGTTCTGGGAGCTGCAGGGCCCTTTCCCTATCTGTCACTCACCGCGAGAAACAGACTCCCAGAAATCTCAGCCAGCTGTGAAGTTCAAATACAATGATTGTCCCACTCATTTACTTCACAATTAATGACACATGAAGTAAGTGGATAAGATCATTGTATTTACTAGTTTAAAACAATGGTAATAGCTCACATGTGTGGTGCACTGACAATGCGCCAAACACCATGTTGAGATTTATGTGCACTTATCATGAGCCCCATCTTACAGACGGAGAAACTGAGGCTGAGCGAGGGCAAGCGGTTTTCCCTAGCTACGCAGCTATGGTGCACAGCCAGCTACACAGCCAGCTGCAAAGCCAGGCCTTCCAGGCTCAGAGCTCTCACTGCTAGAGTGAGGAGTGTGGAGTGTGGAGATCAAAAGCCAACTTCTAAGAGAGTCAAGCGCCCAGCCCACGTCCTACCGCAGTCTGCCCATCCCGGCTGGAACTGGCCGCTAAAGGGAGGACAGGGGTGTTTTCTCTCCTTTAAAGATTTACCATGTATAAATGTATGGGAATATTAAAGGCAACAATTAACTTTATTGGAAACCTTATATTCTCCGGCCTCATTAGAGCTGCCAACAAGATCTATTATTAGTATTACTATGCAGATACTGTAATAAAAAGGTTATTTAAAGTGGACAGTTTGGCAATGAAATAAAATAGCTTTTCTCCCTTTCCTTTTCTTTTTAAGATATATGTGTGCGTCAGAGCTGGTCTGGAGCAAGGCAGAAGCCTTGCGGGACAGAGGACGGCAGGGCTCATAAAACGCCCCTGAACCCCCACTGTGGACAGGAGAGCCGACAGAGGCCCTGGAGGTCCCGGGAGCCCTCCCAGCCTCTCGGTGGGTGCGTCCACAGCCCTTGGAAGAGGCGGTGGCTGCAGGTAGAAAGCCCCGCGTGTTCCAGCAGAAAGCCGAGGGGCCAGCTGCTGTCCGTGCTCCGCTGAGCACCTAAACGAATCTCCCTTAGGAGCTTCTGCCTCTTCTGTCTCATTCTCTCACCTGGAAGAGGAAGTGAACTCAGGGAACCACCCTGCCCACCCTCCTCTTCCTCTGCTGCCCAGATCCCTGCCCTGAGTTGTGGAGAGGCAGCAACAGAGGAGCCAGCCTCCTGGCCTTCCTTTCCCTTTCTTCCCGGCTAGCTCATCAGTGGGCCTTCCTTGAGCCCCCAGCTCAGCCTAGGGCAGTGGTCGGCAAACTCATTAGTCAGTAGAGCCAAATATCAACAGTACAAGGATTGAAATTTCTTTTGAGAGCCAAATTTTTTAAACTTAAACTATTTAGGTAGGTACATTGTTATTAACTTAATTAGGGTACTCCTAAGGCTTAGGAAGAGCCACACTCAAGGGGCCAAAGAGCCGCATGTGGCTCGCGAGCCACAGTTTGCTGACCACGGGCCTAGGGTGTTCCCTGAGCCTCCAGCTCAGCCTAGGGGGCTCCCTGGACGAGGAAAGACTTTCTGGAGCAAGGGTGCTGGGGCCTTCTCACGCCTGGCCTGCTTGCTCTGACAACACAGAGAAGTCGAAGTCCTCCCTCCCCGCACTCAGAAGCCAGGACGCTGAGCCAGGAGGCCTCCGGCATCTACTCTGGACTCACTGGGAGCACCCCTGGGCCTGCTGAGTGGAAAAGTCCGCTTAATTAAAGGCTCAGTCCTCCCGTGAGGGCCCGGCTATATGAGCCTCGGCCCTGCCCGTGCTAGTGATTATTACCCTCTTTATTAATGCTCATAGCGACCCTGGATTGCCTGCCAGTATTTACTCATTTAGTCTCACAGCAACCCTGCAAGGGAGTTACTGTTGTTATCTTCATTGGCAAGTGAGGAGCCTGAGGTGCAGGTTGCTAATGTAACCCGGCACCTTCACGGCTGCCTTGGACCTTGGCAATGGCCTTCTGACATCTCCCCACTGCACGCTCAACCCCTGCGATGTACCCACAGGGAGCAGCAAGCTGTAAACCCGAGAGGCGGGTCAGCCTCCTTTGTGCCCCAGGGCTTTGCCCTAGCTGTTCCCGGGCCTCAGTAGAATGTTCTTCCTCCAGAACATTCATGATTCAGGTTTCAGCTTGAAGAGGGCTTACCTGAGCACCTTCCAAGCCGGCAGCTGCCTGTCCCCTTCCACATGCTGTAGCACCATATGTCTTTCACCACCATAGGTCCACTATTCCACCTCATGCCTAGAATCATACTTGGCACATAGTAGGTGCATGTTGGCAAATTTGTCCAAGGATACATGCTCCAGGATGGCCTGACCTTAACCACACAGCATATGTGTGCGGTGTGGGTGTTCAGGTGAAAAAGAGTGTAATGGGGGCTGCCCAGGGCCACGCATGGAGAACTCACTAAGGGTCCAAATGTAAACCCTTCACAGGACTGGAATGGCAGCCCACACAGGGAGGCCAGGCCAGGACCTGGGAGGACAGCGAGCCCAGGAGCGGGGGAGGGGAGGGGAGGGTTGCGGGTGCAGTGCCAGGGCTGTTACATGAGGTGCTGAGCTGGAGGCTGGAGGCCAGGGCCACCGGTGAGCACTGTGTGGCTAAGTGAACTGCACTGCAGGTACCAGGACCAATCATCCCAGATGCCAATCCCTGACTCTGTTTCCCCTCTCCTGGAGAGACCTGGCAGCTCTGTGGAGCTGCGGGACGCCTGGGCCCGCTCACGGCCTGGGAGCTGGTCCAGGGGTGGGCTCCTAGAACTCTCCAGATCCTGACTTCCCTGAAAGGGTCTTCTCACCCTACAACACAGAGGTCAGAACCTGGGCTTGCTCTGCTGCGCCCGGGGGCCAGGGAGGTTTCACATGCTCACTCCCACGCCAGGGAAACCCAGAGTCACCTGTGCCTTCACCTTCTACTCACGCTGAAGTATCTGGCGAGCGGGCAACAATCATCGCGCTCTTACTATCGAGTGTAGTCCTGACCCCTGGGAGATGGAGAGACAGCGGTGAACACAGTGCCCCTTCCCCAGGCCATGCACAGCCCGGCGAGGAGAGAAGACACAAAACCATGCTAACAGGCTGACATCAGACCCCACAGACTCCTGTCCAAATCCTGACTCAGCTTCCTACAATGTGAGCAACAGTTTCAAGCCATGTAAGCCCTGGTTCCCACCTGCACTCACAGAGGTGCCGGCACAGCCCAGGGCACTGCCGTGAGAGTGAGCAGCGAAGCCTCGAGAGGGGCTGGCGCTGTGTGAGCCCTTGGTGGCGGCGGCAGCAGCATTAGCAGGAGCTGTTAGAGGAAACAACCCACGGGCCACGTAGTAAGAAGTTCAAATTAATTAATTTCAGGCTAAGGAAGCTCATAAGTGCCGAGAAGCCCATGACGGAGAAATGTCAGTGCACGCCGTGGACGGGCAGACTTCTTGGAAGAGGTACAGTCTGAAGCTAGGAGATGACTCACAGAATATTAGCGATGCTGCCTCAGCAGAGACCTCAGGAATGGTTTCCGGAACTTCTTACCTTTCTTTACAGCATGGCACCCACAGATGTGGGAACATGTGTTCTGCATGCTGGAGCCGGCAACACCGCCCCTCCCAGCTTGGGGACACCCTGTCTGGCTGCCCCATTCACCGAGGCATCTCCGGGCCAGAGAGACTCTGTCTCAACACACAGGGCACCTGCCTGAGGCCCACAGGGCTGCAGCACACCTGCTGGGAAGTTCAGGTTCAGAACAAGCTCATTGACTGACAGATGAGGAAACAGACTTGGGGAGCAAAAGTGACTTGGCTGAGGTCCACACTTGGGCCAGAACCAAGTGGAAAGCTAATGTCCATATATTGTCTGCTCTTAAAAGATGGGAGGACAGCAGGTCAGCAGTTCATGGGAGAAGGTCAAGGAGTTTATTTCAGGGCAAGAAAGTTAACTAGCATTAATGGAGGAGACCTGACCCAATCCATAATGAGGATAACCCGCTAGACTGAGTATCTGTGGCATCCCAGGCGGGTGCTAAGTGGCGCGCCTGCCTTATCCCAGCCTGTGCTGGTGAGTGTGAGATGGTACCTGGTGGCCTTGAGGGGGCACGATGTTAACCAACTTGTGACGCCACCTGAGACGAAAGCCTGGGAGGTCCATCTCCAGCGCTGGCCCAGCACCTTCACCGGGAGGAGGAAGCAGGCTGACCTGCGGCCTGGCCGCCCCCACCCCCACCACCCCCGCTGCAGGCAGGGCCAGAGAAGACAGCCTGGGAAGGAATGACAGACCGGTTTCATTGCACCTGAAGGAAGTGCGCTGCCCCATTCTCCTCACCTGTTGCCACCACCTGAGACTCTCTCCCCATCTTGGCTACCCCACCCATCCTGCAGATTGGAGCGTATATATCACCTGCTCAGATAAGCCCACCCCGTCCAGGAAGCAGCCCCACCCTGCTTCTCTCTCTCACATCACCCTACTATTTTCCTTCATAACACTTGTAAAATCTAGGTTACATATTCATTCTCCCCCACTCAAAGGCAAACTCCTTGAGGCAGCAGCATACCCTGGGTATTTAAATCTATTTTTTAAAAATTTTGTTTTATTGCTTAAAATATTACAAAGAGTGGTACATATGTCTCCTTTTTTCCTGCCCCTCTTGACCTTCCCCAGGCCTCCCCTACCCCCCAGTGTCTTGTGTCCATTGGTTATGCTTATATGCATGCATATAAGTTCTTTGGTTGATCTCTTACCGCCCCCCTACCTTCCCCGGCCTTCCTGCTGTAGTTTGACAGTCTGTTCGATGCTGCTCTGCCTCTGTATCTATTTTTGTTCATCAGTTTATAATGGTCTTTATTATCCATAAATGAGTGAGATCATGTGGTATTTTTCTTTCATTGACTGGCTTATTTCACTTAGCATAATGCTCTCCAGTTCCATCCATGCTGTTGCAAATGGTAAGAATTCCTTCTTTTTTACAGCAGCATAGTATTCCATCATGTAGATGTACCTCTGTTGATGGGCACTTAGGCTATTTCCAAATCTTAGCTATGGTAAATTGTGCTGCTATGAACATAGGAATGCATATATCCTTTCTGATTGGTGTTTCTGGTTTCTTGGGATATATTCCTAGAAATATTGATTGAATGATTAGATGCATTGGCCATCCTGACTTTCAGTTCCAACCTTGCAGCTGACCAGTGGGATGACCTTGGGCCAGTCACTGCCGTGGGACCTCAGTTTTTCTCAGTTGCATGGAGAGGGAGACGGCTGGCAGCGACCTGGAGTTCTTCCTGCTCTGCTCCTGCTCCGCCAGGGGATGGAGAAGCCAGCGCTGCGTCAGAGGCGCCATCTCTCCTTCCCATGTAGCGAGCCAGAGGCAAGTTTTTAAAAGTACTTGCCCCATGGAAGCAGCCGCTCCCACCAGCACGGGCCGCCCGACTGGACACGGGGCAGAGCCTGCAGTGAGGTCGCTCATGGCTGGTGGGCCCTGGGCAGAGCCCCTGAGGCCCCGAGGGTCATGGTGGGCCCTGAGGTGGAGCCCCCAGGCCTGAGTCCAGGGCTGTCTGGTGAATAGAGGTGGCCCATGTCCTTTCACTGGACAGAGCCCAGCACCTCAGAGAGAGAGCACCCTGGGATCTGTTTAATCTGTGTTTTTTAATCTGTTTTACATTTTAAATGACTCCACCTGAGGCAGACAGCTCCTGGCCCCTCTCACCTCCCAATCCAGCACTGGAGGCCTCCTTCAAAGTCTGCTTCTGTGCCCACACCCCCTGAAGGCGGTTGAGAGGGTTCCTCAATGTTTATTTCATTCTGAGGCTCCCTCTCTTCATCTCTGCGAAGTTCCTCGGTTCAAACGCAGCATCAGAATCCCTGCTGGGACGCCCCACTCACTGATGGGATCCTGGGCACTCAGCAGGTCAACCCCAAGTCTGGGGCCCCATTTACCTCCTGGC
>NW_005353538.1:3757098-3759480 GCF_000412655.1 Myotis brandtii | reverse complement strand
CACACCGCGGCGTCTCCTCCCTCCCCAGCCTGACCCTTGAGTTTCTTTTTCAGGCTGATGTTCGGGGAAAGCCGCTGACTGGGGCGTGTGCCGGCCCAGAGTCGTCGTGTGGGGGAGGGCGCTTCCGCCCGAGCCCTCTGAGCTTCGGATGCGGCTGGCCCTCAACACCCGGCCTGAGCAGCCGTGGTTCCAGTTTTGAGTTTCCAAAGACCTTCCTTTCTTTTTTCATTTTCAATCACACAACACCCCTAGCAGCCACCTGCTGGGGTCACACCCAGGGAATAGGAGGCGGGGCCTAATTCTGCCCCTCCCGGCCATGAGGCCAGGCAGATATGGCCTGGCTCCCCACTGGCTTCTGCCATCCAAGGAGCAGCTGGGACCAGGTGAACACGAGGCCTCCTGGCTCCCCTATTTGAGAGGCAGGACAGGTTGCAATAAGTCCATACTACAGGAGAAGAAACTGGGGCTTAAATCACGGAACCATTGGCCTGAGGTCCCAGGGATTGGCTGGCTAAAGAACTAAGCCTGGAATTCCCCTACAGAACACTGTTCTTTTTTTTAAAATTATTTTTATTGATTCCAGAGAGAAAATAGAAACTGGGGCTTAAATCACGGAACCATTGGCCTGAGATCCCAGGGATTGGCTGGCTGAAGAACTAAGCCTAGAATTCCCCTACGGAATGCTGTTCTTTTTTTAAAATTATTTTTATTGATTCCAGAGAGAAAGTGAGGGAGAAAGAGAAACATCAATGATGAGAGAATCATTGATCGGCTGCCTCCTGCATCCCCCGCTACTGGGGATCAGCATGTACCCTGGCCAGGAATCAAACCATGACCTCCTGGTTCATAGGTCGATGCTCAACCACTGAGCTACACCGGCCAGGCCAGAACCCTGTTCTTAAGTGATTTCCTTGGGCCCACACCAGGCTAAAGGCTACCACACTGGACAGCACAGACAGAGAACATTCCCATCATCACCGAAAGTTCCACCAGGCGGAAGGTGTCTATGTCCCCATTCCTCCCCTTGATTAGACTGAGGCCCTCCAGGCAGGGCCTCCGCACAGTCACCTTCTCTCTCGGGTGCCTGGCGCTGTGCTGGGTAACACAAGGGCTCAGAGGTTGTGTATGGCATAGATTGGTTTGCTGGCAGAAAGCCTTGCCGCCCAGCTGGGCCCTGGGTCTAAAGACCAGGCTGAGGAACACTGATGGAGAGTGGGGTCTGTGTGAGATGGGGTCACCCCATTCCACGGTGGGGGGCGGGGGGCAGTAGGAACCTAGCTGCTGTGGTGAAGGTCTCACGAATCCATCTGGACTCCACAGAGGCCGGTGAGGGGGCACCTGGCTGCAAGGGGAAGGCAGATGCGGGAGGGAGTAGACACCACGGGAGGGAAGCCAGCAGAGGGCGCCTCCTTCCGCCACCACAGACAGTTCCCGCTGGGCAGCTGCCTCGCCTCGTTAGCGCCAGGAGGCAACCCTGCTAATTACCAAACCCAAACTTGAGATTTGCATTTTTATGAAATGCTCGTGCAGGAGATAAATCTTTTCCCTTTTTAAAAAAATCAAGATGGATAGGGGGAGAAAAAGCTCATAACAGTACATACTAATTCAATCTAATCTTGGTCATTTCAGTTTCTATAAGAAAGTGCTTTCATAAAGCTACAAAGCTAACATCCATAACTCTCCAGTTTCCCCAGACAGGATACCTCTGCATTAAGTTTCCCATTTATCTTCGGAGATGGCAAATCATCCATTTGTAATGGGGTCTAGTAAAGCGAGCTCCCGTCACAGTCCCCGCTGCGGGCATGCACCTCACATCCACAGGTGCTGCTTTGGGGCCCAGGACGGTCCCATCTTCTTGGGGGGCCCCTGACCAGGTTTGTGTGGGTGCAGAGTGCCTGAGGCATCAACATGCAGCACCGTGGTGGTCTGCTGGGGGGAGGGTCTGCTGGGGGGAGGGGCACGGCGGCTGGGGAAGCAGGAGCCCCAGTCCCACCAGCTTGTCCACATGCGTCTCTTCCTAGAGGAGCTGAGATGGAGACCAGTGGGCAAGGGGTTGGGCCTGGCTTGGAGCTCACTCCCTGAGGCAGGTAGACTTGCTAGAGCAAAGCCAGGCTGGGAAGGAGCAGAGTTTAGCAGACCAATTCCAGAAGCTCAGTCGAGCACCGGGGATGCTGGCTCATTGTTGTAGGCGGGTTCCTTGGGGAGCAGCCTGTGAGATGGGGTTAACCAGCAGGTGCTTATTAAGGAGCACCCAGGAGATGCACAGCAGTGGAGAGAGGATAGGAAGTAGGTGTGGGCAGAGGGAGGAGTCCAGCTCTTACACAGAAAACAGCCGCCTTGGGGCAACTCCTGGAGGAGGAGGAGGAGGAGGAGGAGGAGAAG
>NW_005353538.1:3734812-3757004 GCF_000412655.1 Myotis brandtii | reverse complement strand
GGAGGAGGAGGAGGAGGAGGAGCAAGGAGTGCTGGAGTGGCCCTTAGGACTGTCCCAAATCCAATCCACGGCCAGCCCCGCCCATTCGGGCAGCTGTCTGTCACTGGGTGTGTGGCTCCCCTGGGGCAGGGACAGCCCTGGGCAGGAAGCTGTCTGCAGCCGACGCCCTCTCTGAAGGGGCAGATTGCTGAGGTTCCTCTGCTGACTCCTTCCCAGGAGCTAAGTCACCAAGTTCTTCACGGAGGAGGATCGGGCAGCTCCTTACAGGCTCTCTGCTGAACTACCTGGGCTCTCCCCTTCCCGCCAGAAATATGGGTTAACCTGCTGCACCTGGGGCCTGTGCTGCCCAGGCCTAGTGGGGAGTAGGCGATGCCCCCACCCCCAGCTGCCTGCTCAGGCCTAGGCCCTGGTCTCTCTCTGGCCAGGTGACAGAAGAGACTGCTCCCAGGGGATAGTCATTCCTTGGCACATTCAGCTTGATCAGTGGGCAGCAAATGCACTGGGGTGGGGGTGGGGGGCAGGGGGAGAGGAGGGAGGCAGAGAAAACTGTCAGGCAAAGAAATGCAGTCCCAGCGGCTGGAAGTCGGCCAGCAAGCACCAAAGAGATGGGGAAGGGGATGCGGGCACAGTATCTGCTGCAGCCTCGCCTGTATCTGCAGTGCCTGCCCACGGCGCGCCTGCGCAAACGTTCCCGGTGCCTGGGAGGGTGCTACCTAACATGACAGCACATTACACTGTGGACAGTCCTAGTCGTCAGAAAGGCATTTCTTAGATGAAGCTCAAACCTGCTCATCGTTCAGTCATTGCTCAGTCCCTTCCACTAGAACAGGGTCAGGCATGTCTATCTGCATGTACTACTGTGACATCCCCAGCATCCAGAGGAAACACACGGCGTACACACCTGGCTCAGTGAGCATTGCTGAATGCACGCACGCCTCTGTGCATGCATGGCCCCTGCCCCAAGGAGTGTATAGCGCTTTCCTGCATCTAGTTCGCCTTCCACATGTGACCTCATTCCCCGTGTGGTTAAGCACATAGCACAGTGCCGAGGACAAAGCTGAGCCCACGTGCAAGTCTCATTTACTGCCTGAGTGCTCAGTGACCTCCTATGTGTCTGATGCTCCTTCCAGGTGTCTGGGCTCTGGTCCTCAGAGGATAGCATGTTAAGATGGAGGTAGAGGGCAAAAAAATTACCAGTGATTATTATGATTTTAGGAAAAGGTTCTAGATGTTTAATCAGACACGAGGGGTGAATGCACACACACTCACTCTCGCTCACAAATCCCCAACCTTTTAGCAGAGCCAACTGTCCCAAAGCAGGCCAGTCCTTGAAACAAGACCTTCAGAAAAAATCGGCCACTTCGGCTCCACTGCCCGCCCCTCTCAGGAAGGGGGTACAGGAAGGGTTCTACAGCGCCCAGGCCCCATTCCTGGAGCCCTACAGGTCGAGGGGGCCTGGGTTCTCCCAGCCCCTCCCAGGAGGAGCCGCAGGCCCACGACTGGTGTGTTGCCTTTGAAATGTCGGTGTGCCTGCTGGCGGGGGAGGATTAGCTTCCCTCCTGAAATGCGCTGGGCTCTGATGCCAGGAAGCGTGAGCTGGAATCAGCAAGGCGAGTGCGCTCCGCCCGGAGCCCGGGGCTTAGCGGTGCAGATTACAACAGCAGGTGATGAGCCCCGCTAGCCGCTGCCCTGGAGACTGTGGAAATCCTGTTACAGGGCAAAGGCGTTTTAGCCACAGCTCCGAATTTCAGAGAATGATTGAGTTGGAACGTGGCAGGCAGGAGGCAACTGGGGACGGAAGTTATTTGACTTAAACTGAGAAGCAGGCCTGAGGGGAAGGCTAGGGTAGAGAATTCCAGAGAGGGACCCAGCTGCGCCACTCCTCCCCTGCATCCCCTGGGCAGAACCCCCCCCCCATCCTTCTTCCCCCTCCTGCCCATCCATAAGCAGCAGGAGCGTCCATCTGCCTCGAACCCAGTCTTCCTGACCAATCCGCAAGCTCCTGGAGAGGAGAGCCTGTGGTGTTTCCAGCCCCGCAGGGCTCAGCACAGTTCCTGGCACCTGCAAATGCTCAGTCAAGTTTGCCCAATGATGGATGGGCGACTGCCTCAGAGCCACATCTTCCTGGCCTTGCTCTGCCTGCTGTATAGATGCCCCTCGCCCCTCCCCACCCCCACCCAGACCCAGAAATAGACATCTTTCATGCAGCCATGCCGGTTCCTTGGCAGAGAAGCAGCACCTGGCTAGCACGCCCAAATCTGACTGCAAATGAGGCACTTAGGGGAAGAAAAGATTTCAAAAACCAGGAGAAAAATGAGCCTTGAGTATTTGCTTTGCCCTATTATATGGGAAAGTGATAGAATCACAAGATTCAGAGACTCTCTCTAGTCTTTGGGTCCAACACCCCCCAACAGCAACTCATTAACCACCCCCTTCTGTTGGCCATAATTTCCCTTTAACAGGAAGCAGCTTGATGCAGTAGAGTGTATTTGGGCTCAAAGGCCATTAGGGATCTGGATTCGAATCCTAGTTTTCAAGTCACTTAAGCTTTCCTCTGGTAAATCGCCCACCTCATAAGCTATATACTGAGGCACCGTATAGACACAAATTTGCTCAGTCGGAAGCACACCATAGAAATTAGTCCAACAATAATAATAGCACTGTTAGCGTTGGCATCATGGTCCCCTGTGTGCCACCCAGGGGGGTGGCCCCTGTGCCTAAGGAACCCTGTGCACAGAGGCTGTTAGGTTTCCTAATCTGACTTAATCTTCACAACAAGCCTTCACGAGGCAAGTGATTCCGATTCCCCTTTCACGGAGAGGAAACGGGGCTGCCGTAGTGAGGTGGCCAAGGCTGCTTGGCTCGGAACTCCGAGGGCTGGAACCAGGAGCGGAGGCCAGAGCCTGCAGCCGTTCCCCACGGCAGGGTCCCTCCTAGACAGGAGCCGCTCTTGTCCTCCAAGACCTACCCGGGGCGGGGGGCAGAGAAGACGGGGCAACTCTTGTGCTGTACACATTTATATATATTTATCATTTATCTGCAAATAGACACAGAATGCAGTATTATTCAGTCTTAAAAAAGAAAATCCTGTCTCTCCCTCCCTCCCTCCCTTCGTTCCACCGTGCCGCCCACCCGCTGTGATTAAACGCTGGCCATATGCTCAGGCCTCTGGCAGTGACTGTGGGATATAAAAGGTCGAGCCCTTCCAGTCCCTGTGGAAGGCAGCTTCCAGTCCAGCTGAGGAGGTGGACCACTATCCGGGGAGCAATTTCAGAGCCTGCCCATTCCCACTGGGGTGCGATGGTTCTCCAAGTGACATGCACCCAGAGGTCAGAGGTCAGAGGACAAGCACATGCACAGTGGTACCACAGAGCAAGAGGAGACAGCCCCAAGGCTCGGGAGCCCTGGAAGGATGAACGGAGGCGCTGGGAGACAGACTCTCGGGCAGGAGCTGTGCAGACAGAAAATGGGCTGCCGGGGAGGACCGTTCCAGGGGTATCGGGGTGAATGAGCAGGCCCCTCCGCCCCAAGATTCTCCAAGTCCATGTCAGTCTCTGTTAAAGAGCTCATTGCTGAGAAGCAAGGGGGTCCCGACAGGTCAGCTCACGTTCTCTCCGGAGGGGCCAGCTTCCCAGGCAGGCGCCGACCCTGGCCGCTCAGCTTAACCTGGCTCAGGCTTCCGCCTCCCATAAACCTCTCCTCCTCTGCGGCTGCCTGGCTCCTCGGCTAGGGTTTAGGGCCCACAGCACTGCCTCTCCCTAAAGGGAGAACCAAGGAGAAGGCACGCAAAGACCCTCTGAAAACCCCCTTGTTTGCTTTCCCCTCTGAGCCTCTGGTGAGCACAGGCTGGCCATCCCAGACCCAGGGGGCAGGCTGCGCTTCAGGGCCCTCCACAGGCTCCCCCAACACCGTCTTCCCAGCAGGAACCCCATCTTTCACGGAAGGGAAGGGGACGGGGTGACTGCAGCCCTGAGGCACGTTGGGCGCTGGTCTCGTGTTCCCCAGAGCAGCAGGCTTGAGGCTGCTTCAATGTGGAGGAAAAGTGCCACCAAAACGAAGGAGCCTCAAGCCTGTGCTCTGGGGTCATCCTCGTCACCCAAGAGGCCTTCTTCCCTAGGACCCCACAGCTGGAGAAGGAGGCCCCTGGAAGTCATGCCCCCCCAGCCTCGTTCACTGTCCATGAAGAGGACTCAGCGAGCAGCACCGACCTGCGGGACTCTATGCTGCTGACCGCTGAGCCCTTGCACACCGGGAGAGCTACTGCTGTGGGTGCAACTCTGTTGCCCCTGACCATGGTCCTCAACCCTGAGGCAACGCCGCTTCTGAGCCTGCACCGGCCCGGCATCCACCAAGCAGTGGAACGAGGAGGCTCTGAAGCGCACCAGGTGGGGCCGGAATCCTGGCCCCTGCTGTCAGCAGCTCTGCGCTCTGAGCTGGTGAGGCTAACTCCATGCATCCGTTTCCTTGTAGTTAAAATAGAGATGAGGTCAGCCCATGGTGAGTTTCACGCAGCTTCAAGGATGTGACACATGGAGAGCCTTTGGGATTTGAGTAGCTGGCCCCCTTTCCTCCCTCTGAGGCCACTGGTACGGCTGGGAAACAGAGATGGGATGAACTTTCTCATTTTCTTTCTCAAAAAATAAAATAGATTGGTCCCAGGATACGGTTCCTATTGGCCCCACCATCGCTTCCCATAATTCACCCCAAAGCAGAAAGGGATCCAGAGGGGAGGGATAGGGAGGAGGGCTTTCTTAGCCTGAGAGCCAGCCGTTTTCTCTGAGATAGATCCCAACGCAGGCCAGCAGCACTGCCCTCTCTGGCCAGAGCGGCCTGACCTTTCTGGCCAGGTCCCCAGCTGGATGCCCTGCCGGGCACACGCGTGGCAGAGGCTCCCTCTGGCCCAGCCGAGGCAGGGAGCTGGCCGCTGCACCGTGGAGATGCCACCTGCTGGCAATCAGGTGGGGTTCCCAGGCGTCTTCCAGGAGCAGCCGAATGGGCTGGACTCTGAGCTCAGTGGTGGGGCTGCCTCCTCTGTTAGAGCAGATAAGGAGGCCCAGGCTAATCAGAAAATGAGAGGAAGAGAGTGTGACAATTAATTGCATGTGTCAACTTGACTGGCCCATGGGCTGCCAGGGCAGTGGGTCAAACACTCTTCTGAGAGTGTCTGTAAGTGTTCTGGATGGTGAGACTGTGTAAGACAGACTGCGCTCCCCAATGCGGGTGGGCCTCATCCAATCAGGTGAAGGCCTGAATGAAACAACAAGGCGGATGACCCTCCTGGGAGTGAGGGCGAATGTCCCCTGCCTGACCTCCTTGGCGCTGGGAGGTGGGCTTTTCTCTGCCTTCAGACTCAGACCAAAACAGCAACATTTCTTGGGTCGCGAACCTCCTGCCTTCCGACGGGCACTGCACCATTGGCGGCCCTGGTTCTCAGGCCTTCAGACTCCGCCTGGGACCAAGCCGCTCGCTTTCCAACTTGCCCGCCCCTCCTGCGGCTCTAGGCCTTGTCAGCCTCCATAATCTCAGAAGCCAATTCCTCCTACTAAAGCTCTTTCTATATATCTATGTATATATGTATACACAGAGAGAGTGAACATATAATGAAAGCTATGTATTTATATCTCTGCGTGTATATGTATGTATATGCATATGCATATAAACACCCGGTTGGTTCTGTTTCTCTGAACTCTGACTAACACTCAACATTGGAAATGATGTTCCAACACCCGGAGCTGCCCAGCCACAGGATGGGAGGGAGCGGGGAGCATTCCCCCCGCCGTCCCACCTCCCCGCCTGCACATATGCAAGCCGGGTGCGAGCCGGCACCCACACACCCAGGAGGGAGATGAGTTCCAAGCTTTTCAGAGACCTGTCGTCTCTCAGTCTGTGGTTTTAAGACAGAGGGGGAGGGCGGCCTGCAGTGTCCTCCCAGATGTGGGCAGGCCAGGCCATCGCCATCGGGGTGAAAGGAGCCATGTGGAACCCACCCCTTCATAACCTCCTCCTTCAGGTCCCCACTGCCACCTCCTCACCTAGATCACGTGGCCAGCAAGCGAGTTCCTCTGACTCCCAGCCCCACGCTCTCCTCTCCTCGCACCAAGACCCTGAGGGATGTGTAGGCAGGAAGGCGGGGAAGAAGCCTGGGGAGACCTGGGTCCTCAGTGCGCCGCTGAGGACAGCCCAGGGGAGTGGAGACGACCCCCACCCCTGCCTTCTCGCCTCCAGAGGAACTCATGGGAGAACGATCAAGGGCTAACTAACCTAGAAAATAAAAGTCTGACCTTTGTGCACTTTAAAGATTAAAGATTTAAAAGAAACTAGCATTTCTCTCACTTGAAATGTTTTTGAAATAATCCTATTATGAGGGAAATGTGTGGGTAAAAGGGTGTCTGCGGGTCTGTGACAACAAGTCTGGAAAGAAAGAGACTCTAACTCAGCGGTTCTCAACCTGTGGGTTGCGACCCCTTTGGCGGTCGAACGACCCTTTCACAGGGGTCGCCTAAGCATCCTGTATATTTCTGTCCTCGAGGTTGGCCACAGGTCTGCCCCACCTAATAGCCCCTAGAACAGCGGTTCTCAACCTGTGGGTTGCGACCCCTTTGGCGGTCGAACGACCCTTTCACAGGGGTCGCCTAAGACCATCCTGTATATCAGATATTTACATTACGATTCATAACAGTAGCAACATTACAGTTATGAAGTAGCAACATTACAGCTCTGAGCCCCTGGAGTTCCAAACTCCCACCACATTTAGGGGTGGACTCCACAAGAGACCTTGTTTTGCTTTGCAAGAAGGAATCATCTGTAATCAGGCAACGGTGACTCTGCGAGAGAAATGCACAGGGCAGAGCAGGCCTGGTGCCTGGGAGAAGTCTCCCTGCCAGCGTCCAGTTCCCTGCTTGAACCCCGTGGCTCCCAGGGAGGGCACCGCTGGAGGGTAGGGATAAAGCCGGGGTATTTATCAGCAGAAGCAGCAGATGCCCCCCAGTGGGTTGGTTGGTGCCGTGTCTAGGTGGGGCCCATTTGGCACAGAGTGAACTAGATCAGGAGGAACTGGACGCAGAAGCAAGCAGAGGCAAAAGGAAGGGCTTGGACTTCAGAGAGGAAAGGTGGTGGCCTGGTACCATCAGGCAAGTTGTCCCCTGCCCGCTTCGTGGCCTGTTACCCCAGCGCCCGGGAAGGAGTCCCTGCCGTGCAGCTGCAAAACAGGATGAGGCAGGGCCTGGAGGCACACCGGTGGGCATGGGCCAGGTGGCATCCACAGCACGTGCCATGCGAACTGGGCCTGGGGCTTGGGGTGGGGGGAACACACCACTCAGAAGGCCCCTCAGTTCTCTCCAGGCTGCACCCCAGCACCTTTGGGGTTCCCCAGTGCAGCCCCAGGAGCCGCCGCTGAACCGTTCCTCCACCAGCCCTGAGCATGGTCGCTGTGGTGGCTGCAGAGCTGCCCCCAGGACGGGAGGGGCCAGCAGAGCCACAGCACTCGCGGATTTCCAGATCACAGAGCGAAATCCCTGAACCGACACATCGCTTTTAAATCCTGGCAGGCAAGCAGATCTGCAGATGAGTAGATGTCAGGGCAGCTTAACAAACAAATTTGGACCAAAGGAGAAGTGCCTTAGAAACAGTGGTTTCCCAGACAGGCCCTCTTAAGAGAGCTTTGGGTTCTCAACGATGATCCACAAGATAGAGCAGCTCTCAGCCAGCGTGGCAGCAGCCGAGCTCCCGCGAGTCCAGCACATCAAGTCAGCTCCAGCGCGCACGGAGAGTGCGGAGAGTGTGAGCTTGGCGTGGTCTCCCACGCTCCAGCACATCAAGTCAGCTCCAGCGCGCACGGAGAGTGTGAGCTTGGCGTGGTCTCCCACGCCGCTGTGGAAGGCAGATGAGCTTCGGAGCAGACAGCCCTGGTTTGGATCCCAGCGCCTCTTCTTCTTAGCTGGGCGGCATGGACTCGTGCCAGGAGTCTCTGAGCTTGCTTTCCTTCTAAACCAGGGACAAGAGCATTTATCTCATGGGGTTGGTGAGCGGATTGAATGAGATCACATGAGTAAAGAGTCGGGCACATAGTACACGCTCAGGAAACACTCTCCTCATTGCCCGCCCCAGGCCCTCCTGCCTGCCTGACGCAGGATCATAAGGAAAGGTCCCCAGGCTGTGTTTGAAAATCCTCGCGATGGGGAACTCACCACCCCGCAGAGGGCCCTTCCGTTGGGACAGCTCTCAGGTCACAACACTGCCTTGCTTACTACAAGGTAAATCCTGATCAGCCTGCCTGCAGGCCTCCTTGGTCCTCCTTCTGCCCCGCACCCCTCACAAACAGCACCCATGGGGTGAAGGAGCATGCGCTCCTCCCCTCTGGTAACAGTAACTGTCACGGCCTGCACCTTGTCCATCCACCCAGCCCTTCGCCCACTTACTCGTTCACCTAGCAGGTAACTAAGTGGCTCCCCCAGGCACTGCAGGGGGACACTCGGAACCACGGATCCCCAGCTGGCGAATATCTCAGAGTAGCTTTGCAGATGTTTCTTTTCCTCCGGAGGAAGAACAAAAGGAAGGAAAGACACTGCTGGCTTTGGGAGTGCCTCTGGGTGGAGGGCCAGACCGCAGGCCTCCAGCGAACCTGACCCCAATTCCCAGTTCCCAGCAGGGCCTGTGTCCACGGACGGGGCAGGAAACTGCTGTTTGCAATGAGCCAGTTCAGTTCCATTTGCAAAGCTGTCCCCAATGCCCATGGAAAGTATAATATCACCATAAAGAATCCTTGTCTCCTCATGTGACTACTTCTTTCCTTAAAGAAATAGTCTGCATGGGCAGTGAGCAAGCCGCCTCCTCCCTGCTCCACCTCCACCTGATGTCGTTTTGGCTCCGATAATTACATTAGGTATAGAGAGTGACTTTATGGTGCTAATAATTGCACATGCTTACAAAACAGATGGGCCCGGGGACCTAGAGGAGGAGCGCTTATGGACTCGGAAATGAGGCATTCTGTTGTAGGAAATGGATAGTTATTCCCAGGTTTTATTGCCGCGCTTCCTAGGACTCTTCCTAAATCTTGTGGATAACACTTTGCCTCTATTGCCTCTCATGCATTTTACAAAATGAGGCTCATCCGTCCTGGGGGTTCCAGGCAGCGGTGCTCACTGCCTGGAGCAGGGCAGCCTGGAGCCAGAGGACAGGCCCAGGTCACTTGGTGGAGGAAGCACAGTCAACAGGGAAGGAAAGTCCTGGCCTGTCTGCGTCAGAGGGACCCTGAGAAGTCACCTCGCTGTGATCCAGGCCATCAGCAGCAGCAGCAGTACTGGGCCCATTAACATGCCAACCGCAGGCCCCGCACAGAAACCGTAGGAGCAGCACCCAGGAACCTGCCTTTTATTAAAATGACTCTGATGGTGGCTCAAATTTAAAAAAATAACTGATCTGGTTCCATCTTTCATATTAAAAACTAGAGGCCTGATGCACAAAATTCATGCAAGAGTAGGCTCTCCTTCCCCTGACCACTGGCACCCGGGACCGGGGCTTCCCTCCCAGAGGGAGGCCCCACCCACCCACTGCAGCCCACTGGTCAGTGGCCTGGGACTCCCTCTTTGGGGCGATCATGGAGCCCTCTGATTGATCTCCCCAACAGCTGGTGGCCTGGGCCTCCCTCTGCAGGGCAATCATGGGGTGATGGCCAGGACCCCAACCCACATTGCACTTGCCTTGGCTGGCCTGGTGCAAGTGGGTGTCATAGTGTGGTCCTGGATGGTCGTTCTGCTGTTCGGCCATTCGGTCTATTTGCATGTTACGCTTTTATTATATAGGATGAGTAAACTAAGGTGAGAGGGCCTATGGGATGTGCCAGGTTCCAGCCGGTCAGGGAGGGTCCCCACCCTGAAACCCACGCTGTCCCGAGAATGAGGCACATGGGTGGCGGACCTCCTTTTCAGACTTCGCTGAGCACGAGGTCATGCGGAAAACCGTTAAAATGTCCATTTGGACTCAGCAGCTCTGGGGTGCAGCCCAAGACTCCGCATTTCTGACAATGCCTGAGTGGTGGGTGCTGTGGCCCAGGGCACGCTTCAAACACCGTGGCACACACCAGCGTGACCTTTCAGGGCTCACTCCCTGCCTCTCTTCATCCTTACCTGGGAGCAAGAGCCCCAGAGAGGGAGCTTCCTGTCCCTTCCGTGTGAGGAGCCTGTGAGGGGCTGACTGTGGCCACTGCACTCCTCTCGCTCTCTTCGGAGCTTTGCCCAGGGGCTGCCATCCGGGACCTGCGACTTCTCACCTCCCTGGGCTCCACACGGTACTGAGGTCAACTGGCCTTCTCCCAGTGTCTCCAACTTCCCACATGAGACACAGACAGCGGTATCCAGAAAAAAAATGGAGTCTGTATCCCTCTCTTCCCAGGAAGCCCTGGGTGAAGAACCGGACCCTTCCTGGCCTCTCAGCTCCTCACTCTCGTTGCTCATTGGCAGTGAGTGTCTGATGACGCTGCCCACACCCTCCGGCTGCCACAGAGCCGTCCACTCGCCCAGCAAGCACACGGGCGCCCTGCTCACCTGCTCTTGATCTCCTTTGCCCTTCACCTGTGGCTCAAAGCGAACTGGACCAAGGCTAACAACCCCCGCAAAGGATCACTTGTTGGGGCACCTTCACTGAAATTCTGGTCACCTCTTCCCCTGTCCAACCAGGTGGGCTTGCCTCACCCTCTTATTGGAAACACCCCCAAACACGCCCATTCGTCAGCTGCCAGCAGGTTGGGCTCTGCCTCTGAGTCCATCCCTTTCAGAATCGCATTCCCTCACTACGAGGCCCCCACAGACAAACATTGATAAGGAATAAATCTCTTTCAGAGAAGAAAGTGGGCTGGCATGTCTGTGGGGAAGGCCCTGCAGACACAGGCAGGATGGATGGCGGGTGGGAGCATCCGTGGGCTCTAATTAACGTATTGTTCTCTGGCTCCAACAGGGTTATGGATGAGTTCCACAGGGCGGCCCACTTAACCTGAGCATCCTGGTTCCAATCTATTACTCCTTCGCTGGCTTCAGCCTACAGCTTGGCCTGGTGTGGAGGGGCTGAGTGTGGGCAAAAAGCCAAGAGAGCTCAATCTCATATGCTCCCCAGATGCAGGTGTCCAGCTTGCTTCCACCTCACAGGCGAGCCTGCTGGAGGCCTGGGCCTGGGTCCCTCAGGGGGCAAAGAAACACAACCCAAAGGGCCACAAGTCTCTGATTGGAGGTCCCATCCATATAGCCTCACAGATAAACCCAAGGGAGTCACCGCCCTCCAGGCTGGGGGGGCTGCTTCAGGATCCCTGGCTGGCAGAAAACAATTGAAACAATTTTAATGAGGACTCTTAAGCCAAGTCTTTCATTTGCATATCACTGAAAAGTCTTGCTATCTTTTGATTATTTTTTCATGTGTAAACCATTGTCTGAGGGCTTTTATTTTCAAAGGTGTAAATGGTGCAAGACTTAGCTCTCACCCTGATGAAGAAGCGGGTGAAGAAAATAAGAAACGTTCTCCGGTCTCAGAAGACCACGGCGCCAAGGGCACCTCCGCGGGAAGCCGGCATGAGGTGCAAAGGCAGCGATGTCAGGAGCGAGGCTTACATGGGTGATGAAGTGGCAACAGGCAGGCTGGCCATGAGGGCGGCCCAGCAGAGGGGCCCCAGGGAGGGAAAAGGCAGGGTGGCAGGAGCATTCGCTATATTTAGGGGAGTCACGGGTGAGCCACCTGGACAGGTAAGCCAGGGCACAGTATAAAGAACTATGAGAGCTGGCTAAGGAGTGGTCGTGAAAAGTGCTGAGCAGAAGAAAGACATGATGAAGTGTGTGTGTGTGTGTGTGTGTGTGTGTGTGTGTGTGTGTGTGTAGTTAAGAAGGTGACTCTGTCAGGGATGTGCAGGAAGGATTTAAAGAGAAACTTTGTGAGCCTGGCTGGTGTGGCTCAGTGGTTGAGTGTTGACCTATGAACCAGGAGGTCAGGGCACATGCTTGGGTTTCAGTCTTGACCCCCAGTGGTGGGCATGCAGGAGGCAGCCGATCAATGATTCTCTCTCATCATTGATGTTTCTATCTCCCTTCCTCTCTGAAATAAATAAATATATAAATAAATAAAGTTTTAAAGAGAAACTATGTGGTGTTGGGGAAGCCAATTAGGAGGCTCGACAGCCTGGCAGATTCTCCATTTTGCAGGGGAGGGACGGTGTGACACTAAACCCCAGAGGCTTTAAGTGAGTTGCCCAACAGTACAGTTACCTGTGGTTGGGTTTCCATGTGCATGTCTCTTGACTCCTAACCCAGGATGCTTTGCTCAAGATGATAGAACCAGAATTCGGTTCCCACAGCTGACAATGTCCCCAGGTACAGTCATCAACGAAACTAAGCTACAAAGGTCTAGGCCCTCACATTTCTCCAGATGCTGCCCAGAGAGGCAGCAATGATATCGGCCCACTACCTATTTCACTGCTTCGCTTCATCAGGGAAGTCTGCCCGCAGGTTAAAGACAGCTGACTCTTCACCCACCCAACCACCAACCCCATGTCCGGTGGGAACTAGAGCAGCATGGGAGAAAGATGGGAGAGGGGAGCCGGAGAGCCAGACTCACATGCTCACTCTCTCACAACCTCCGAGGAGGACTTACTCTCCCTGAGCTGCACTGTCCTCAGTCAGAGGGCAGGGTCCTAGGGTATACCTCATGGAGTAGTAGTGAGGGTTAAATGAGACAGTGTGCATAATTGGACAGACATGGAAATAGTATTGCCTTTACCATTGTGTTCTTATAAATGCCA
Source organism: Myotis brandtii (assembly GCF_000412655.1). Lineage (NCBI taxonomy): Eukaryota > Metazoa > Chordata > Mammalia > Chiroptera > Vespertilionidae > Myotis > Myotis brandtii. Next base: position 3,744,229 of record NW_005353538.1, on the reverse strand, counting down.
CGGCTTGCAGACCTGAGATAGGGCTCTGCTGTGAAGCTCACTCCTTCAAGGTGAAATGTTGGAAGGGGAAGGCACAGGACTGGGATTGGTAGACTTCGTTCTAAGAACTGATTCTACCACATTAGCTGTGCGATTCTGGGCGTGGTGGAGACTGCGGGGCTCACTGAGTCTGCATTCTCCTTTCCTCCCTGTCATTAGCTGTAGCTACGTGACTGTGTTCTAGCCTCTGGAATGGAGCAGAGCAATGCGGGCCACCTCCAGGCCTGGGCCATGAAAGCATTTCACAGGCAGCCCTCACTTGCTTTTCCCATCAACCCGCCAAATCAAGATGCTCTACCTCAAGGTCAGCCGCAGACAGCAGGAGCCTGAGTCCCTGAAATACTGCATCAACCAGCGCCTCCGCCAACTATCCTGGAAGAGGGTTTGAGAAACTTGGTGAGCTAGCCACTGAGATTTGGGGGCTGTTTGTTATAGCGATTAGCCTAGCCTGACTGATACACTTGGCAAGTTGTTTACCTTACCTGAGCCCCAGGTTCCTCTTGTAACAGGCCCACTATTACCTGCCCCACTTATATCACAAGGTGAATGTGATGATAGAAATGACATAATGAAGAAGGAAGCACTTTTGCAAATAGCCAATGATTCACTCACATAAGTTATTGGTATTGTTGGCACTGAGCAGTTCACCCCTCATGTCATGTCATGTCATGTCATGTTGTGTCATGTCATGTCATGTCATCTCATGTCGTGTGATATCATGTGATGAGTCCCTCACATGGCGCATTCTGTGCTGTGACCACTGAGTGAGGACAAAGGGGTGCCCCCAACGATGGCCATCAGATTTACCTATCTCTAGACTAGATCTCCTAGTCTCTTCCAGAGGGAAGATTCAATACTTACCTTTATCTCCATGCCCCCACTTCCCCTCCCAAACACACCCATGCAGAGAAGTAGTCATGCAGAAGGAAGAGCATGATGTGCACCTGAGCCACATGTGTGCGTGTCTGTGTGAGTCTGTGTGAGGGCTGTGCACACCTGCCTGTGTTGTTTTCGGGGTATGCATGTGTGTGTTTGAGAACGACATGGGTGTGAGTCTCTGTGGATGTGTTTGAAGTGCATGTGCATGTGTGTGTGAGGGGTGCATATGTGTGTTTGTTGCAGGGCTTTTGCATGTGCAGCAATTTGAATGTGTTTGAGGTGCTCATGCATGTGTGTTTGTACACATGTCTGTGTGGGCACCTACATGTGTGTTGAGGGATGGGAGGTGGCAGAGGAGAGGCAAAGGTCCAACGCTAGCCTTCCCAGCCTTAGGTCCAGTGGAGAATTGACTGGAACTACAGAGAATATCACTATTGCTTTGAATATTCTGGTGTCCCCTCCTAGACCATTTTCCTAGACCTGTTAGACTGGAAATGTTCTCCCCCCCGACACCCTGAAGAAGGCAGAATCATCTGTTGATTCATATCTGCCCTTTCATGCCTTCAATAACTATCTGTTCCTTCCTGCGCCCGGCCCGGGGTGCTCTGGGCTCCAGGACCTAGGGTCCCCCAGCTGGTCCAGTCTCCCCTCTCTAGTCCCGGTTGAGGGAACAGCGTGTAAGAGCATCTCCTGAGAACACAGACAGCCAGGAGGCCAGGCTGGTGGAGAGTGGGAGCCGGAGGAGGTCTGTGTCCCTCGGGTGGGGGGTGGGGGTGGCAAGGCCCAGTCTGGGAGAGCCGGGAAGAAGCGTTCCCAGCGGCGGAGCTGAGGGAGAGAAACAGCCCTGACACAGGGGTTTGCACAGGCGCACAAATGAAAGAAAATCAGAGGAGATGAAACCATACAAATTCCACATAATGGAAAGGGAGGAAAGAGAAGTGCGTGTGGCCCTGGTCTCGGCTCAGAAAGGTCGGTTCCAAGCAGATGCTGTCCAACTTTATATTACTTTTCAGAAAGCCAGTGAGCTGAGAAATAACTCTCACCTTTTTATATTACCCCGCTTCTTCCGTGTCCTCTGCGCATTGTTTTGTGCATCTCGGTTGTCATTTCTCCCGGCCTGATATCATTTGGAGATTTGGCCTGGAGCCTGGAGGGGAAGACAGTCCTTTTCCTAGAAATGCATTTATTTCAATTCCTCAGCTCTACCCTCGGGGCGGAGGGGGGGGGAGGGCATGGCAAGACCCTCTCCTTCCAGTCACAGGCATCTGTGTTCACAGACAGATAGGTGTGTGCATGTGTGTGTGTGTGTGAGTGGGTCAGAGGGTTCGTGAAAGGGTACACATGTGGAAATGTGTGTGAGTGTATGTGTGTGTGTGAGTGTGTGTGTGTGTGTGTGTGAGTGGGCCTGAGGGTATGTGAAAGGGTGCACATATGGGTGTGTGTGTGGATCTGAGGGTCCACAAAAGGGTGTGCATGTGGAAGAGTGTGTGTGTATGTGTGTGTATCTGAGGGTCCGTGAAAGGGTGTGCATGTGGAAGAGTGTGCGGGGGGGGGGGGGGCTGAGGGTCTGTGAAAGGGTGTGCATGTGCAAGTGTATATGTGTGTGAGTGCATGTGTGTGTGTGAGTGTATGTGTGTGTGAGAGTGTATGTGTGTGTGTGAGTGGGCCTAAGGGTATGTGAAAGGGTGCACATATGGGTGTGTGTGTGGATCTGAGGGTCCGTGAAAGGGTGCCCATATAGAAGCGTGCGTGGGTGTGGGTGTCAGAGCCTGTGTGGCACAGCCCATGGTGGGAGGGATCTGTGAGGCCGGGTTTTCTCTGTGCTTGAGTCTAGGGTGGCAGCGACTGGCTCCTTCACCTCTGCAAGTTCGAGGCGCAGCTGCTGTTTGAACCAGGGAAATGTCAGCCCCCAGGAGGGGCGCGCTGCAACTCCCAGTGCGCCACGAACAGTGGCCTGAGTTCTGGGTACTGCACAGGGGATCCATTGCATGTGCTCTGTCCAGTCACCAAAGACTGGTGGCGGCTGAGAGAGAGTAGGGACCCTCTCTTGGTGCCCACTGCCCCTCCCAGCTCCCTGGGCTCCTGAGACTGGCACCAAAGGAAGCGACAGCGTAGCAAGAACAAGCATGTCCCCAACCCCCAGCTTCTCCTCACCCTGAGGATTCTTCCTGGCCCGAGGAGCTTCAGGAGGAGACCCCGCAGCAGGAACGGGTGCTCCAGCGCCCATGGCCCAGCTGGCACACCTGGGCACGGGCCGCTGTCCAGGACCCGCTCCCTGGGGCAGGGCCAAGTCTGACTCTGCTGGAGCCAGAAAAGCGGAGGCTCTCGGTGCCCTTCCTCCTTACCGGCACGAACCTTGAGCAAGCCCCGCAGGCTGGGACCCAGGGCCTCCAGGAAGCGCCCAAGGGGCTGTGCTAGGCTCCCTCAAGGCCCTGTCACCAGGGACTATGGCTCACTAGGACCCCCACTATTTCACGACTTAGGCAGATGAGGAGACTTTGGCTCAGAGAGACTGTTATGTACTCAGGGGCCCAGAGCCAGGGAGCAGGAGAGCCAAGTTCTGCCTCATCACACAGGAAGTGACATGCAGGGCTGCTGCTGGACCAGGCAAGCGGGGAGGAGACCCCAAAGAGGGAGAGGGAAAAATCCTGTAAGATCACAAGGCGACCCGGGCCCAGCCTTGGGGCAACCCAGGGCCTGGTGACGCAGGACCTGCCGTGGGACTGTGAGCTGCTCTCCAGCTCAGCACTGGGCTGTCGTCACCCATCTACACCTGCTGAGAGCCAGGGAGGCATGGGTGTAGAGAGGCGGTTCTGGGGGGCCGTGTTCAAGTCACTTGGACTCTCAGCATCTGCAGAACGATTGTATGGTAGATGCCTCACTCCCAGGGCTGGTGCCATGTTGACGATGCTGGTGAGCATGGAAATGCCTCCATGTGCCCAGTGCGAGGCAGTGTTCAGGTCGGGCCCATTTCTCTTTGGCTTCCATGGACCCCGGGACCTTGAAGGGCTCCCCCATGTGCCCAGACTATGGTCACCTTGCTGCTCAGCCCCTGTAGCCTGTATCCCTGGATGGCAGCCTGCTCATCCCAGGTGGCCCCTAGTCGAGGGCAGGTCCTTGCCTCCCCGTCCCTCCCAGAGCTGATGGGGTCCAGAGCTGGGCACCATCTGCTCTCTCTTGTCTCTTTGTTCAGGACCTAAAGCAATTGACTGGCTACAGCAGCTTCTGGTTTGCCCTAAAGAAGAGATTAGGGCGAGAACAGCCTAGAAACCCCTTCTTTTCCTGAGCACCTGGGCCTCTAATTCACCAACCATGCATTTTCCCTTTGGCGGAAATCCCCAGCATTTGTGGGTAATGACAATGGGCGTTTTCAAGCCCTTGGCCATTGGAAAGCAGCCCTGCAGCACCGCGGGGCTCCAGGCGCATGGGCAGGTGGCAGGGGCCGGGCCAGCGCGAGTTCCTGTGTGAAGCAGGGGCATCGACACCAGCCCAGAGGCGTGCTGTGGGGTGAAATGAGGTAACGGGTGAGTTCACGCCCCCAGAAGCTTCACTAGCCCTCGCTGTGTGACCTGGTGCAATTACTTCAACCCTCCGTTTCCTTGTCTGCAAAAGGGGCTAACAATGGTGTCCACCTCAGAGGGTCCATGAGTTAACGCACCCGCCTATTAAGCAGCCCCTGCTATACCACGGGCACTCAGGGAAGTAACTATAACCCTGACCAGGACACTCTCACAGCTGTCCTTTGAAGGAAGGAGCATTAGTCTACTCATGGATGGGGAAACTGAGGCAGAGGGGCTAAATCCCTGCCCCAGACTTGAACTCTCAGGTTTACAGAACTTCTGGCATCGCAGTCCTCTGACCACTGTCCTTTGCCTGATTCAGAGGCTGTGGAGTCACAGCGGTTACTCCGTGTATGTGTGTGTGTGTGTGTGACACACGTGTGTGTGCGTGTGTATGTGAGTGTGAGTATTGTGAGTGTGAGTGTGCTGTGTGTGTGTGAGTGTGAGAGTGTGCTGTGTGTGTTGTGTGAGTGTGTGTGAGTGTGAGTGTGAGAGTGTGCTGTGTGTGTTGTGTGAGTGTGTGTGTTGTGTGAGTGTGTGTGAGTGTGAGTGTGCTGTGTGTGTTGTGTGAGTGTATGAGTGAGTGTGTGTGTGTGAGTGTGAGTGCGTGAGTGTGTTGTGTGTGAGTGTGTGTGTGAATGTGTTGTGTGTGTGAATGTGTTGTGTGTGTTGTGTGTGAGTGTGTGAGTATGTGTGTATGAGTGTGAGTATGAGAGTGTGAGTGTGTGCGTGTGTGTGAGTGTTGGGGTGAGGGAGGTGGGAAGTGGAGGGCTCCTCTTCCCAAACCACCTCAAGGCAACCAGAGCTTCAGCAAGGCTCTGAAAGGTGCCTTTCAAAGGGGCCCCTGATGGGGCTTAGAGAGCCTTCCCTAAGCTGCTCACACATGCACCCCAATGCTCATACACTCACGAGAGAGGGAGAGAGAGAGAGAGAGAGAGAGAGGGGAGATGATCAAGCGCAAAGAATCCCCCTGTGCTACTTTATATGGCAAATAACTGAGCCGTACCCTTGTGGTCTCAGTGAGGAGTTGCATCCATATTCATGCCTGGCGTTTCCTGTGGGAAGGCACACACCCGACTTTCCAGCGGAGGCGGGAGCAGGAACCTGAGCACTAATTCAGTCTCTCCACACCCCATCCCGGCTCGGCTCCGGCTCCGCTAGCAGATCCAGGGAGTGTCTCCCCATCCCTCAGGCAGCGATGGAGACTCGCCCCTCCTGTCCCGCTCTCTTCCAGGCCCCTTCTCCACTGGCCAAAGTTGCCGTCCTTGTGCGGAGTCCCACTTTCCTTGTGTAGCTGTAAGGGGGCGCAGGCTAGAAAGCTGATTTGGAGAGTGTGAGTCTATGAATGCCAAGCATGTTAATAGGTTAAAGTAAATCTAAAGTAACATTTGAAAGCAGAGAGATGAAAGCAGATCACAGGCCAAAGATCAAACAATCTAGAGCCACTTCTAAGCCTTTTACAGCCAGAGATTATTAGCATTTGAAAGTGAAGAGCATTAGAGAGAGAGAGGGGGGAAAAGTTGGAAGGAATTTTTGTTGTGGAGATAAAAACTGAAATAAATGACAGTGGAAAGGGAGAACTAGAAAGAGGCTGCCTCATTTCAAACCACATTAAGTCCGGGAAGGGAGGGGGGATCCCCATGGCTGTGTCTTTAATGCATCAGCCAGCATCTGAGCTCAGGCTGAGGTCGCAGCCCTTCCTGGTTTCCTCATGGACGTCCCGCCCTCTACCTAAGACAGAAATCCTGCTCTGGGAGGGGGTGTGCTGGGGGCAAGTGGGACCAGCACGGGGGCTGGTGCCAGGCCCTTTTCCTTGCTGCCAGGCACTCGGGGCCCCAGCCCACGCCCCCTGAGAGGACACCCAGCCCGTCTTTGTAATGCTCCAACGTGTGAGCTGTGGAACCAGAGATCGCCCACCTGTGATTGTGTTCTCTGTCATCAAAGCCCTGCCCCTCTCCCAACCACACTTGGTAATCTCCTCATATCCAGCTGCTTATTTTCCGGAGAAGAATGAGGACCATTCCTCCCAACCCCCCGCTGCCCCACCTAGTTTAGAAGACATTGCTAAATACAAGAAACATGTCACAGCTGCCAGACTTTTAACTGAGCCAGAATCTGTTTTCTGAGAACCTAGTATGAGTTAGGAGCTCTGCTAAGTGCTGGGGCAACAGTGCTGATTAAAACAGGTGAATCCCTGACATGGGGCTCTTACAACCGAGGGTGGGGCAGATGAACACATTTCAGGCTAAACATGATGGATTGATCATCATCATTAATCACTGCTTCCTCCTGGAATCACACTAAAGCAGCGGTTCTCAACCTGTGGGTCGAGACCCCTTTAGGGGTCGAACGACCCTTTCACAGGGGTCGCCTAAGACCATCGGAAAACGCATATATAATTACATATTGTTTTTGTGATTAATCAATATGCTTTAATTATGTTCAATTTGTAACAATGAAATTGGGCGTCACCACAACATGAGGAACTGTATTAAAGGGTCGCGGCATTAGGAAGGTTGAGAACCACTGCACTAAAGTGAGATTCAAGTCACTAAAAATCCCACCAGGAAAAAGAAAGTGGAAGAGATGACAACAGCACAGGACAAATGTCATTAAATTGTTGGAAGATATAAAGCAAAGGGAAGAGTGACAGATGACTTAACAGAATGGAGGCAGCTTCAGTAGCCCAGCCTGCAGAGAGAGGTATCCCTGAGAAGGGAGACATGGCCCCTGGGGGGTCCCCGGAAGACCTGAGGATCAGGGTATTAGGCATGGAAGAAGGTAGGATGAGCATGGGGCCAAGCAGGGTACTGGTTACACCGCCAGGCTCCCTTGCCCAGCTAATGCCATCAGCCAGTGCCCTTCTCCCACACTGGCAAAGGGAGAGGGCAGGTAATGAGGAAGCCATCCCCTGAGAAACCCAACTAGAAAGTGCAGGTCTCAGGGAGACCATGCGCTTCAACAGATGAGGGTAAAGCACTGGCATAAAACAGGAAGATTGGGTTAAATGCAGCACACCACAGAGGGAGATCATTAGCCTCCTTCCCCAATTGAGCTTTCATAGCGGTAACAGCCCACTATGAAACAGCCCACTAGAGGCAAGAGAATTCTTCTCTGGGAAACTCAATGACTCAAGGGGCAGGGGCAATACTGAACTGTGGGTGTCCTCCAAGGAGAAAAGCCACTCCCTGTCCATTCACACTACAGTGACTGAGACCCACCCATGCTCCTAGAGCTGCCACCCTTAGATATGGATAGCTAAGGTCACCAGGATCTAGAAAAGCCTCCATCTTTATGACTAGACTAGCAAATAGGAAGAGGAAAGGAACTTGGAAGGAACAGAGGAAAGGTCAGAATAGAAAAAATACTTCAATATCTTCAGAGAGAAAAAAGCAGATATTTCACCTGAAACAAGAGTAGTAGAAGGATAGATAGATGCTAGCTAGCTATAGACATAGATAGAGATATAAATATAAAAGCTATATATAAAATCAAAGCACAAGAAAGAGCTCTTGGCCATTAAAAATGATAGCAAAAATTCAAAATTCAATAAAAGTTCTGAAAGATAAAATTGAGGAAATTTCCCCAAAAGTGTACCAAAAGGAAATAAGAGAAAGATGGGAGAGAAGATGAGAACATTAAATATACAGTTCAGGAGGTTCAGCATTTGAACATTTATACTTCTAGAAAAGTTCAGAGCAAATGAAGGACATAATTATCAAAGACATAATAGAAGAAAATTTCCCAGAACTGAGAGATGTTGGCTTCCAGACTGAGGGCCATTAAAGTTACAAGGCATATGATTGTGACATTTCAGACATCAGAGATGAGAGGCTCCTAGAAGCTTTCAGAAAAGGAGCAGCAGGTGAGCCAACCCAAAGAATAGGAGGGCAGTTTCCCTGAAAAAAGAAGCAGGTGACAGATTAGTTAATACACTTTCTCATGGGATAAGTAATTCCAATAGAGGTTTTCTGATTCTGTTGAATCTTTATATCCTATATAATAAAAGCCTAATATGCAAATCGACAAAAAGGTGGAATGACCAGCGGAACGACTGGTCGCTATGATGTGCACTGACCACCACGGGCAGAAGCTCAATGCAGGAGCTTCCCCCAAGGCGGGTGTGGGGGGGGCCCAAGGACCACCCCACTGGTGGCCCCACAGAGGGAGGTGACCAGCAGCAGTGGCAGGGGGCAGGGCCAGCGAGCAGGTGGCACCAGGCCAGCCAAGGTGGGTGCGAGCAATGGAGCCCCAATCACCCCACCGGTCACCCCAAAGATTGGCCCTTTTTGCCTGCAGGGCCTAGAGACCCTACCCACGTATGAATTTAGAGCACCAGGCCTCTAGTGTATATATATATATATATATATATTTGTGATAGATGCTAGCTAGCTATAGACATAGAGATATAAATATAGAAGCTATATAAAATCAAAGCACAGGAAAGAGCTAAGAGCTTTTGAATATCCTATCTAATAAAAGAGTAATATGCAAATTAAACATCACTCCCTCACTCCGTCACAAAGATGGTGGGGGCCACGGAGCTGGAGCGAGCAGGAGGCTTGGGTTGCCCTCAGAGATGGAGGAAGCCAAGCTTCCTGCCTGCCCTGGCTGGCCCTGTGCTCCGTTCAAGGCTACAAAGTTTCAATTATAGAAGTTAAATAAATCCCAGATACCTGCTTCTAGCCCATGGGTGTGGCCAGCCTGAAAATGGCCATCAGCCCCTCACCCAGGCTGGCCAGGCACCCCAGCGGGACCCCCACCCTGATCCAGGACACCCTTCAGGGCAAACCAGCTGGCCCTGACCCGTACACCAGGCCTCTATCCTATATAATAAAAGGGTAATATGCAAATTGACCCTAACAGCAGAATGACTGGGAATGACTGGTCACTATGACACACACTGACCACCAGGGGGCAGATGCTCAATGCAGGAGCT
>NW_005353538.1:3733843-3734643 GCF_000412655.1 Myotis brandtii | reverse complement strand
ACCCATGCACCAGGCCTCTATCCTATATAATAAAAGGGTAATATGCAAATTGACCCTAACAGCAGAATGACTGGGAATGACTGGTCACTATGACACACACTGACCACCAGGGGGCAGATGCTCAATGAAGGATATGCCCCCTGGTGGTCAGTGCGCTCCCACAGGGGGAGCTCTGCTCAGCCACAAGCCAGGCTGCCAGCTGCCAGCACAGCGGTGGTGGTAGGAGCCTCTCCCGCCTCCTCAGCAGCGCTAAGGATGTCCTACTGCAGCTTAGGCCTGCTCCCCGCTGGCAAGTGGACATCCCCCAAGGGCTCCCGGGCTGCCAGAGGGATGTCTGACTGCCAGCTTAGGCCCGATCCCCCAAGGAGTGGGCCTAAGCCAGCATGTGGACATCCCCCGAGGGGTCCCAGACTGTGAGAGGGCACAGGCTGGGCTGAGGTACCCCCCTGAGTGCACAAATTTTTGTGCACCGGGCCTTTAGTGTATATATATATATTAGAGGCCCAATACATAAAATTTGTGCAAGGGGCTTGGCCCTCGCAGCAGCCCCAGCTGCCTTGCGGCCTCACCCCCTCCCACGGGTCGTCCTGGAAGGTTGTTCCACCATCCAGTCTAATTAACATATTAGCTCTTTATTATATAGGATTTGTATATATATACATCTCTCTTTCTCTCTCTCTCTCTCTCTCTCTCTCTCTCTCACACACACACACACACACACACACACAAACTAGAGGCCCGGGGCACAAAAATTTGGGCACTCAGGGGGGAGAGGGGGCCCCTCACCCGGGCCTGTGCCC
>NW_005353538.1:3731026-3733572 GCF_000412655.1 Myotis brandtii | reverse complement strand
AAATCAGAAAGCAGGTCTAATTAAGCAAATATATATATACATACACACACACACACACACACACACACACACATATACTAGTGGCCCGGTGCACAAAATTCATGCACATTAAAAGGGGATTAATTAGAGGAAATATTTTAATATAGCTATTTGCCCTTTCTCTATAATAGAAGTGTAAGAGATGAAAGAAAATTAGTAAAATGTAAATGAAAATCTTCCTCCTGTCAGATTTTGGGGTGCACCACGGGACCCAGAGTCAAGTCCCCGCCTACCCCTGTGTGCCTTGAAATCGCATGAGACCCAGACCCGGCCAGCCCCACCCCCATTGGGCTAGATCCAGACCTGGCTAGTCCCACCCTTGTCAAGCCCCACTGGGTGGGGGGCACAGCCTCAGGTCCCCTGGCCCAGTGCCAGGCAGGGGGCACAGCCTGAGGTCCTCCATCAAGCCCTGTCAGGTGGGGGGCGCGGCCTAAGGTCCCCCAGCCTGGGCTGGGGTGGGGGGTGCACCTTGAGGTCCCCCATCAAGCCCCGTCAGGTGGCGGCGCACAGCCTGAGGTCCCTCTCAAGCCCTGCTAGGTGGGGGGGGGGCACAGTCTGAGATCCCCCATCAAGCTCCACCAGGCGGGGGGCACAGCCTCAGGTCCCCCATCAAGCCCTGCCAGGTGGGGGGCTTGGCCTGAGGTCCCCTGGCCTGCCACCAGAGCGAGTGGAGCAGCCTGAGGTCCCTGTTAAGCCCCATAGAAGGGAGTTGGGGTGGCACAGCCTCAGGTCCCTGCTGATTGCTCCTTAAGGCTGGTTACAGAAACTTGGCCTCCACTGTGGGCACCGCCATCTTTGTGGCAGAGTCATGGTCAATTTGCATATACCCTCTTTATTATATAGGATCTATAAAATTAAAATGAGGAAAAGCATAAAGTTGCACAAGAAATAAAGCATAATCATTGTGCAGTTCTATCTCAGGAGCAGTTGTTACTTATTGTGTAAGCAGAGAATATTGTTTTAATTTTTTAAAGTCTGATATAATTATGTTATGGGAAGGCAAACCTATAAGCTAAGACTTGTGACATAATAGAGTTAATAGACAAGGTCAAAAAAAGTTTTGTTAAAAAGAGAGAGAAAGAACAGTAGCTACCTGCCTTATGTGGTAGCAGTCAGTATGTACTGAGAGGGTGGGTAAGGGACCCCCCTGGGAATGATGAAACTCTGACTTTTGGTGGTAGTTTGGTTACATAGTTGTATGCAAGATCTGGATGCATGGCTGATGCACTTAAGGTCTGTGCATTTTGCTGCATGTAAAATTTATCTCCAAGTGGAACAAAAGAACCTCAAGCGAATGCTGAGCTCTAATGCACACTTGGTGAAGTGCTCAGGGATAAGGCACACCCCCAGCTGTAACTTTCCTTGAAATGCACCGAAGGGTAAGATGAGGTGTTGGATAGATAGATGGATGGAAAATCAGAAAGTGTGTGACAGAAAAGTATAACAAGATGTTGATTGTACAGTTTAGACAGTGGGTTTATGGGTATTCACTATAATTTTTTTCAGTTTTTTAATATTTGACATATTTTATAATAAAATGTTGAGGGCAATGCAGAAGTGTGTTATTTAGGTGAATGGATCTAAACACAAGGAGAAACAGCCTTGAGGTGAGAGTGGTTATCTCGGGAGGGCAGGAAGAGAGGTGATTCGGGCCTGATGCCTCGCATGAATCATCTCTGCACATTATTTGATTTTTAAAGTCTGTGTATAGATTACTTTGGTTAAAAAGTAATTTAAAAATGACAAGAGAGGCATATTTATTAAGTATTTTAAGACATGAAAAGTATTTGCACAGCAGTATACAATTTCCTTGTTTAGGAGGGGCCAGGCAATGAGAGGGGAGGCTCCTCCAGGCTGTGACTGGGCAAGGCCTCTCTGAGTAGAAGGAGGGGGGGTTCCAGGCAAAGGGAAGAAGCTCACAAAGGCCCAAGGCAGGAACTGAGAGGGCCCAGTAAGGAGGTGGAGGGGGAGGGGAGGAAGAGGGAGGGAGGACTGGGATGAGGGGCAGAAGGAAAGGGGTGGGGAAGAAAGGGGGGAAAACAGGGAGTAAGAGGAGGAGAGGGATGAGGGAGGAGTGAGGGGAGGAGGAGAGAAATGAGAGAGAAGGGAGGAGTGAGGGGAGGAGGAGAGGGATGAGGGAGAAGGGAGAGTGAGGGGAGGAGGAGGAGGAGGAAAATGGTGTCCTCCACATGTCCACACTCCAGGCAGAAAGCCCCAGTGAGCAGCAGGGCCCAGGACAGAGCAGGCTTGGAAAAGGTTTGCGTATTGCAATTGCTGCTCCTTTGCCTTCCACCATCTTGCTCTGTTTTCATAATGTCTGGATTTGGAAACCCAGGGAAGGTTTCAGACCAGTCTCTGTGTGTCCCAGGTGCGAGGGCTGGAGGCGGGGGAGACCTTGGAGGCGGATGAGACCTTGGAGGTGGGGAGACCTTGGTGTGGGGAGACCTTGGTGTGGGGGAGACCTTGGAGATGGGGAGACCTTGGTGTGGGGAGACCTTGGTGTGGGG
>NW_005353538.1:3667159-3729921 GCF_000412655.1 Myotis brandtii | reverse complement strand
GTGGGGGAGACCTTGGTGTGGGGAGACCTTGGAGGGGGAGACCTTGGTGTGGGGAGACCTTGGAGGGGGAGACCTTGGTGTGGGGAGACCTTGGAGGGGGAGACCTTGGTGTGGGGAGACCTTGGAGGGGGAGACCTTGGTGTGGGGAGACCTTGGAGGGGGAGACCTTGGTGTGGGGAGACCTTGGAGGGGGAGACCTTGGTGTGGGGAGACCTTGGAGGGGGAGACCTTGGTGTGGGGAGACCTTGGAGGGGGAGACCTTGGTGTGGGGAGACCTTGGAGGGGGAGACCTTGGTGTGGGGAGACCTTGGAGGGGGAGACCTTGGTGTGGGGAGACCTTGGAGGGGGAGACCTTGGTGTGGGGAGACCTTGGAGGGGGAGACCTTGGTGTGGGGAGACCTTGGAGGGGGAGACCTTGGTGTGGGGAGACCTTGGAGGGGGAGACCTTGGTGTGGGGAGACCTTGGAGGGGGAGACCTTGGTGTGGGGAGACCTTGGAGGGGGAGACCTTGGTGTGGGGAGACCTTGGAGGGGGAGACCTTGGTGTGGGGAGACCTTGGAGGGGGAGACCTTGGTGTGGGGAGACCTTGGAGGGGGAGACCTTGGTGTGGGGAGACCTTGGAGGGGGAGACCTTGGTGTGGGGAGACCTTGGAGGGGGAGACCTTGGTGTGGGGAGACCTTGGAGGGGGAGACCTTGGTGTGGGGAGACCTTGGAGGGGGAGACCTTGGTGTGGGGAGACCTTGGAGGGGGAGACCTTGGTGTGGGGAGACCTTGGAGGGGGAGACCTTGGTGTGGGGAGACCTTGGAGGGGGAGACCTTGGTGTGGGGAGACCTTGGAGGGGGAGACCTTGGTGTGGGGAGACCTTGGAGGGGGAGACCTTGGTGTGGGGAGACCTTGGTGGTGGGGAGACCTGGGTGGTGGGGAGAGAGGTGGGGTAGACCTTGGAGGGGGAGACCTTGGTGGTGGAACTTGGGCGAGGGCCCCAGGGAGGGCAGTGGATCTGGCCCCGCCCCCCGCATCTGCACAGCCTGGCCTTAGGTCTCCCACCTTTCTCCTGGAGGTCCGGTGCTTGGTTGCTATGGGTATCTCCGCCCACATGGCCAAGACTCACCTTCCGGGGGCATTAGGCAGGAACTGGGGAAGTGTGTCCTCTTGCTCTGGAGGGAGACCCGGTCCTCACCCACAGCCACACCTCACAGTTCCCCCTTCACCTGGACAGAGCGAGGGGAACAGGGCACCCTGGGCAGAGTGAGGAGGCAGAAAAGAGAGGGGCGGGCCCTGGGAGACAAGGCCTGACTCTCCGGGAAGAGCAGGATTCCTGCTGAGGACAGTGGAGGGGACCCGGGAAGCCCTCACGGGACAAGGAAAAGCTGGGTACAAACACCCCGGGCAAGGGCTCGCGATGGGTAGCTGCCGGGGCTGAGAGGGTCCACAGGAGCCCAGAGATGGGGACAGGCCCAGGGTCTGGCAGCCTGGCGGGAGAGACAGCCCGCCCTCTGGCTGGCAGGTGCCCGCCCCCGTGACAGAGAGTGGCATGGAGCTGCGGCCAGGGCCCTGGCACGAACCGGCGCTGCCACTGCGGAGGTGTTCATGCCAATGCCACTGTCAGGCCGTCCGTGCTCCAGGCATCTGGGTGACAGGCCAGCAGCGGTGTCCCCGGGGGTTGCTTCCCCTGCACCTCTCCAGGTCCTCAGAGCTGCCCAGCAGAGTTCAGCTGACTCTGGGGAGGGGGGTCGCTGGAGAGAGCAGGGGGTCAGTGGAGGGAGAGGATGCCAAGGAGGGAGGGGCTACGGACCCCCGGGGCTTCAAAGAGGAAATCCCAACCTCTGAGCACCACCCACTGTAAAGTGGGACCCCAGCTGCATGGGCGGCACCCCAGGATTTTCCCACTGGGAGGGAGTGGGGATCCATTCCAGACCAGTTAGTTCCGCCCCGGAGTCCTGCGTGGCTGAACTGAGGGGAAGCAGCGCGTTGCCGAGGCAGAGCACAGGGCCTGAGAGCGGGACACCTGGCCCTGGGCCCAGCTCCGTCACTCTCACCGGGCGACCCTGGCCAGTAGCCACCTCTGCCACGTCAGCGTCCTCTCTGAACAGGATGGTGATGGAGGTGGTTTGGGTGCCCTCGTTTATTTAGCCTGTGTGCATGGCCCCCATCTCACATGTGGGCACCATGTTACATGATCCAAAGATGAGTAAGTACAGTTCAGACAGAGGGCAACCTGGTAGGGAGGATGAGCCGGCTTCAGATCCATGGTCCAGGCCTTGCGGGGAGGCATGAGGGGTTCCAGGGAAGGGCTTGTCTCCGGAATGTGAGCCTGGGAGGAAGGCTGAGACCTCCACCAGGGCCTAACCTGGCCCTAGGTCTGCAAGGCTCTGAGAAGTACTCCCAAGTCTGTGTGGCAGCCGGGTCTGGGAGGAAATCTGCTCCCTGCTTTCCCACAGGCTGTGGGGCCCTGGTGACCTGAGGGAGTCCAGGACCCCTGTCCTGCTCCCCGGAGTTCTTTGACTGTGGGCAGGGACTCCTCTGGTCTCTGACCTCCCGTTTCTCCCCTGCCCAGTCCCTCTTGAGAGCTCTCTGCTTCTAAACGCAGAGCAGGCTGGCAGAGCCTCCCTGGGAAAGCACCCTCCCCGAGGCTGCCTGGCTCCTCAGGATGGGGCAGCCGGGGTGCTGCCAGGGTGGGGCCCTCGGGAGGGCCTGATGGTAAAATGTAGGATTACTCCTCACCCCGTCACCTCAGCATCCCCCAGACAGGTGGCAAGCTTCCTGTGATTGACGGTTCTCCCAGCATTGTGTCTGGCCATGAAATATACTCACTTAATAGTCTCCAAGAAGCTGCCCGGCCTTCCGGCTGTCACTCTGAAACCCCAGCCCCTCTCGCCTGGCCTGACACCTTGTTTGGTGAATCTGATTTGATTTTGATCTTAAATCAGCCCCAACTGCCTCAGAGCAGTAGCCAAGGGAGCGGGTGGCAGGCGGGGAGAGGAGGATGGCTGCTGAGAAGTATGACCCCGGCCCATTAGGAAGGGATGACCGCTCAGCACGGCCCCTTGTAAATCACAGGAGGAGACTGTCCCTGAGCCCCGAGAGGCCCCCAGCTGGCGGCAGAGAGGGTGGCGGGAGGGTGGGGTTGGCCTCCCTGGGCCGGGCCTGGATTGCCTTCACACTCAGGCCCCCGGCATTCTTCCTGGGCCTTCGAGTGGCTGCTGCGCCCTGGACACTCCTTCTGGGTCTTGTCCAGCAGTTCTTCCCTCCACTTGCAGGACTTCACGAAATGGTGCCCGAAGGGTAATGCATTGTGAGGGGTGGGAACCCCACGGTGATCAGGGCCAAGTCTTCATGAGAGAGAGTAAGGGTCTCGTGGATGCCACTGTCACTGTCGCTGCACCTTTTTCTCCGAGGGGGAGTGGCTCCCTGAGGGAAGAGGGAGGAGCCAGTTCCTGCTGGGCACTCACCCAGCAGCTTGGGCCATTCCAGCTGGTGGCTGGAGCCCAGAGCCCACGTCAATCTTGCAGGTGCAGGACGCAGTCCTACTCCAGGACCTCTCTCATTCTTTATACAACGTCCTCCACTATGAACCTCTCCCCGGTCTTCTTGGGAAAATTGACTCCCCCCCCCTTTTCTCTTAGATTCTGGGTCAAATGGCAGTTTACTGCGGTGGCTGAGGGCAGGAGCTCAGCAGTTAGAATCTCCAAGTCTATCTAGGTTCTGCCGCTTCTTCTGTGACCCTGGGCAGTCACCTAACCTCCCCAGGCCGTCATTTCCTTAATAAAAAGGATGGGCCAATGGGAGGGACTGCATGCTTCTTGGGACCCTGTGGGGATGATCCACATGCCGCTCCCTGCCTGGCACCTGGTCCATGTGGGCGCTTACTAACTCTTAGCTGCTGCTCTCCTTGTTTGTTAATGTTTCCAGGGGCAGGTGGGTGGGAGCGGTGGGACTCAGGAAGTTTGCTGAAGGCTCACTTTCCACCTGACCTTGTCTTCTGTATGTTTCCAAGGCCTAGGGGTGACTGGATGAATGGGTGAGTCGATGGATGGATGGATGGATGGATGGACGGATGGATGGATGGATGGATAGAGAGTAAATGAATGAGTGAGGGAATGAATGGCTACCATTGAGCCCGTGAGTGTGGAGGATGCAAACACCCAAAGGCATGGACCTTGCACCATAGTGTTTACATCCTCTTGGGCCAGGAACTGAGGCTGGATCCCAGGCAGCGACCAGCCCCAGGGGCTCTGAGAGGGAGCAGCAGAGGGAGAGCCCAGACACCCCAAACATCACAGCACTGTGGGAAGCACTGTGGGGCCTGAAGTCCAAGGGGTTGCAAAGGAGTCAAGTACCACAGTTCACTGAATTTACCCTAAATTAACTGTCCCAAGCTTTGACTCATAGTTAAGATTCCCTAGGTGACTTTGGTTCCTGAGTATTGACCAAAGGACTTTAGAAATCAATTAGGTTTACCCCATTATTTTATACTGGGGGCCCAGTGCACAAAATTCATGCACTTGGGGTGGGGGGAGCCTCAGCCCAGATTGTGAGAGGGAGAAGGCCAGGCTGAGGGACCCCACCGGTGCACGATCCGGGCCAGGGAGAGACTCGGGAGGTTGGCCAGTGGGGAAGGGACCGCAGGAGGGTTCCAGGGTGTGTCTGGCCCTTCTCGCTCAGTCCCGATTGGCCAGACCCCAGCAGCAAGCTAACCTAATGGTGGTCAGTGCACACCATAGTGACTGGTTGACTGGTCAACTGTCTGCCCCCTGGTGGTCAGTGCATGTCATAGTGAGTGGTTGAGCAGCCTTAGCATATCATAACATATTATGCTTTGTTTGGTTGAATGGATGACCAGACGACCGGACACTTAGCATATTAGGCTTTTAGTATATAGGATAAGGGAAAACTAAAATTTGGAGAGTTGAAATGACTTCCTAAGTCTACTGAGCTTCTCTCCCCAAAGTGTCCCTTTATTTCCTGTCACTGTCCCTATGCCCCCATTGGTAAGGAGGAACAAACATCATTCTTCCAGTTTTAGGGAAGTAATAGGAAGAGCTGAGACCCAGATTGGTGAATGGTTCATGCAAAGCCATAGCACAGCTCAACAACAGGCTTACTGAAGCCAGGGACTCTGCCCCGGCCTCTCCCCAAGTGATTGCTGCTCTCACCCCCCCAACCCCAACTGGACCCCACTGTTAGGAAAACCCTGATCATATGCATGGAAGCCTCTTGGAGCTGAGCACAGAGCAGGCAAGATGCTGCTGCTCAGGATGGAGGGGGGCCGTGCCCACCCCGCCCGCACCCAGCACCTGGCCTTCCCAGCACCCTGTGTCAGCTGCTCCTCTAAGCAGAACACACCGCAGTCTGAGCAGGAACCTTGAGTGCCAGGGAGGCTCCGAGCCGGGATCAGGAGGATTTTCATAAACACGACTGCCTGTGTCTGGGCAGCCATGTGGAAAGCTGCAATATGACCCGCTGATGCCATGTGGCAGGGAAGTGAGACTCCAGCGCTGCTCTCCAGCCCCTCCCGCTCTGCCTCCGTGGGCAGCAGGAGCCCAGACAGGCTTCTGAGAAAGGAGGGGGGGCCTGAAACAAATTGCAAAGCAAAACCCTGACTCTGAGGTCTCCCAGGGATGGGTGGGAAGGGGGTTGGGGGGCTGGTGTCCCTGCGGAGCATGCTGAGCTGTGGCTCTGGGGCCCAGCTCGGGCTCACCCTCCAGGGCTTGGCTCTGGGGCCCGGCCCGGCTTTCTGTGGAAGGGTGGCAGCCTGACCCAGGAGCTGGGGGAGGTGGGTGGGGGCTTTGGTGGCTGGACTCTGCACCTCAGATCCTTGGGGTTCAGAAATCATTTATCGTTCCTCTTGCCTCAGGACTGACTCCAACCTGGCCTGGACCCTCACCTCCTGGTCCCTAAAGTCTCAGATCTCTGAGCTCTGCAACCCATGCTAGCACCAATCCCAGGACCCAATCTAAAGTCTAACTCACTTATCCTGCTGCATTTAAAACATCCTGGGCTTCCCCGGAGGCAGGACCCCCCCCGAGAGAATGGGGTGTCCTTCATCTTCTCAGTCAGTGGCTCACAGAATGTCACCTTACTTGTTTCTAAGTGCAAGGATGTTTGTCGAAGCATTATTTATAACAGCAAACTCAGCGACTACCTAAATGTCAATCAATATGGGAATGGTTAAGATAAGTACGAGACGTACAAAACAGCAAATAGTACGCAGTCATTAAAAATGACAACGCAGCTCTGTACTTATTGACTGGGAAAGATGTCTTTGACATTTTGTGGAGTGAAAAAAAGACAACAGAGCAGCGTGCAGAGTCTGAGCCCCTTCATGTAAGTTATATGCACAAATCTGTATGTGCATGTAGATAACTATATGCCAGGAGCCTTGCTGGTTCAGATCGGAGAGACTTAGAGGTTGCACTCTGGTTGGAACGGGGGGTGGGGTGTGTGGAAAGAGGATTGGGGACCCACTTTGAAGCAGCATTTGCTAACCAACCTTCGTGTGTGTGTGTGTGTGTGTGTGTGTGCATGTGTGTGTGTGTGTGTGTGTGTGTGTGTGTGTGTGTGTGTGTGTTAGGTTGCTCGTGGGGACGGCAGGGAGGGACACAGGTGAAGATTATGAGCATCTCTATCTGCTGACAGGTATTGACCCAAATATCAATACTGGCCACCTTTTGGAGGTGGGACTTGGGATGTTTCTGTGTCTTCTTTGAATCTTTAGTATTATTTAGGCATGTCACAAAAGTATTTAGTGATGTTTGCTGCTAGGGAAGGCTCCCAGGCGCTGGTTGCTGCTTTATTGTGCAGTGCCCTGAGAGCTGCGTTTCTGTCCTGCCTGCCAACGTCTGCAGCTGGATTAACTACCCTCACCTGCTGTCCCCGCCTCTGAGGCTTCAGTCCCCCTCGCCAGGGTAGCTCCTCCCCCACGGGCACGCTCAGAGCATCACCCTCCCAAGCCTGCCTCCTCTCCTCCAGCAGGAAGATGGGGATCCGTCACTGTCTTCCGGGCCAACAGGGCATTTCCACATTTTGATCTTTGCCCCTCCCCTTCCTCTGTCACCATTGTCTCCGATTTGTCCCTTGGATTCTGACTCAACCACAGAAATCCCACCTGTTCTGCTCCCAACGTCAGCTCTTCTTATTCTGATAACATCCAACTTGGCACCTGACCTCGTTCTGTCTTTCCTCTCTGACTTGGCCGCTCCCGGCAGTTTTGAGTCACCCCTGAACACCAGGTGTGACAATGCTCTGCTCCACTGGATGACACAGTTCAGAATGTGCCATGTGCTCAGCACCCAGCTAGTTCTGCGGACACAGAAACCTGGGGTCCAGGCCTCTCCTCCCGGAGCCTCTGTGCCTCCAGGCAGCCGAGGGAACGCTACCGTGGTGGTGACTGCACTGCCAGGCACTGTGCTAAACGCTGTGCATGCACATCTCCCCCAACCCTCACAAGAGCCTGGGGAGCAAGTCCTAGTACCAGATCCAGCTTAAGGAGGAGGGCACGAGGCTGAGAATACCCTCCCCAAGGTCAGGTAACTGAGTGGCACACAGGGACTTGAACCTCGGCAATCTGTCCGCAGGCACCAGTCCTAAACACCAGGCGGGGGAAGTGAGGCCGCCTGCCGAGCGCGGTGATGGACGGTACAGAGAGAACTCGGGCTCCCTGGGAGTCAGTCAGGAGCTCTTTCGGCTGTCAGCCTCCCGGCTGGCCTGAGCCCCAGCTGCCTGTTTGCTGCTCACCTAGCCAGCCTCCTGCCTTCTCTCCGCCCTGGTGTGACCCCGAGGCTGGGCCGTGTCATCTGTAACAGACTCAGCATCCGCTCTGCGTGACCAGCATCTGCTGGGCTGGCCCCCAGCCCTGTGCCCACCTGAGCTGGCCTCTCAGGCCCACACCCTGCTCAGAGGGTGCCAGGCCCAGCAGGCACAGTGCCCGTGCAGAGGCGGCTGGTCTCAGAGCTCTGGCACTTCATGTGGGCTTCTGTCTGAAGCCTCGTGAGCTCTCCAACTGGGGGAGGGCTGAGAGCATTCCTCCTCGGCCCTCTGGCTTCCACAGAGCGGTCATATTTTCTGCAATAAAGATTTTTCAGAAAAGTTTTGTTTAAACCAAATGTTTGTAGCATGAATTCCATTTAGACTATCCCAGTGGTCGGCAAACTCATTAGTCAACAGAGCCAAATATCAACAGTACGATTGAAATTTCTTTTGAGAGCCAAATTTTTTAAACTTAAACTATATAGGTAGGTACATTGTTATTAACTTAATTAGGGTACTCCTGACTGATTGGCTCACTCAACTCATGCATGAATTGCGTGCGCCTCCCCCTGCGCTGCGTATCCCGCGGCCCACCTGTGCCGAGTCTCCCGTCGCCTGACCGACCGATACCCCCCACTTCTTCTAACCCACTTCTTCAAAATAGACTCGCCCAGGCTGAAAAACGACTTATGCGCATGTGTCACGAAGTTTCAATTTCACTGTACGTGTGCTCCCACATGTGGTATTTTGTGGAAGAGCCACCTCAAGGGGCCAAAGAGTCCCATGTGGCTCGCGAGCTGAGGTTTGCTGACCACTGGACTATCCTATATAACAAAAGGGTAATATGCAAATAGACTGAACATCAGAACAAATGAACAACCAATCATTGATCACCAGGGGTCAGACAGTAGACCGGTCGACCAGTTGCTATGATGTGCACTGACCACCAAGGGGCAGATGCTCCAACTGGTAGGTTAGGTTGCTGAAGGGGTCCAGCCAATCAGGACTGAGCAAGATGGGCCAGACATGCCCTGAAGCCCTCCCTCGGTCCCTCCCCGGCCCGATCATGCACTGGTGGGGTCCCTCAGCCTAGCCTGTGTCCTCTCGAAATCCAGGACCCCTCAGGTGATGTTGGAGAGCTGGTTTCAGCCCGATCCCACAGGCCAATCCCTTTGGGAGGGCACCAGACGCAGGGCTCGTGGCTGGCGAGTGCTGTTGCTGTAGCTTGAGCCTCCCCCAATTGGGACTGATTGGGCACGAGCCCACGGCAGGCACAGTGGGGCCGGATGAGCAGAACCAGC
The DNA here is from genome assembly GCF_000412655.1 of Myotis brandtii. Lineage (NCBI taxonomy): Eukaryota > Metazoa > Chordata > Mammalia > Chiroptera > Vespertilionidae > Myotis > Myotis brandtii. The sequence continues at coordinate 3,720,869 of NW_005353538.1, read as the reverse complement.
AGGTAGGAGCTGCAGATGGTGTTGGACTGCGGGTTTCGGCCTGATCCCTGCAGGCCACCCAGAGAGACCCCACCCATGCACGAATTTGTGCACTGGGTCTCTAGTATTAGAATAATCAGCTAATGCACACAGCATTACCCAGCATTGAGTGCTTCCTATGTGCTAGTGATGCCCATTTAATTCTTAGAGCACCTCTGTAAGGTGGGGGCGCCTCATTATTGCCACGTAACTAATGAAGAAACCACGCCCAGAGAGGCTGTCTCACCTGCCCAAGGGCAACAGCCTGTGGTGCAGAGCTGACTCCTGAAGGCATTCAGTCTAAACCACCCTCCGCTCCGGCTTCTCGAAGGGGCACCCACTGATTCTTGGGCAAACAGTCTCCTGGGAATGCAAGTTTTCTAAGTTCCCATCTATGTTCTGTGGGAAGAGGACAGACCTACCTTCTTGGTTCAGTCCTCAGCCACCCGGCTGGGTGAGAGGAGCCCTCTGAGCCCTGCTGGACAGTTCCACAGCCCCAAGAAGGTTCTCATCCCCGCCCCTCAGGGGAGGGCGCCCTGGAGCTGCCCCACTGCTGCCCAGCCTGCATGTGTGCACACACACATGCACACACACATGCACACACGTGTGCACAGTCCTGGTCCAGCCATAACTATCTCCTTTGACCAGGCAGCTGTCGGCACAGGACCGAGCCACCAGGAGCCAGGCCGTGGAGAGCAGGCGAGCTGAGTAAAGCAGCTAGCACTGCGTGTGTGATGTGCGGCCTTGGCTGTAATACAGGCTGCAGCTGAGTACTCCCACGGGGCCTCCTAAGGGAGGAGGCTCCGCTCCCAAGCAACCCCAGGGGGTTGCCACGCAGCTCTGACTAGACTCCCTGTACAATCAATCTCGCCTTTCCCAGCGGTGACAGGGTGTCCGGTGTTAATCCAGTCTCCTTGGCAGTCAGTGCCCCACCAGAGGCTCTGATGAACTTTAACCAGGCAGAGTAAACACTGCACATCCAAGCAGAGAGCCCTGCCCTCACAGCTACCCCTGGGAGGTTCCAGGGGAACAAAGGTGACCCCGCAGCCCTCTGGATGGGCAGTGGAGGAGGGCAGCCCTAGAGGCAGTCAGCTGGCTCAGGCTGGGAGGAGGTGAGGTGGGCCCCTAGGCCTGGGACCCGGGCGGAGGGCCCTCACAACCAGAAGAAGGAGCAGAGGGGCCTGGGGTTTGGCCTCAATGCCCGGCCCTCCCAGCACCCCAGACCCAGCTTGCTCAGACCTGCACTTCCCCCTCCTCTCCATACCCCTCTTTCTCTATCCCTGCACCTGCCCTGGTCTCTCCAAGCCCCTAGAGACCCCAGACAGGGGTGGGCCTGGGACCAGAGAGAGGCCAGGGAATAAAGGCAGGTGGGGGAGGGGAGAGGACAGACAGGAGTGCAGGGCCTGGGACCTGGGCCCCGGGGTAGGAAATGCGTGGGTGGATAGAGCCTGCGTCCTCCTATTTCTACATCCACCTCTGAGTCTCGGAGGCTGGGCAAGCCCAGCCCTGGCTTGGAGTGGCCGGGGGCTCCTTCCTATGCAGCCTATTCAGGAAGCTGCAGTGTAAGCTGCCCAGCAGCTTCAGCCTGGACCTCCCAGGACAGGGAGCCAGAGCCCGGAGTGGGGCCTCTAACTTCCGAAAACAACCCACGGATGTCCACTGCGGCCAGCGCCCTCAGCAGGCCGGGGCCCCTGCTGGTGCCAGCCCCGGGGCTCTGAGCAAGGGGGCCCTGAGCCTGCAGACAGACACCTGCACTGCTTCACCAGTACGTCCTTTAATTTTTTCACGTTACAAACATACTTTACTCAGTTTAAAATAGGAACAACACCAAAGAACAGAAGGGGCAGCCCTACCTCTATCAATCACTGCTAACGTTTACTAGTAAAGTCGCTGCCTTCCTAGCCTTTAGGGTTTGCCCTCTGACCTCATCAGACCTGCACAGGCCCAGAGCCCTGGCGTGTGGGGGGAGGGGCTTAGGGCACGATTTGCTAGGTGTGGGCTCCTTCTCTAACTCCGTGCCTCCACGTCAGGGTCCATAGCAGTACTGGCCTCATACGGATCCGATGCTCTTATACATGCAAAGCACTTAGAATAGTGCCTAGTGTGCAGTACACATGAAATAAATGTGGTGGCTGTATCGTTGGTAGCATTATTACCATCATCATCATCATCATCATCATCATCATTTGCCCTATCTTCCCTGTAAGAGTGGGGAGTAGGGACCAGTCCCGTCCGTTCTCCCCACCCTGACCCCCACCCCCAGCAGCTGTGGCTTCCCTGGGGGAAGTCTAAGCACCCAGTTGGGCCACAGGTGGACAAGACAGTGCCCAAGAGAGAGGATGTCACTCTGGGAGGACAGAAAGCCAAGCATCACCCATCCAGGCCTCTGCAGAGTGAACAGGGCAGGGCATGGCTATCGCCCTCAAGTGCGTACTCATCGCCTGTGTGGCTCTGAGAGGGTGCCTAAGGGGCAAGCCGCTACTCTTCCTCCTTGCTCTGTGGGGGTCATTCATCCAGCACCTCACGCTTTTGTATGGAGCCCAGCCCGGCCATTGCTCTCCCACCGCAGCCCCGTGTCCCCAACACTCCAATAGACCAGCTGCCTGACCTCATAGAGCCCTTAGCACTTCCGTCTTACGCTATCAGAATATCTGAACTTCCTCGGGGGGGAAAACACAAAACAACACCCTAGAGCTCCTCCAATAACTCATGACTGCAGACCCTATGTGTTCCGCACTCACAGCGTGTGAAGGTCCCTGCTACATGGACACATATTATCTCATTTAACCTCCCAACAAGACTGAGAGGTGGGAATTACCATTATCTCCATTTTACAGATGGAACCGTGGCTCAGAGGGGTGCGCCATCTGCCAGGGTGATGCTGCGACCTGTGTCACCAGGCGACTGGATTCTTCCATGAAGACACGCCCCACCCGTGGCCTGGCAGCACTCACAGTGGCCTTCAGTTTTCGACATCTCTGCTTCTGGGGAAGCCTGATGCATTGTGACCTTGAATGCAGATGAGTAAAGCGTTTGTTTCTGTCCTGTAAGCTGGTGCATCTCTTACCTGTAATGTTAAAAAAAAAAAAAAAAAGACAAATGAGGAGGAGAAACTGAAAACATAGGCCATGCAGCCCAAAAGCCATGGAGCTAGGACCAGAGCCCCAGGCTCCCAGCGCCCTGTGTTTTCTAACAAATTCTGCTCATCTTCTGTCTCCTTCCAGAGGGCACTTGGCTGGGCCAGCGGCTGAGCCCCCCTCTTCTCAGGTCATCCCTGCATGGCACCCAGCAAGCCCAGCACACAGGAGGTGCTCACTCAATCCCTGGTAGCAAACTGGTGCCAACGTGCTGAGTTAGCAGCCGCCCTGAAACGTGGACCCACCTTAGCCTGGTAACCTGTTGTGGATCCTTCATGCGCGAAGGGAAACAAGATTATGCAGAAGAGCCGGCCCAGCACCGATTCTGGAAGGCCAAGTCTGGGATAGCCAGTCACAACCCCTGGGCCGCCCCGCCAAGCCCTCCCACCTTTCCCTCTCCCCCGCCCCCAGCAAGGACACAGCCCGTCCCCAGCCAGGCCAGGGCCCCTGAGAAGCTGACTTTGCGCCCAGGAGGCCGAGGCAGCGCTGAGGGGGTGCCTGCTTCCTCTGGGCCACCCGGCTCCGCTCACCGGTGGGACTTCTCTCCCCGGCTCTGGGCTGTCCTTGTGACACAGAGGAGGCTGGCAGCCTGCCCGGGCAGTGGCACGCGTCTGGTGGCGTAACTAGGCATTTTTCATTGAGTCAGCGAGTTAATGGGCATGTAAACACACAACTTGTTAGTCCTCAGCTGCTGCCACCGCCACAGACCTCCTGCCTCGGGCTCAGCTCCATGGCTCACGGGTGCTCTCTGCCTCCCTCGCCTTCCCCTGTTTTTTTGTGGTTTTGTTTTTGTTTTTCTCAAAATCTCTCTCCCCAACCTACATGCCCCTCCAGCCCTGAGGGGCCTGGAAACCTTTTTATTATTTATTTGTAATCATTTTCTTGGGAAGCCAATTCCAAAGACAACTTCACCGGGTAGTGTCAGCTGCCTCCGCCCACTTAATGCTTTGTCCTCTGTCCCTGCCCAGGACACCGACCGCAGTTTCCCACACGAGCTGCAGCCAGGGGAGCTGGAGGGCACTGGCCCGGTGCCGACACCGATGTCCGGTGGACACACCTCCAGCTGTGCACAGGGGCTCCCTCCCTGGTTGGCAGGCACACTGCCAGTGTGATTGCTCATACCCCCACCCCCATCCCCCTATCCACACCCCAAACCCCATGCAGCGTGCACACACGCAGCGCCCACACCTGCATGCACAGACCCTCAGAACTGTGCCTCTGAATGGCTACTCCCAGCGCTTACACGTGAAAGAGCCCACGGCTGCACATGCGCCCTGCTAAGCACCTGCCCCGAGAATCTCCCAGAGGTGCGTTCTGAGCCTGTGCACACTCCTTGTACACACGCTCCCGAGGGCACAGACTGTGCGCCACAACCCGAACCTTCCCCTGCGTTCACTCCCTGCAGACACCACATCATTGAAAGACCCACACAGCGGTCCCTCCTCATCCACTCGCGGCTTCACTTCCCGTGGTTTCTGTTACCTTTGGTCAACCATGGTCTGGAAATATTACACAGAAAATTCCAGAAATAAAGTTTTAAACTGCACGCCATGCTAAGTAGCCTGATGAAATCTCATGCCATCCCACTCGGTCCTGCCTGGGAGTGAGCCAGCCCGTGTCCAGCAGCTCCACCTCTCTATGCTCCCCACCCACTCGTCATTTAGTAGCCGCCTGCTTATCAGATCAGCTATCAGATATTTTGAGCGGGGAGGAGTGAAATCACATTCACATAACTTTTGTTACGGCATATTGCTACCATTGTTCTATTTTATTGTTAGTATTGTTGTTAATCTCTTGCTGTGCCTAATTTATAAACTAAACTTTATCATAGGTAGGCGTACATAGGAAAAACGTAACATATGTAGGGTTTGCTACTATCCTCGGTGTAAGGCAGTGGTTCTCAACCTGTGGGTCGAGACCCCTTTGGCGGTCGAACGACCCTTTCACAGGGGTCACCTAAGACCATCCTGCATATCAGATATTTACATTACGATTCATAAAGTAGCAACATTACAGTTATGAAGTAGCAACGAAAATAATTTTATGATTGGGTCACAACATGAGGAACTGTATTTAAAGGGCCAGAAGGTTGAGAACCACTGGTGTAAGGCATCCACTGGGGCGTCTTGGAACCTATCCCCTGTGGGTAAATGGGGACCATTATATTCCTGTACATTCCCAGGTACTGCACCTCAGTAACGATGTTCGCCATCACTGTCCTGCGGGTACCCTCCCACTGTCCATTTCTGCATGCTTCCTATCTGTTACATACATTACCAATAGCTGCAGCCTGCTTGCACACTTCCAATGTACACGCACCTCTAACAGGCCATCACTGCATGCACAAACCCCAGGCACACTCCATCTCAACAACACATGCTTGCAATGTACACGCCTGCATACACGTCAATGTACATAGCTCATGTCTGCATGTACACACCCCCTGATTATATCCCCAGTTCCCCATGTCGGTTGCATATTCATGTGAACCAACAAACTATCTGCAAGTAGATCTTTAATGTGTATTTCAGATATATTTGTATGCACCTCATGTAGAATACATAGTATAGCCTATGATACATGCTAATATTTCATGCAAACACACACACACACACACACACACACACACACACACACTTCACTCTGTTTTTAGGTATGTTCCATGTAAGCATTCCACAACAGTCTACTGCCTGTGACACATTCTATAGCATATGTGTCCAGATAAGACCCCCATTTTGCCCATGCTTATACTCTGCTGCATTCCTGTCTGCATGCATATGGAAAGGTATCCCTCCGAATGCCCTCTCCTAAATGGGCAGCATGGCTGCCCTGAAACAATCCCACGTCTGTTTGTACGCAGCCTGGTGTATGGACATGTTCCCAAGCCTGCCATCGCCAGGTGCAAACATTTACAGTTCCCTCTAACACCCCATGCTGTACCAAATGCCCACCATCAACTCAATTAAAACTAACCCAGCCAGCGTGGCTTAGTGGTTGAGGTCAACCTATGAACCAGGAGGTCACAGATCAATTCCCGGTCAGGGCATGTGCTCAAGTTGCAGGCTGGATCCCCAGCGTGGGGTGTGCAGGAGGCAGCCGATCAATGATTCTCTCTCAGCATTGATGTTTCTATCTCTCTCCCTCTCCCTTCCTCTAATATGTGTATATATATGTATATATATACTATTGAGCCCGTGGCAGACTGTGCTCAGTGCTGGCATATGCAGGTGACAAAGAAAAGCAGCCCTCACCCTCAGGAAGCTCCCTGTCTAGGAAGAGAAATGGACAAGAACACAGACAGTTATGACAAAGGGTGGTTAGTCTATTACAGAAATATATGCACCTGCAAGCACACGCTCTCACTAGATCCGAATTACGGAATATTCTACATGCACATCTCAGATGCACGAATGTGGAGCCTAATTCACATTCCCACGGGTCCTACTATGTGCCTAAACCCCACAACTGTAACCGTGATCAGCCGCTTTGATTAGGCGTGTGGCTTAAAGTGCCCCCGGCGGGCTCCTGCCTGTGCTGGGGCTGCTGCAGGGCCTGGTCTCAGCCCGGATCTCCCCTCCGGAGCTGCAGCTGCGCACAGAGTACCTGGTCCAGCGGGAGGAGCCTCCCCGGCAGGCGTCCGCTTGGAGCTCAGCCTGACCGCAGACCAGCGCGGGCCTTGCAGTTGGCCTCTCCCGCTCTGCCTCCCAGCGGCTGCCCTGCCACGAAGGCCGGGGCTCTGCTGCTCACTGCTCCCGGCGTGGGTGGCTGGCACTAGTAGTTCTCTGATGGGATTATTTTTAAAAAGCTAATTCAGTTCCGGTCTAAAGTCTTAGAATCTCAGTGTCTAGAAGACACTGCCTTATGGGCCAAATCTGGCCCCCACCCCACCGAGGTGTTGGCAAATCGGAGGCATCGATGAAGTTTGTGGGATGAATTAAAATATGGTTTGGATTTCCTTTTTCCCCTTTTTTGTGTGTCTTCTTCTCCTGAGCACCCTGCAGTTTCTCCATTGACCTCTTAACATGTGTGTATCCTGTGGATTTGACCAGAGAAGACCCAGTAGGCTCGGCACCACCCCCGTGCTTTTGGGCAGATCGGCAAGCTCTCTCTATAAAGGGCCAAACAGCAAATGTTTTAGGCTCAGCTGGTCATATACTCTTAGCGGGCACCACAGAGCATGAAACAACCATAGGAGATACTTACACAAATGGGTGTACTGTGTTATAATAAAACTGTATTTACAAAAGCAGGTGGGGGCCAGATTTGGCCCAAAAGGCAGTGTCTTCTAGACACTGAGATTCTAAGACTTTAGACCGGAACTGAATTAGCTTTTTAAAAATAATCCCATCAGAGAACTACTAGTGCCAGCCACCCACAGCGCTGGCCTTGCAGTCGGCCTCTCCCGCTCTGCCTCCCAGCGGCTGCCCTGCCACGAAGGCCGGGGCTCTGCTGCTCACTGCTCCTGGTGTGGGTGGCTGGCACTAGTAGTTCTCTGATGGGATTATTTTTAAAAAGCTAATTCAGTTCCGGTCTAAAGTCTTAGAATCTCAGTGTCTAGAAGACACTGCCTTATGGGCCAAATCTGGCCCCCACCCCACCGAGGTGTTGGCAAATCGGAGGCATCGATGAAGTTTGTGGGATGAATTAAAATATGGTTTGGATTTCCTTTTTCCCCTTTTTTGTGTGTCTTCTTCTCCTGAGCACCCTGCAGTTTCTCCATTGACCTCTTAACATGTGTGTATCCTGTGGATTTGACCAGAGAAGACCCAGTAGGCTCGGCACCACCCCCGTGCTTTTGGGCAGATCGGCAAGCTCTCTCTATAAAGGGCCAAACAGCAAATGTTTTAGGCTCAGCTGGTCATATACTCTTAGCGGGCACCACAGAGCATGAAACAACCATAGGAGATACTTACACAAATGGGTGTACTGTGTTATAATAAAACTGTATTTACAAAAGCAGGTGGGGGCCAGATTTGGCCCAAAAGGCAGTGTCTTCTAGACACTGAGATTCTAAGACTTTAGACCGGAACTGAATTAGCTTTTTAAAAATAATCCCATCAGAGAACTACTAGTGCCAGCCACCCACACCAGGAGCAGTGAGCAGCAGAGCCCCGGCCTTCGTGGCAGGGCAGCCGCTGGGAGGCAGAGCGGGAGAGGCCGACTGCAAGGCCAGCGCTGGTCTGCGGTCAGGCTGAGCTCCAAGCGGACGCCTGCCGGGGAGGCTCCTCCCGCTGGACCAGGTACTCTGTGCGCAGCTGCAGCTCCGGAGGGGAGATCCGGGCTGAGACCAGGCCCTGCAGCAGCCCCAGCACAGGCAGGAGCCCGCCGGGGGCACTTTAAGCCACACGCCTAATCAAAGCGGCTGATCACGGTTACAGTTGTGGGGTTTAGGCACATAGTAGGACCCGTGGGAATGTGAATTAGGCTCCACATTCGTGCATCTGAGATGTGCATGTAGAATATTCCGTAATTCGGATCTAGTGAGAGCGTGTGCTTGCAGGTGCATATATTTCTGTAATAGACTAACCACCCTTTGTCATAACTGTCTGTGTTCTTGTCCATTTCTCTTCCTAGACAGGGAGCTTCCTGAGGGTGAGGGCTGCTTTTCTTTGTCACCTGCATATGCCAGCACTGAGCACAGTCTGCCACGGGCTCAATAGTATATATATACATATATATACACATATTAGAGGAAGGGAGAGGGAGAGAGATAGAAACATCAATGCTGAGAGAGAATCATTGATCGGCTGCCTCCTGCACACCCCACACTGGGGATCCAGTCTGCAACTTGAGCACATGCCCTGACCGGGAATTGATCTGTGACCTCCTGGTTCATAGGTTGACCTCAACCACTGAGCCACGCCGGCTGGGTTAGTTTTAATTGAATTGATGGTGGGCATTTGGTACAGCCGTGGGGTGTTAGAGGGAATTGTAAATGCCTCACCCTCACTCCAGGATTCTTGGTGCCACATCTTGTTCATTCCATCCTGCCAGAGACTTGGCTTCGGCTCTGCACGCCGAGGATACAGATGAGGGCAGGAGAGAGGAGAAGAAGGACAAGAAGGAAGGCAGGATCAGGAGAGGAAAGAGGTGGAAGCAAAATGCAAAGCAAAACAGGAGGGTGAGTAGGGAGAGCCCTAAGAAGTCTGCTTAAGTGATCTGGTAATTAAGTAAAAAGTGTTTGGTGGGGAGCCCACCTTTCAGAAGCCCTGCTGGTGCTGAAGCATATAAAGACCTGAATGGCAAATATTCATTTGGAATTAACACAGAGCAGATCCCATCAAGCACCATGAAGCTGTTTCTAGAATCTTCCCTTAATGTCTTATGCGGCGCGGGACCCTGGCGTGCGCTAGGCCAGGCATCCTATGCTAAACAAATCTAATGGTGCTTCATTCCCCCAGCACAGCTCTTAATTGTGCACCTTGCAAACGCACAGAAGAAAATGGATGGGTCTTGGCAGCTGTTTGCTGCTGGAGCTGCACCTCCCAGAAGCCTTTGCAAGAGCCGGCCCTACAGGCCAGCCCAGGGCGCTGGCAGGAGTCTGGGAGCTCAGGTGAGAGGCTGTGGAAAGAGCTGAATCTTTAGCTGGGAGATGACTGCTCCTTGGCACCCCATGGGGGAGGTGAGACATGAGTGAAGGGCTGAGCGATAGCAGGGCCAGGCCACGTCTGCGGGTGTGTGGGCGAGGAAGCTCTTGGAAAGCCTTCTGCCAAGGTCACCTCGCCTGGCCTGCTACCCAGAACTAGGCCTGAGACTCTCCCCTGTGCAAAATACCAATAAGACTAGTAGGATAACTCACTACTGCCCCCTTCATTCGTCCTGGCACATTGCAGGAGCCCTATGTCCATTGAGCTGTCACCTGGCAGGCTCTGTGAGTGGGGGAACTGGAATCTCCTCTCTGAGGGAAGAGAAGTCAGGAGAGTTCAGGGCTTGGGGCTGGACCTGGGGAAGACAGACCAACAGAGAGCAGTGGAAGGTGCTGGGTGTAAGGGGCAAAGCCTGCAGTCATGGCAGCCTGCAGGATGGCAGAATACTGACCGGACACAAGCTGGACACTGGACTGGTTCAGAAGGGTCCACTGAGCCCGCCTGTCCACTGGACTCAGAGGTGCTGCTGGTCCTGTGTGCGTGGTGGGTGGCGTCGAGGAGTCTGGGCCTGGGACATAAAAGGCCCCCCTGCTCTGCCCGGCGCTGTCCGCAGGAGCAGCAGAATAGCAAGTGCGCTCATTACAGAGAGTCAGGGCCGGGACTGGGTTTGCGCCCTATTCTACCGCTCGCTAGCAGCTCCTGTACCCTTTCTAGACCTGGCTTCTCCTGTGAAAAACTGGGGAGATGTCTAGAACTTATCCACAGTGACATGTGAATCAGACTGTGTGGAGTCTCCATTTTCCTTGTACCGAGCTTCTCCTATGGTTGCAGGAGGGGTACTAAGTGGCCTTTGTGAGCTGGAAAGCACAGGAAGGGACTAACAGCACCCTTCCCAGAGTCCGCGGCGCCCGGCACTGTCCCAAACGGTGTGCGTGACTGGCCCTCAGCACTCACAGCCACTTTCCTGTCAGAGTCCTGATCACTCAGACGAGGACATTCAGGCACAGAGAGATTATTCGGCTCCAAAAGACAGCACAGCTCGTCAGTGGGTACAGCCAGAATTCAAACCCTGGCATGTGTTTTGCTTGTTTGTTTGTTGGGGGTTTTGTTGTTTATTTGTTGACACTATTGCAGATGTTCCCCTGCCCCCTTTGCCTACCTCCGCCCAGCGCCCACCCCCTGCCCTGGCCTCCAGCACTCTGTCGTCTGTGTCGTGTGGCTCTGCAGACGTGTTCTTTGGCTACTCTCTTCACCTGCTTTAATCCAGCCCCCAAAGCCCAGGAGTTGTAATTTGGTCCACTATGCAGGTTACCAGTTACTGCGCTGAGAGACCGTCCCCAGAGCGGCTGGGCTCCTCAGAGCAGAGGAGGCAGGTCCATGCACCATGTGGCATCACAGGACACGGGGGCTGAGACAAGCTCTGGGCTCCAGCCACGAGAGCAGCAGGACTCCGGTGTCCGCTCAGTGTCAGAGCGAGAATGAGGCTGCAGCAGGCCAGGGAGCAGGCAGAGCAGGGCGGAGCCCGGGGGGCAGGGCAGTGCTGCTCCGCCCGCCTTCCCGGGGCACCACAGTGTTTGCAAACCTCCATTCCACTCATTCGATGAGGCGCCTCTTCATGAAGCACCTGCCACCCACCAGGCAGGGGTCGGGAGGATGGGGAAGCGTGGTCCCTGCCCTGTGTAGCTCAGAGTCTGCCCAGGAAGGCGGACGTTACGCAAGCAGTGCAAGCAGGACAAGTCTAAAGAAGAAAAGCTTGGGGCGTATACTCATTAGGGCACTGCACACTGCTGAGACCAATAGACCCCAAAGGGATAATGGCTCAAACTCAAGCAGTCTCTTCCTCACTCACATGCAGGACACAGAACGCTCCTGTGGGTGAGAACAGTTCTCCCTCCACCTCTGCTTCCTCCGTGGAGGCCCCTGGGGCACCACCAGTCAAGGGGGACGAGCAAGGGGGTTGCTGGGAGGTGTTCACGGCCAGGCGTGGAGTAACCGGTCCACATTACTTGCACTCACGTTCTAATCAGGGACCTCAGTCACGTGCCACGCCCGGCGCCCAGGGAGGGGAGCGGGAGGCCATGGACTGGAGGAGAGCTGAGAGCCTGTTGCCAGGGGCCTGAGAATATTTGCCCACGTGTCCCCGCTGCTTGATGCCTCAGCTGGCCCACTTCCCCTCGTCCCATGCAGCAAACTCCGTGACCCATGACCCATGGCATGTACCACTCATTTCAGTGTTTCCTCTTCTTGCACACACGATACCCTCCATTCTCACAGGCCCCGTACAAATTGCCACTGAAACACAACTTGCAGGAGCGGCATCTTAGAAGCGAGCGGGCCTGGACTCCCTGTGGACACACCTGGGCAGGCAGCAATGCACGGTGGAGAGCGAGACCTCAGAGGGGACGCAGAACTGCGCCAGGAGGACAGAGGGCCCCAGAGCGCCCTGGGGACCACGGGGAAAGCGACTCTGGAGAGGCGTGTGGGACGCAGGCTCAGATTATTTACTTAGAAATGAAGCACAAGGTGGAGGCTGTTAATCAAATCGGGAGGAGACCCGGGGCAACCAAAGAAGAATAAAGTGCTGCTCGATGCTCGATGCTCGGGAGGTGAAAACGGGTGCTTCCTGCTCCGCCCCAGGCACCGCTGCACCAGCCCAGCTGGGCAGGAATTGCTGTGCCCGGTTGACAGATAAGAGCATCACCTCAGAGGAAGTCTCACAGCCCGTCAACAGGGGAGCTGGTGTCAAACTCCCCCTCTCTGATAGGAAGGGGTAGAAGAAGAGCAAGAGGACAGACAGGGGTGGGCATGGGGGTGGGCACGCAGGAGACGCAGTTGCAAAGAGAGAACAAAGCTTCCAAAGGCTGGCCTTCCTGGAGGGAGAGCCCAGGCCAGGAGGCCCGGGGAGGGGCCTGGTGATGCCAGCGCCAGCCTGCCCCAGGGGAGGAGGGCGAGGCCTGCTCACCAGGCGATGCTGCTCCTCCCTGCGGGCACCCGGAAGAGAGCTTTGGGCAGCACTTGAGCTGCTCAGCCTCAGGGGAGGAAAGCCAGGGAGTTGGCGAGAGCAGCTCCCCAAGGCGTCTGGGGCGAGGCGGCGCGTCCCAGCAGGGAGTGGAATCAGGTGGAAGCGAATCAAGACCAGATGGAGCCAGCGTTCCAGCAAGTGCTCCTGCTTTTAGAAATGAAGGAGAAACACGGATCGGGTTCCACAACCTGCAGCCCTTGGGGAGTCACTCGCCATCTGAGAGCTCCCCTGTCAGGCTCATCTACACGGAGGGAAGGAGTCGGTGAGTGGAAGTGCCGGGGCCACATCCCAGATCCCCCTCTGTCATCACGGAGATGGAGAAGTGCTGTGGGTGGCAGGCCGGGGGAGGGCCACCTTCTCCTCCCCCCCCCCCCCCCCCCGCCTCTGCACAGCCACGGCGCCACTGAGGAGCTGCTAGAGCCTGGGAGGGGCCGCTGAGGTGCAGGTGCTTAGAGGAAACTCCCCTGCTGCCCACTCCCCCCCGCAGACAGCCCCTATCCTGGCCTCCGAGCGCTTCATCAGCTGCGGGACCTCGCCAGGGCACTGGCCTCCCTCTAACTCCATTTCCTCCCCGGGAAACCCTTCAAGCCCCTGAGCTTTCCCGTGGAGGTGTTAGACCATTCCCAGCCCTCTCAGTGCCTTCAAAGGCTGCAATGCCAGTACAAGGCTGGGGTAGGGATAAGTCCACAAAATACTCACAAGGAATGAGCAGACCCCCTTCTAACATGGGGGGGCGTGCTCCAGGGCAACAGGAGCCTGCAAACCAGAGGGCTAAATATTTAAAAGGCACAAAGGAAGATAACAGACTATGTGATAGAAATGCTCACCCTCTTACCTCGAGGGTGGCATCATCATGATGACAAAGGGAAAATCCAAGAGAGACCATGGGCTTTTAAAAACCGAAATACAGGCCCTAACCGGTTTGGCTCGGTGGATAGAGCGTCAGCCTGTGAACTGAAGGGTCCCGGATTCGATTCCAGTCAAGGGCATGTACCTGGGTTTCGGGCTCATCCCCAGTAGGGGGTGTGCAGGAGGCAGCTGATCCATGTTTCTCTCTCATCAATGTTTCTAACTCTCTATCCCTCTCCATTCCTCTCTGTAAAAAAATCAATAAAATATATTTAAAAACCGAAATACAGTTAAAATGTAACAGCCCTGGCCAGGTGGCTCGGTCGGTGGGAGCATTGTCCTGTGTACCGGAGGTTGTGGGTTCGATTATTCCTAGTCAGGATGTAAGCAGAAGGTAGCCGATGGATGTGTCTCTCTCACATTGATGTTTCTCTCTCCTTTCCTCCCTCTCTCAAAAAATAAAATAAAATAAATATATATATATATAAAAGGTAGTTTCAGGTGTACAGCATCATGATTTGATATTTGTCTGTATTGTGAAATGATCACCAAAATAAGTCTAGTTAACATCCATCGTCACACACACATAGTTACGCATTTCCTTCTTGTGCCGAGAACTTTTAAGATCCGCTCTCTTAGCAACTTCCAAATGAACAGCACAGTATCATTACCTACAGCCTCCCTGTTGCACATCACACCCCATGACTTTTTCCTTCTGTAACTGGAAGCTTGCACCTTTTGACCCCCTTCGCCCATTTTGCCCACCCCACCCTCCCCACTAGCTCTATCCACCAACACGTTCTCAGTATCTGTGTGTTTGGTGATTTTTTCTTAATTTCACACGTAAGAGAGATAATGTTGTATTTCTTCCTCTGTCTCATTATTTCACTTAGCATAATCCCCTCAAGATCCATCCGTGTTGTCGTAAATGGCAAGATTTCCTTCTTTTTTATGGTCAAATAATATTCCGCTGTATGTGTGGAGATATAAATACCACATTTCCTTTATCCACTCATCACTGGTAGACACCGGGTGCTCCCGTTTCTCAGCTGCAGTAAACGGTGCTGCTGTGAGCATGGGGTGCAGTTAGCTTTCCCAGTTAGTTTTTCCTGATTTCTTCTAATCTGACTGGAAGTTGGCAAATATCAAAGATGGATGAGTTTAGTTATTATTGCACATGTTTGGGGGCTGACAATGTTTGGATGAGCAACAAAAAAAAGATAAAATAACTCAAAAACGATTGTATATTTACTCCCAAATTATTTTTCTTGCTTTTATTTAAACAGAATCCCTCATTATGTTGTTATTGTCGAGATGTTTACATACTTTGTGTTCTATTGAGATCAATGCCAACTGAGACATTTCTTGAGTCATTTTAGTTCTTAGATAGTGTTCTAATTCATTTCAATTTAGAGAAAATTCCCTGCTATGGCAGGAGATATTGGAAATGACAATAAAATTCTTAAAGCCGCACTTCTGTGTATTCGGAAATGAGCATTGAATTTTACTTATTTTCAAACATAATATGGGCACATATGACAAATGATTGTTCAGAAAGTTATGAAAGTTTATTTTCATCACTGCTTCTCACAGCAACACGAGACCTGCACAGGGACGCGGGGCAGCTGGGCCACACCTCGTGCAGGTTCTGTGGGACCCGCGTACGGACACATTGAAGGGAGATGTGAGTTTAACATTGCAAAATGTGGCTGCGTTTTTACGTGCAACTATTGCAAATACCACGCTAATTAGGGAATAGCTCCCGAATTTGATTTTGAACACAAAGAAAACAAGAAAATGGATGCTCAGCCCCGTGGATACTTCATTATGAAGCAATCTATTGCACGGAGCTATCTGAGAGGAAGGATTTGACAAGTTAATTAATTGGTCTTATATCTAAGCACTTCCACTGCTTAAATCCCAGCCCCCCCCCCCGCCCATCTCTAGGACCCATCTCCCCACCCCCTCCCAGCACTGTCTCCTTGACGTGGGTGGCAGCTCAGCCCACAAACCTGCTCATTCTCACTCAGCCGCCTCTGCTCCAGGAGCCTGGCCGGAGCCCTGGAGAGCATCCCCGGGGCCTGGGCTCCTCCTGAGCGTGGTGTTTGCTTCGGGTCACTCACGGAGCGCTGAGCCCTGGAGCCAGGAATGAGGCTCTGTGGGTTCTGCACTACATTTGTTAGTGTGCTGTAAGGGGGCAAGTGGGGCCTTCTGCCGTGTGGGGCAGGTAGCGGCCTCCCCTGGCCCAGGGAAGGCTGTGGTGGCCACTGCGCTGAAAGGGACGAGGCTGTGCATGGGCGAGACCCTCCCACATCACTGCCAGGTGCTTTCTGAGAGCACGTGGTGCCTCCATGCCCATCACTTACCCACCGCCTGCCCGACACGCACTGGCACCCTCGCTGACTTCCTTCTGCGCAGAATGCCTTTCTCCATTTCTGTTTAGCTGGCTTATTGAACCGTTTGTACTCGTGGGGTATGTCTGTGACATCTGTTTCTCCTACCCCACCTTCCACATGTCCCCTGGAATTTCTCAGGACCAGACCCCCTAACTCCGGTCACCGTCCTGGGTCTGGACCCCCTGGTGCTGGGAACAGGCATGGGGGTAGGAGAGGCAGCTGGGGCCTTTCTGGGTGACTGGCAGCCACACTGGGGAAGGCGTGGCCTCTAATGGCTCAGCCTGGTCCCATCTCCCGCCCGGAGGCCACCCACGAGCAGGGGTACGTGGCTGTCCTAGACTGCTGCCCTCGGGGAGAGGCTCATGTCCGAAGGGACAGCCCTGGCTCCCGAGGCCTCCCAGGGCCTGTTCCCCAGAGTAGATGGCCTCCCACCGCGCCCTCCTCCACACCCTCCTCCGTCACATCCAGGAGAGAGAGGAGAGAATTAGGATGGAGGCAGACGCTCCCATTGTCTTCCCAGACTCCCTGCACCAGCGCGTCTGGCCTTGGCCCAGCAGCTTCCACAGGCCACTCTGCTCCTCGTTCCCTCCTGCCGACCCCCTCGGAAGCCTCCGGAGAGACCCCCAGAGGACACAGAACTGCCGCCCGCCCAGCCACAGCCCGAGTCTCCTTAGGCGGGAGTGGCTGCCCTCCCTGCCTGCGAGCACTGCGGTCTCTGGGTGGCTCCCTCAACACCTCCTGAGCGGCTGTGGGGAGGGAGAGATGGCACAGCAGTTGCCACTAAACCAGTGGGCCCTCTCCTTCCACAGACGGGGCCCTGGGCACTGGTGTGGGGCGGTGGGTGTGAGAGGGTTGGATGCGTCTCTTTATAAGCCCCACGGAAGCCCGCGTCGGGTCTCTCTCTAGGATGTGGTGCCTTGTCACCCAGCTCTTGAGCCCTTTGCCACTCAACCTCCTAATAACGCGCCCGATGGAAGGCCGTAGGGGCAGCCGGGCTCAGCCCCTGAGGAGTGGGCCTCAGCCCCGAGCCGCAGGCTCTGCCCTGGGCCCCTCCCCCCCCCACACACACACAGCCCGGCAGAGGGAAGGACAAGTGGAATGTAGCTTATTGTGGCCATCGTGGTGTCCTCCGCAGCTTGCAACATGCCTGTGTGTGCCCGATGCCTGTGCGTGCCAAGGAATAGGGACTGGGCTTCGGCATCTCTGTACCCCTGGGCCTCCCGCTGGGGCAGGCTCTCACAGCCCCACAGGCTCTCACAGCCCCACAGGCTCTCACAGGCCCACAGGCTCTCACAGGCCCACACTAAGGAAGGAATGAAATGAATTCATGTCAATAAAAGCATGAAGGAGTCCGTGGTTAAGAAAAGGAAGGAACGAGAGAGTGAGTGCAGGGCTGCGTGGCCATGCCCAGCCCCCCGGCCTCCTGTCTCAGCCTCGGGGCTCTGGGAAGCCCATTTGCCAGCGGCCTCGGCTCATCGGATTCCAGGGGCGCAGCAGCCCGGCCACGGTAATGGAACTGTTAGCTCAGAAGGCAACGGCCTCACCGTGTAAAATCACTGTCTATTCTCGTCATATTAACTAGGTAATACTCTGCATTAGTGTAAAATTCCCCATCAAACCATGAAAACCGGCATTTAAAACATTCGAGGCCCGAGAAGGAGGAGAGGGCAGAGAAAGCGGGAGTCGGCGCTTCCTCCCAGTGAGGTCTGCAGGTTCGCCAGCCACCAGCAGGGGTGCCTCCTGGGGCTGCTCAGAGCCCTTGGGACTGAGGCTCCTCGCGGGCCTCCTCTCCCTGCACGTCTGAGCTCCTCACAGGCCTTCCTTTTCTTGG
Source organism: Myotis brandtii (assembly GCF_000412655.1). Taxonomy (NCBI): domain Eukaryota; kingdom Metazoa; phylum Chordata; class Mammalia; order Chiroptera; family Vespertilionidae; genus Myotis; species Myotis brandtii. The sequence continues at coordinate 3,703,029 of NW_005353538.1, read as the reverse complement.
GGTCCCTCCAGTGGGGGTTCACTTGGACGATGCTGAGTTGTCAGACAGAGGGAAGGACAAGGGAAACCCCAGGACAAGTGAGCCATGTCAGTTCCTGATGCCTTCTCCTCTACGAGGGGCCACCCTGCACCGACTCTAGAGCACCTTCATTCTTAGAACCCCAGAGGCAGCCACCAGATGCCTAGCAGAGCTTAGGGGCCCCCCTACTGGCCCCATAATTGAACTGAACAGAGAGCAGGCCTGAGTCTGGCTGGGCATTCAGGGGAGAATCTTTCCCCATAATCATATCTGTTGGGCACCTCACAGCCAGCTGCTAGGCAGCAAGGGGGTCCCAGGCCGAGATGGCTGTAGCCTGTGGGCCTGGGAGAGGGGGCTGGGTGGCCTCTACCTGTCTACCACCCTCAGTGGCACCCAGTGGGTGCTCGGCAAATGCTGCAGCAGATGCTTGCACTCAGGAACGGAAAGTGAAGTAGCAGCGCCTCTGATACCAGGTACCGCCACATACACCCATCAACCTGGCAGCTGCTCATCCCAGCCCCTCGGGGCTCGTCCCGGAGCGCCCACAGAGGGGAGGAAAAGAGGCAGCTTCCCAGGGGATTGCTCCATGCTGTGGTGCATGCGGCTGTGTGCCCTGGGGAACCCAGCTCCCTGCATAAGTGCACAGACACATAGGCCTTATTAAGCTTTCAGCATTCAGGCGCCTTGTTTGGAAGACATTGATTCTAAACGGCTGTTTGCCATTGACAAGCCCCAGCACCACGGCAGACAGCAGACAGTGTGGGTTATCCCGCTTGCATCCCTCGACGCCCCCATCTCCTGCGCGGGCACACATGCCCCCTGGGCCCTCTGCTCTGTCCCTGTGCCCACGCTGGTCCTGCACTCCAGGCGGCAGACTCGCTTGGCAGAGACCAGATGCCAGCACACCCTCCCTGTCCCTGGGGATCTCGGGCCCAGATGCACAGCCAGGCAGCCTTACACCAAAACCCCCACCCCCTGTCCCTCTCCCATCACGTCCTCCCTCCTTCCCGCTCATGCCTGTGTAGGCAGGAGGCAAAGCAATGTGAATACATTAACATTTCCTTCATTCTATCTGCGCCTCCGAAACTCTGAGTCACACTGGGTGGGTTTTCCTGCCTGGTGAACTGTCAGCCTCATTCAGAAATGCCATTTTCTACTTTGTTCCTGGATCATCCAGGGGACAGGGGGCGGGGCCACGGGGTGGGACGTGGCATACCCACCCTGACTGGTCCTTGACTGGTGACAAAATCGGGGCCCAGGCAATTCCCCGAGGAGAAGCCGCACAGCAGTACCTTGCCTTTGTGTAATAATTTTGACATTTTATAAAGTGCTTCCACCTACATTATTTTGGCCTGGATATCATTCAGCCACACAATAACAATAGTCAGGACTAACCCTCTTATCTTCTGACTCCACGTCCGTGCGGTTCCACCTGCGCCCTGCAGCTGGAGAGCGGGGGCTTGAGCCTGGCAGGCCCCAGGCGTGCTGCTTCCACCAGAAGCGTTTGAAAGAAGTGGACCTGGAGGTCTCAGGGAGCGGGGCCAGCTGTCCGCGTCGCCCTGACCATGCTGTGTGCCACTGACCCGTCCACGCATGCACACCCCTGCCTGGCTCTGTGATTGGCCCTTCACATGAAGTTTCTGCCCTAAGACGGGACTGCATTTACAGAGAAGGGGGCGCCCATGGAGTGTGGCCTCTGGGACCTTAGTCAGCGCCCTCGGCTCAGAAACGGCTCGCTCACTTTTTAAACACATCATGCCATGTACAAGGCGTCTGCTTGGTGCTGGGTGGATACAAAGATGAGGAAGTGTGGCCCTCCCCTCCCACAATGGCGTCACTTATAGGAAACAGACACAATGGGATAAGCCAGCAGTGGGTGTGAAAAATGCCATGGAAGCAGGCAGCCTAGGGGAGTGAGGAGGAGAGGAGGGAGGGCCATCCAGCAGGTGGCGGGCTGAAAGGGACGGTGAGAGGCACTCACCACCCCCGACTGCCTCCCCTGCATCCTTGCTCTCAGCCACCCAGGACTCTGGCCCAGGACCCTGCTCCCGCCACTCCCACTCGGATGCCTGTCCTCTCTGCCTGGGCACCAGGGAAACGCACAGGGAAGCTACCAGATCCTGCCTCACCCTCAGTCAGTCCTGTTTGACCACAGTGAATGCTGGGACTTGGACCGCAAGGGCTGGCGGGAAAGGAGAAAGAGCCTGCGCCCGGGTGTGGCCAGGGCAATGGAAACTCAGGGGGAGGATTGGTTCTCAGTAATGAGAGCGAGAGCGAGGGCTCAGGCCTGTCTGGAGCCTGCACACCACCCAGGCGCCAGCTCACAGGTGGAGTCTCCTATGATGGGACGTCTCAGCGTCTCAGCCCACGGAGCTGTCAGTTGAGAGACACTTCAGAAGGGATACGTTCCAAATGATAAAAAGTAAGATCTGTGGACACATGATATGGTTAAATCAGAGTGGAGTCAAGTTTATCCACAGAACACTGTTTATTTGGTCACTCGTTGGCCATTGGTTCGTTTCACAAATGCTAAGCTCTGACTAGCAAAGCTAAGCACTGAACCTCCATCCTCCATTATCGCACTACGGGGGTATTCTTGAGCGGAAAGGAAAAGGCGCGGACCACCCAGGGGTCGGGGTAGCTCGGCATGCCACGCAAGTGTCTGTGCACGCCTGGCACCGGCATCTGTGACAGTGAAACCAAGTGAGAAACCAGTTCTAACGGGCAGCCGGGCACTGCTCACCAGCCCACACTGCCCCTCGCCGTGGTCCTCTGGGGTCTATGGCTAGACGGACAGGCACAGGCTGGTGCCCTACCTCAGTGAGGTTCCCAGCCCAGAGCTGGCTGCATCGCTGCTATCCACAAACTCATGGTTGTTCAAAGCATGCTGACTCTGGGGGCTCAGTGCTTCCTCCTCAGAAACCTCACATACACGTACACCCCCTGGTCTCCATGTCATATTCCAGAGCCCCAACGATGCTCTTTTTCCTTCTGACATGTATATTCGCTTCTCATCTAGAGAGGAGCTCATGCGCTAGTGCCCGATCACAGCCCAGAGTGCCCTCACTGAGTCCTTTCTGGGGAAACGCTAGGCTGTCTTAGATCCAGCAATGATGTGTGGGGGCTTTATAAAGCTGCACGGAAACTTTGAGATCCTCGGGTCCTATGGCTTCACAGACTCAGACCGGAAGAGGGATTTCCCCAAGGACACACAACTGGTTAACGACTGACCAGTTATGGCTGCTTAACGAATCACCCCCAAAACTAGTGCCTAAAAGCAGCAGCCACTTATTTAGCTCACAGTTCTGGAAACTTGGGTTGGATTCAACTGGGACCCCTTGCACAATCGGGGATCACATGCAGGTCCCTGCGCAGCTCTGCTTCTGGGGACTGTCAACGGGGCGATGGGGACAACTGGGCCACAGGCCCCTCAGCTTCTCGTCCAGCTGGCTGGTCTGGGTGACAGCGGAGTCTCAAGGGTGTGAACAGAGCCAGGCGGGCCCTCTGAGGACCAGGCTTGGCACTGGCAGGGCCTCATCCTGCCCCACGCTGTTGGCCTAAGAAGTCACAGGACATGATTCCAGGAGGGAAGAAACAGACCCCACTTCCCAGTGAGAAGAGCTGCCGTGTCAGGCGGCATGGGGCGGGCACTCCGGGAGGAGTGAAGAACTGGGGCACTTCCTACCCCCTTGAGCTGCAACTGGAACCCGTCTCCTGACTCCACGCTGAAGGCACAGCGCCCCGTTCTGACCCACCTTCCCACTCTCACCAACTGTCCACCCAGTCTCCTCCTCTACGATTCAGAAAAGGCTTCTGTGTCACAAGTAAAGAACAAATCCCCAACAGGACACTGGGTCCGGCCTTTCTGTGTCCTGGGTGTGGAATGAGGAGAAGTGGTGGCACACAGCCTCTGTCTCACCACACCAACCCCCAGCCTCTCTATCCCCACACCAACCCCCAGCCTCTCTATCCCCACACCACCCCCCAGCCTCTCTACCCCCACCCCACCCCCCAGCCTCTCTACCCCCACCCCACCCCCCAGCCTCTCTACCCCCACCCCACCCCCCAGCCTCTCTACCCCCACCCCACCCCCCAGCCTCTCTACCCCCACCCCACCCCCCAGCCTCTCTACCCCCACCCCACCCCCCAGCCTCTCTACCCCCACCCCACCCCCCAGCCTCTCTACCCCCACCCCACCCCCCAGCCTCTCTACCCCCACCCCACCCCCCAGCCTCTCTACCCCCACCCCACCCCCCAGCCTCTCTACCCCCACCCCACCCCCCAGCCTCTCTACCCCCACCCCACCCCCCAGCCTCTCTACCCCCACCCCACCCCCCAGCCTCTCTACCCCCACCCCACCCCCCAGCCTCTCTACCCCCACCCCACCCCCCAGCCTCTCTACCCCCACCCCACCCCCCAGCCTCTCTACCCCCACCCCACCCCCCAGCCTCTCTACCCCCACCCCACCCCCCAGCCTCTCTACCCCCACCCCACCCCCCAGCCTCTCTATCCTCACACCAACCCCCGGCCTCTCCATCACCACACCAACCCCCAGCTTCTCTATCCCCACACCAACCCCCAACCCGTCTATCACCACACCAACCCCCCGGCCTCTCTATCCCCACACCAATCCCCCAGTCTCCATCTCTCCACACCACCCCCCAGCTTCTGTCTCACTATACCAATACCTGCCAGCATGTTCCTCCTTTCTACCCCCCTCCTCCAGGACAGAAGCCCACGCCCCCTCCCTCCACTCTCAGCACAGCCTCAGCTCCCAGTCCCATTCAGTGCAGCTACCCTGCATTCTGTGAGCTCTCCCCCAGAGCACTGGAGGGGAGACCGCAGCCAATTTTCCAGCACGGAGCCAGCTGGCCCCTGGAGTCCCTTTTGAAACACTACCAGTGTGTTGTGCCAACCTCTTTTGGGGGGAGAACAAAGGCTATTTTTCTCTTTTTTCCCCTTGATGGAGAAAACCAAGACCCTTTTTTGAATTCAACTTTCTCTCCTCTGGCATAAAAAAAAAATTAAAAAACAAATCTGTCAAAATTCCCACTCTGCCTTCCCAGTTCCATTTTTTAATTCCGTTGGCTCTGGGTGGGGGAGTCTTCTATTAATAGGTACAGCAGGAGGCTTAGCCACTCAGGCAGAAGAGCACCTAGGAGGAGGCTGGAGCGGGCTGGAGGGCCGCCGCCGGAACAGTGAGCAGGAGTCGGACGAGCCTAATTAGGAAAACATGACTCCCATTAGCGTCCCTGTCCGTGATGCCGCCGCTAAAAAAATGCCAAGAAGCTTATTTGTTTTGCAATTACGGATGAAATAAAAAATTACTTGGTCTAATTAGACCTCTTTTACTAAAAGAAGCGTGTAAAGTAACCTTGGTTTCATTAGCAACTCAAACTGCACCACACTCTATGCTACATATGTTTAAGTGAAATGTAGAGGGTCAATTTGCTATGTAAATTTTCACAAATTTGGCTAAACTAAACCAATTAACCTAATGTGTATGCAAATTAACTTAATTGATAATGACTTTTCTTCAGTAACTTTAAAGGGGGGAGGAATACATTCCAAATCTAACAATCCTCCAAAGCGCTTTGTCGCCCAATAACAAAATGATATACTGACAAATTAGAGAATATAATAAAATCAGATTAATTAATGCCAAGACCAATTAGCACATGCAAAGAAACAAATCTCACTAATAGACAAATCCAGCAATAATTTGAATAAGATTTTTGAGAGCATTTCCTATTTGTCAATTTGTGTCTGTGTCTGTATGTGGTGTTTAATCTTTGAAATGCTGTTCCCTTGTGCTTAGGATACGCTGATTGGGAAACTGAGCCTCAAAGAGGTGCATTGCTCTGTGCGAGGTGGCGAGGGCACCCATCTTTCCCCTACAGCACCCTGCTGCCAGCAACACCCTGATGTGGGAGAGCATTCCGTGGTCCCTGCCTGGGAAGGTGCTGCTCCAACACCCATTCTTCCCAGGAGACAAGGGTTTCCCTGCCTGAAGGCAGGGAGCACGTTCTAGAAGGTCCTGCAGCTCTGGTTCGTCCTGATCCTATCGCCTACATTGGTATGTTTACTGCTGGAATGCAGTCTACATTAGAATAGACCTATATATTTAAGAATTGAGGGCCTTTTCCTCTTCAGTCTCTTTTCCTGGACTCAGACCACCTTTTCTCTACACAAGCAGCCACAGAAGCGAGCCGCAGGGCCACCCCAGCCCACACCGGGCTTGCCTTGAGCCCCTCTGCCCTTAACAGTGAATTCTCCAGGCTGATCATTTGAAAATCTCAGCCCATCTATCGCCTTCCCCGATCCCCTCAGCTAAGGACTCTGGGCTAACAGGCAGAGCTCCGGTGTGGCTTCTTATTTTTATTTATTTTGTCTTGTTATTCCAGATGGTTGTTGCTGAAAGACTGAAGTCTGAATTGCTTCCAGCGGGACCCTCAGCAACGGCAGAGTGGAAGGAAGGCAGCTCTGGATGGGGCCGGGGCACCAGGGAGCAGTCAAACCCCAACCAAGCCGCCGAGGCAGCAGGAACAGCACCAACAGGCCACAGGGCTCGGGCCATGCACTCCGTGGGGGTCGGGGGGCGGGGGTGCCTCCTTGGCCAGCTCCTAGCCTGGAGTTCAGTTCTTGCCTGGATTCGGGCAGGGCTATAGCATGGCGTGGCAGAAGAACAGGAACAAGAGAACAGACACTGGCTGGGAGTCAGCAGACCCACCACCAGGCTGCTGACCTTGGCCAAGCCACCCCCCTCTTTGCTGTCGGCGCCTCCTCTGTAAAACCAGGGGTGGGACACAGGTTAGTCACCTCTGACTCTAAGTCCCAGCGGATTCACATAGATACACACACACACACACACACACACACACACGCACACACACACACATATATTATATATATATATGTGTGTGTATATATATATATAAAGTGCTTAGAATAGTGCCTGACATAGTAAGTGATCAATAATATTAGTTCAGACACTCTAGTGCAGTGGTTCTCAACCTGTGGGTCGCTACCCCTTTGGCGGTTGAACGACCCTTTCACAGGGGTCGCCTAAGACCATCCTGCATATCAGATATTTACATTACGATTCATAACAGTAGCAACAGTACAGTTATGAAGTAGCAACGAAAATGATTTTATGGTTGGGTCACAACATGAGGAACTGTATTTAAAGGGCCAGAAGGTTGAGAACCACTGCTCTAGTGGAAGGAATCACTACAACAGTGGTGTACTGGTAACTGGTTCACACCAGCGGGGGGTGGGATGGAGTGGGGCTTTGCTTTGTAGGGTTTGCCAATTACCTCTGTAAATAATCCCACTGTGGCTGACTCTAAGCTAGCAACATGATGTAAAACAGTTCACAAAATTCCTGAAAGTTTAACAATTAGTTTTCCCAAGCCAGTGCGAGACAGCCTCCGAGAGCCACCGAAATGCAGTACCTTCTATTCTCTTCTGCGTAAACAAATGCCTGACAGCCTCCCATCCCTCACAGGTAGAGCTAAATGTTAATTAAATGCATGCGCTGTGGTGACCCTCCCCACAGCGCCTCTGGGCCACCACAGTCTCCTCCCCGCACCCCCCGCCCCTCCTCCCCTCAGCCCTCCATGCAGAGCAGGCTGTGCGTACTTTGGAAACATGAACTCGCATTATCATTAATCTAAGACAAGCATCATTGAGAAAGTAAATCTGCTGAAAAGAAACATTTACTCATTTTTAAATGTGGTGATGTATATATTAATCACTGCTGGGATTATTCACTCCGTGCACCCTTGAGTGAGTCTCCTCGGGCCCGCTCCCCCGTCCTCGGCCTTGGACCCAGCCTCCGTTCTAATGCTCCTGGCCTAGTTGTTGTTTGGCTTCACCTAGTCATGACCTTGACCTTCTGTTGTTTCCAAAAGTTGGTCATTTATCAACTAAAAATGGAGAACTAAAAGAAAAAAAATAAAAGCCCTTTCCAGTGGGGGCCATGAAGGGCCCATGAAGTCCCAAAGACACTACGGCAGGCCTGCAGGGACTGCCCTCCGGGGTCACCTGTCTCCTGCTGGCGAAGAGGCTGTGCAGCAAGGTGGGCCTCCCTCGCCCACCCTGTGATCAGAGGGAACTCCACATACCTCCTTCCCAGCTTCGTGTGGGGGGACCCTTTCTGGCTCCAGGTGGCCCTGTGCCAGCCTGTCTAGACCCGGCTCCTCCCTAGGCAGCTGGGCAGGCACAGCACCCGGCCGGGAGCTGTGAGGCTGCCCCTCTGGGCCCCCAGTCTGTTTAGAGAGGTGGGCAGCATGGAAAGGGTCAGAGGTGACCAGGAAGCAACACTGCCTTCCTTTCCCCTTCGTCTCTCACCACTTGCTGCTGGGTGTTCTACCTCCCAGCCTCATTAAAGAGGCTCTGTCTCAAGTTCACCATCCACATCTGGCCTCCATATTTGCAGGCGCTGTCCCCTCTCTCTGGACCACCTCCATCCCTACTGGGTCCCAGCCTCCAGAGATATCATACACGTGGCAGGTCCTCCCTGAAGCCTTCCTGCCCAGTGCGGGCAGATTACCACACGCTCCTCTCCCTGTGCACCTGCGGGCAACACTCTTACTTTGGACTTAGCACATCCTATGTAATAAAAGCATAATATGTAAATCAACCAAATGGCGGAACTACCGGTTAGCATGGGGTGGGGCTGGCAAGCAGGTGGCACCAGGCCAGCCAAGGTGTGTGCCAGCAGGCAGGGGGAGGGGACGGCGATGGGGGACAGGGCCAGCCGCTCGGGGGTAGGGGGCAGGGCTGGCCACTCACCAGCTGGCTCTGACCCCTGATGGGCCCACCCGGTCGCCTCCCACAAAAATTGAACATCCCCAGAGGGCTCCTGGACTGGGAGAGGGTGCAGGCCAGGCTGAGGGACCCCTCCCAACCCCCCCACCGGCGAGTACACAAATTTTCGTGCACCGGGCCTCTGGGGAGTTATAAATGTCCCAGACTGTGACTTGGAGACATGGCAAAGGCTGGCTAATGTCTCAGAATCCCGTTTGTCATCCCCCCAATCCCAGCTCTGGCGCCACACACTCACCCAAACAAGTGCTCACTGATTGTTCACTGGAAGAATAAAGTACAAACTCAGTACAAGCTGAGTCTGTGGTGTATTTAGAAGGAGCTAGAGCTGTACACAGCTCCTCGGCCAAGTTCAGACTGCAGGCACGGTCGCTGGAGCCGCAGGCCCGGCCCGGGCTGGACAGAGGCCGCCCCGTCCCTTCCCCACCTGCTGGTTGAGGTTCATCGGCTCCTCTTAGGACCTGCTTTTCCTCAGTCCGCACCTCAGTTCAGGCTCTGCCTTGGGAAGAGGGAAACATGAAGGGGCAGGACAGGCACCGAAGACAGCCCGCCCCCGAGGGTGGAGTCAGGTGTGCAGTGAGCACTGGCCCATGCTCTGCGCTGGAAAAAAATCTGCCGGAAGCAAGATCAATAGTTGGTTAAAATAAAAGTGAAGGTGGTGCTAACGCTGTTTTCCTGAGCCCAGCGCATGGGCAGCCGGGATCTTCTTCCCCAGGACACGTAGTGAGCAGTAGCAAAGAACCCTGGGAAAGATGAGGGAATGGCAGGCCAGGGCTTGGACAGGGAGTCAGTGGGCCTTTGGGGCAGGGGACGGAGAGAAGAGCTGCATCCGATGCCGGATGCCCAGAGGAGCACGTGCTGTGCGGCCAGTCCCGGCCTTTCCGAAAGTCCTGCTGCCCCAGCTTGTCCCAGGCCTCCCGCAGGAGCTCATCAGGCCTCAGTCAGGCAGCAAATATTTACCTGCGAGTGTCACCCATGTGCCAGGCGCTGCTCCGGATGCTAGCGATCCGCTGGCAAACAGGAGTCCCAGCCCTCATGGAGCTCGGAGGGCAGCACTGGCCTTGGGAAGGGGGGACGCACAAGGACACCACATAGCATGACTGTCAAAGGAGTGGGTGGTGGGGCCCTTTCCAATCCCGGATGTCGGGGAAGGACTGAGACCAATGGGATGAGTGGCAGTGCGCCCAGGAAGAGCAGGAAGCAGGCCCGGGGAGGGAGCCTCCGTGCACAGCGCTGGGGCAGGAAGGAGCCGGGAGGACCCAGTGTGGCTGCAGGCGGGCTGCGGGGAGGCCGCTGGCTGCCGAGAGCTGGCGGCGGTCACATCACTTGCAACCACACTGAGAATATGGACTTTCTGGGGAAGGGGGCTGCGGCCCCGCCCAGCCACTCCCCACGCCACAGGCTCGCATCCTGGCACAGGGCGTGCCCCCAAAAGAAGGCGTCTTTGCCAGTTTCACAAAAGTGGTACCTGCTGGCCAAGCCCACAGAGCCGTGCCCACCCCGAGAGAGGGCCATTCCTAGTTCACACACAGGCTCCTCTTGGCACCTGCTGGGAATGTTGGACCAGGCATCTCTGCCCCTCCAGGCCTAGAAGCGGCAGCTGGATGGCAGCGGGTGGGTGAGGAAATGGGCCTGAGGCCAGATGGCCTTCCTTGCCCCTAGTGTGCTAGCTGCCCACCAGGCAGCCTCGCCTCCAACAGTCCCACCCCCCCCCCCCACCGGGCTTGCCAGGGGAGGGGCTTGGGAGGGCCCAGCCGACCCGGGCATGAGGGACAGGCTGCTGCAGGAGGGCCGCCTGGGCACACAGCTCTGTGGGCAGGTCTGGCTGGCTCTCTGCCCACACCCTCCTTCTGTCAGAGGAGCGCCCGGGGGGAAAGCCCCAGGGAGCAGTGCCCCCTGCGCGGTGATTGGCATGGCCTGAGGCCTGCAGCTCGCCTGGACTCCACGCCCAGCTGGCTGGCTGTGGCTTCCAGTGCTGGGAGCAGCTAGGGCACTGTCAGATGCCATCCGTCAGGCGTGGTGGGGGACTGCACGCACCAGTGGCCCAGGGCTCTGCCTCCAGCCCCGGTGCCAAGGGAGGAGGGTGGCATCTTCCCCTGCCCTGTGCTCCTGCAGCGGCCCGGCCGGTGCCTGCCTCCTTCCCTGTGCACAGCCCAGCCCCAGCAACAGATCCCCACGTTCCATCTCCCGACCCCACGTTGGCCACCAAGCATGTCAAGGCAGCCTGTTGGACTTGGATGCTGGCAGCACAGTAATAATAATAGTTTCCATTTTGACTCTGCCCGTCGTGGGCCTTGTGCCAAACACACGGGGCTGGAGCGGCACCAGAGCAAACAGTCTCGTCCTCAATGTGACGCTTGGCCACGATGTAACATGAGTCTCAGCTTCCTTGTCTATGAAAAAAAATAGTAACCTTACTGCCAGGGCTTGTGGGAGGACGACGGGGGACACATGGAGAGAATAGGGGGTCTGGTGCAGAGTAAGTCCTCGTCGATGTGAGCTGTTATTCTCAGCTGCTATGTGGGGGCGCCCCTGGTGCACTGGGAACTGGACCGTGTGTGGTGTTTTCCCCGGGTTACACAGGCGGAGTAGAATTGCACCCCAGGTCAGTATGACTCTGAACCAGTCAGCGGTGCTGCCCCCGAGGGCTGGCATCCCAGGTGCTCCACCTGCCTCCAGGGCAGCATTTTCCACTCCACTCCCTCGTAGCTCCGGAGAGAGCCCTCAGGAGTGGGCAGGGGAGACCCGTGAGCCTCGGCTTCCCCACCAGCATCCAGGGCAGAGTTCAGGGTCCTGAAAGCTTTTGTATCAAACTGGGGGGTGCACATCTTTTCTGCATTTAAGCAAAGGGAACGTGGGCCGTGGGAAGAAACTGGGAGTCAGAGTCAGAAGTCTTGGTCCACCACCATTACCTCAGTGACCGTGAGCAACGAGTGAAACTCACTTTCCCACCTGGAAAATGGGCTAACATCACCACCTGCTCAGAGGTGCTCCTCAGCGGGAGGGTAGATGCCGCCTGTGAAAGTGAGTCTTCTCCACATCATGTGATCGTTAAAAGGGATTTTCATTAAGGGGCACTTGCTGAGAAGAAATAAATTAAGTTGTAAGGGACCTTGGTTTAATTTAACACATGATTATTGAGTTCCTGGTATAATGAAGACAAATATTCAAATTCAAAAATGAGTCCAAAAAAAGGGATGCAATGTCCTACAGGCTGTGATGGGGCTCAGAGACCAGGTTCGAGGTGGAGGCAGAAGTTCCTGGAAAGGTGGTTGCTCTGAGCTTGCAAGAAGAGAATGAGAAAATGTTGGTGGAGGGAGGGTGTTCAGCAGGATATCGGCAGAGAAACCAGCAGCAGAGCCCAGGGTCGCTGGGCCACAGAGTACACACTGGAGGGCATAGGAGAGAGGCTACGAAGCTGGCATAATTATTCTCCCCATCTGACAGATGGAGAAACTGAGGCACGGGGCAGTTATAGAAATCACACATTAAGGACGCAGAATTGCAGTCAGCCAGGTGCCCAGCTCCGAAGCCCATGTCCTTAGCCAGGCAAGCCCCGACTCGGACTGTGGCCCTGGGAAGAAAATGAACTGAGTCCCGCAGAGATCTGGCCACTTTATGGGCGGAGACGATGATGGAGGAGGAGCTGAGGGGTTGAAGGAACTGAGACGCGCAGGTGAATGGGCCTGTGGATAAGAACTAGAAGTCAGAGGCCCGGCTAGATGTTTCAGAGGACGCTTCTGGCCTTCAGGTCAAATCCCCTCCCAGGGCATCCGGGCCACAGGAGCAGCTCAGGCAGCCCTGTCAGCACCCGCCCTCAGCAGCCACGGGGCCCTGAGAGGCTCCCACGACCTGAACCACAGGGCAGGTGTCCCCGCCGCTCGCTCTCGACACTGACGAAGGGGCCTCCATGGACTCCGGTTCACCTCTGCCTTGCAGGTGGGAGCAGGGCATCCCCGTGGCAACGCTGGGCACCTTACCCGGGGCGGGCCAGGGTCTTCTCCCAAGAGGAGGAAGCAGCCTGGCCCCTCGATGGCCGGGGGTGAGGGTGGGACAGGCACCTCCCACCGACACCAGAGAGGCGTCCCCGGACAGGACGCCCCCTGAGTCCGTGGGGAGAGGGGGTGTCCCAGCCTCAGTCCTGGGCCTTTCATATAAATGAATTTATACCAGAGACCTCGACTGCATGCTGAAAAGCCAATTTACTAAAGCAGTTACAGCATGCCCCTTTATTGGAAAAGCAAAAGAGCAAGCAAACCTATACGTCTGGCTTATGCAGTGTGGACGGGCTCTCGGCTCATCTGAAGAGCGAGTTGGGTGGGGTCCGAGGCGTTATGCGCCCTCCTGTCTATAGGCTTCAGACTTCCTCTGCTGACTATTTCGGTGCAGAGTGATGCTCAACGCCCCTTTTTTTACTCTGTTGTGGCCTTCCCAGAATTCATGGGAAGCCCCTGGCAACTTTACCTTGTCCAGCCTGAGCCTGATGGCTTCTCTGCTTAGGGCAATGGTTCTCAACCTTGGCTGCACATTAGAATCACCTGGGAATCTTTTGAAAATCCTGATTTCTGGGCCTCATCCTCCGGAAATTCTGTTTCTTTGTTACTAATGTTGTCGCCCCACCCCATAACAAAGAAACAGAATTTCCGGAGGATGAGGCCCAGAAATCAGGATTTTAAAAAGATTCCCAGGTGATTCTAATGTGCAGCCAAGGTTGAGAACCACTGGCTTAGGGAGTGAAACTGCCCCTTTTCCCTGCCCCTCCTCCCTCCCTCTCTGCATCCTCTCCTCGGGGAGGTTTCTAACCATTTGCTCCATGTCCTTGGCTGGGGAAGATAGTGGTTCATTAGTTACAAGCTGGCTGCAAATCGCCCACACTGCTTGGCCTTGTTTTAACTTTCCTGCCTCGGTTTCCCTATTCCTCCTGCCCTGGAATCCTGTAACAAGGATACACAAACAAAGGGGCATATGGGAAGAGCTTCATCTTGGGAGGCAGACCAACAGAGATTTGATTCCTAGCTGTGCCACTCACCAACAGTGGGAACTGGAGAAAAATCCCTTAATCTCTGCGGGCCCTAGTGTCCTAGTCTGTAAAATGGGGGCAGATAGTAACCCTGCCACACAGAACAGAGACGTGCAAGGGTCCAAACACGGTGACTGAATGCCTACCCCAGAGGGCCTCTATACGTGCCAGGCCTCTTTCCGCTCCACCCTTCCAGACCAGTGTTTAGAGAACTGCACAGAGTGCCAGCTCACGTAAAACAGGTGCCCAAGCCTTGTCCCCAAAGGCACAGACACACAGGGAGGTCTCCACGCTGCCTCAGAAGACAACTTCATTGCCAGCGCCCAGAGGAGCCCGTTGTGTGGTCATGACCCTGGTCTGCAGTCTCCTTGCGTATGAAGACGGTGCTGAAAGGTTTATAGAGGGATCCAGGCCGGACAGAGCAAGAGGAGTCAAGCTGCAGAGCAAGTAGCCCACATGCCTGGGATGGAGCATCTGCGAGCAGTGGTGACTGAGCCGTCCTACGTGCACCCTGACCAGCCAGCTGCCTGGAACACCCGGGAGAGGGCGGAACAAACTGGTGGTGGCCTCTTGCATACGTTGGCTCATTTGACTTTCACAACAATTCCCTACAGGCAGGTGAAGAAACTGAGGCCAGAGGGGCTGCATAACTTGCCTGGTGCCACATAGCTTCACACTCTTCAAAAAAGAAGGTGGCATTTGAGTTGAGCCTTGAAAGATGGGTATGGTCTCTAGAGACAGAAAGCTGGTGCGAGGAGCCTGCCCTCCCAGCAGGGCCATGACAAGGGCTGGGACATAAGATGAGCAAAGACAGGGGCGTGAAAACAAATCGGAGTCACTCAGGACAGGGGCTTGCCGAGAAGACGTGTCTGCAGGAACCTACACCTGCTAGCCTTCTGGGTCTAAGAATCTTGCTCAAGGTCACACAGCTAGTGCGTGTTAGAGAGAGAAGTTGAAATGTAACTCTTTTGACTTTTTTACTAAACCCTTACACTCCCTGAAGAAATGAGACAGCGATCAGATGGAAAGGGCAAAAAAGAAGTTCATAGAAGTTCAGCAAAGAGACTGAGGGTGAGATGTTACAAAAGCCAGTGACCAGCTGCTCCCTTTTCCTTCTTCCCCAGGGGACGGGAGCGGAGGAGATGCTGAAATGGTCCAGGCCCGACCTTCCCTAACTGCCCTACCTCGTAGCCTGGCCTTCAGTCTTCACACCCACTCGCTTTACCCTCTCTCCCAGCCTCAGCTTCTCAGTTCCCACAATGCCCTGCTTCAAGGTTCTCACTGTCCCCCAAGTCTCCACACCCTTTCTCCAGCTCCTCTCCTTCACTGGCTAACTCCTCCTCCTCTTTCTTTACTTGTGAAATGCAACCAACACCAACGACCTCACAAGAGCGTCTTGGGATCCAATGAGATGACTCATTCTTGGAGTCCATAGATTCTCTGAGTGTGTTGAGCACCTGCTCTATGCCAGGCACTGGGCTGAGCTGGGGGCCCGTGGGGACCATGCGGAGTGCCTGTCCTCATGGAGGGCTGGGCTGGTGGAGAACAGCCAGCACTTAGTCTGCTGAGTGCACGGACGCTCCCACCAGGCAGCACGGGCATCAGGGAGGGCTTCCTGGAGGAGGTGACAGCTACACCGAGACCTGAAAGATAAAAAGAACCTGGCCAAGGGCAAGAGCCTGCAAAGCAGAAGAGCAGCACCACAGAAGCGGCAGGCAGTGAGGAGGGGGTGCTTGAAGAAACTACCCTGGTTCCGAATGGATGAAGTATGGAGTCACGGGGGCAAGAGGGCAAGGGGTCGGTGCGGCCAGAGATGAAGCCAAGGGCAGAGCAGGGGCTGCCCGGGAAAGGCCTGGAGACAGGGGTCCCTGCCTTCCTCACATGCCACGGACCCTTCACCCCTGTGGTGAAGCCTGGATTTCTTCCCAGAATAATGTCTGCAAGTGCGTAAAATAAAATACACAGGATTACACAGGAAATAAATTACACGGAAGTGCAGTTATAAAAATATTTTTTAAAAACTAATTTGTGATATAGTAATATATGAGCTTTTTATTAATGCAGTAAATAATAAGTTCTGGTGTCAGGTCTAATTACATAATTTTGAAGTAGTGCTGGGAGAAAACGATATTTCAAGATAAGTATAATAACTGTAATATGATATAAAAATATCTGTGATTCCCACTGCTGACAAAGTCACTGGTCCTGCCAGAATTGCTGTGGATTGGATGTTATGGATGGTGCCTATATTCATAATTAAATGAAATTCTAAGCTTCAGCTAGAGGTTGGTGAAATTAAAGACTTTTTTCCCTCATCCGTGTTCATGATCCCCTGTTTTAAAGACTTGTTAAGGACTGTTTCCTGGATCTTGAACTCTTGCAGAGTTCTTGCCCTGACCACACCCCCTCCCCCGTCCTCATCTCCTACACGAAGCTACTCCTTTCCAACCACATCAGCCTCCTTGTCATTACCTGAACATCCCGAGCATGCAGCTGCCCCAGGGCCTTTGCACATGCTTGTCCCTCTGCTTGGATTGCTGTTCCCAGAAATATAGATGTGGATCCCTTCCTCCCTTCTTTGAGGACTCCACTCAAATGTTACCTTATCAGAGTGGCCTCTCCTCGCCACCCTATGAAAATAGCAACACCTCCTCTCCCCCAGGAATCATATCCCCCGATTCCCTGCTTTCTTTTTCTCTACCACACATATACCATCTGACATTCATGTGACTGTTTCTTGTCTTTTCCCCCCCGACTAGAATGGATGTTCCATAATGACACAAACTTCGTCTATTTTGTTTGCTGCTGTCTCCCCAGAACGTGGAGGAATTCACACTAGGAAACTAGTAGTCCCCACCCCCTTCTACTCATCTCTAGCCTTCTCTGCTGCGCCTCGCAGCCCTCACCACTACTCCGGCCCCTCAGGGAGATGAGGCCGCTGAGGGTGACACCGGCCTTGCACTTCTGCATCTGCCCTCTGCACCTGGGTGTGGAGCAGGCACTCGCTATGCTGGGAGGTCCAACTCGTGTAGCAGCAGCCAAGGAGACCACGGGAATGAATGAAGCAGCTGGATGAGACTGGGGAACTCCTTCTGTAGGGCCCCCCAAACCATACGTCCACATCGAATCCCAGAACCTTACTTGGAAAAAAGCGTCTTTGCAGAGGTAATCAAGTGAAGGCTCCTGCGATAAAGAGATCCTCCTGGGTTGTAGGGTCAGACCCCATGCCATCTCCATGTCCTTGCAAGAGAGGCAGGGGGAGGTGATGCGGACACAGAGGGCAAGGAGATGGGAGATGGAGCAGCAACTGGAGTGATGTGGCCAGAGACCCAGGGATACCAAGACAGCCCGCAGAGCCAGGAGGCAGGGCCCCCCGATGGCCCCCCAGGCAGCTCGGCCCCCAGGAAGCTGGGTCCCTAAGGAAGCTCAGTCCTGCTGGTTTGGGGACTTTGGCCTTTGGTCTGGGAGGAGATACATCTCTGTGTTAAGCCACCAGTTTGGGGCAATTGGTTACAGCAGCCACAGGAAACGACTGCCCCATTTGAGGCCTGCCAGGGGGGAAGGCTGACTGAAACTAGAGTTTCCTTTTTCATTTTTCTCCCAAAAGAAACTGGAAATTCAGCCTTTCCTATGAAAGCTCCTGACTTCCGAGTACGGCAGTGTGGGTTCTCGGTTGCAAGGACGGGCCCAGCTCTGGCCCCAGGAGCGAGAATCCGTTATTGGAAGGAGCTCGATGAGTTCCCAGAATTGAGCACGGGCCAAGAACCAAAACCTGCAACACAGGCAGGGTCCAGGGGAACAGGCCTGCCATTCCCAGAGCACAGGGCCATCGGCTTGGGGCACTGATGCCACTGGCCACTCACGGCCACGTCACCGGCTGCCACAGGGCTCTCGCACCAAGGTCATGAGGAAAACGTGGTGCGTGGGCGTCAAACCCAGGCCGCCAGGCCCAGAGCCTGCTCCCTTCACCCCCACAAGGAGCAAGTCGAGGGACGCGCACAGTCAGGCCCGTGTGTGAGCGCGGGCGTCCCGGACGGGTGCAGAGGCTTCCGGCTCTGTTGTTCGGCCCCAGGGCAAGATGTGCATTTTAGACCACAGCCCAGCGTGTGCACACACCACGCGGAAACTCGAAGCAGTACTTACTGTGTGATCACATGGACGGTTTCCTTTTCATTTCTCTTCTCCTAGTTCTTTTTTGTCAATTCTATCCCATTTCATCCCATGCTATTCTGTCCAACTTATTCCTTTCTATTTTTAATCTGAGTGATATTTATTTATGAAAGTAAAAAAAAAAGTCCCTCATGCACCAAAAGACTCAGAAAATATACCACTCAAGAACTTACCTAGAGATAGATTTTTCCAAAATCAAAATTTAAGATGGGCAACTGGGGATCCCTTCTAAGCTGATTTCAAAACCCACGAAGGAGTCATAAACCACCGTTTTTAAAGCGCAGCACTAGAGAAACCGATTCTATTTTAATAAACAAAACAAAAAGCAGCCAACAGTATTTAGGATGAATAACACAGTGTTTCTGAGCTGATCACAGCCATGGGCTGCCGGTTTACGGCCTCTGTCTTAAAACCGTGATGCACTGATCAACGGATCGATTGATTCAGCTGCAGTGAGAGAGAACATGGGAAGAGCCTCTGGCTTAGATTTTTAATGACAGCATTAACTCTCAGCATCTAGTTCAGGGCCAGGCACACAATAGGTGCTCGATAAATACTTAAATGCAACTGACAACAGACAATTTTCCTCACTTCCCTAGTCCTGTTGCAGGTCCCACTGGATACTGCGTGTGACCGTGGGTAGAGAGGGACCCACATCCATCAGCGATCAGGGGCCAGGAAGCACTCGGAGCTCCCACCCGCCTGCTCTCCCTCCCAGGCTCCATTGGTCGCCATTCTCTTTGCTTTGCATTCACATCAACCAGCCTGGCCCTCCCAACCACTGCTCCTTCTCTCACCTCTCGCCTGGCAGTGCTATTTGTTAAGTTGCAAAAGCACACAAAATGGGTTCTATGGTTGGGCAGGTGAGGGGGGTGGGGAAGGGTAGAGCAAAGAGGCGCTTTTCAACTCTGTCTCTAATGTCTTCGTTAATTGAACTCATCAGGTGAAATCATTTGTGGACATTTTTTTGAAAAAGGAGAGAGAGAGAAAATGAAGTGATATGTGCAGGAAAAGTTACTCACATGAAAAATCCTTCAGGCTGGGAGCCGGCCCGATTTATTCATCCGAGAGTCCTGCTTCCCCCTGCCCCCCCTGCCCCAAAACACATAGGTTTAATGAGCTGTCACAAAGGTGGTGGCTATTAAGGAATTCTGTCTCTGCGTATTCTTCTCCGTGTGATTAGGACGGAGCCGCGAAGCTCCTAGCCGGCACCCTATTAAAGATTTAGGAGGCTGCTGCCCCCCGTGCTCCCCTCTTACGAGCGCCTTTGAAATGGTTCCAAAATTAAATATTGTACAAGCTGATCAGCCTTGTTTAATGCCAATGCTGAGTGAGATTTAAAAAGAAATTAGAAAGGCATTTGTGTTAACAGATGTTCTTCCTTTTCTCTTGGAGCTGAGATGATTGGGGCTGGGTCCCTCCTGAGCCAGGCAGGAGCCAAGAGGGATAAGCCCCAAACCGAAGGGGGAGAGAGGGCCTAGCAGGCTCAGCGAGGACCCTGGGCTGGGGCCTTCTATTCGTGAGGACCCTGGGCCCTGCAGGGAAGAGGGAAGCAAGCTGCGGGCGTGGCAGGAGTTTCCCCAAAGCTCCCGGATGTCGGGGAGCCTCTTCCAGGGCTTTCAGCGGTGCTCACCAGAAATGTGCACCCACGAAACACCATTGCCCAGGGCTTCAGGAGATCAACGAAGGAGCAGGCTCTTCTCCACATTCATCTGGCCCTTGACCCCGATGATAAAGTCCTCAGGAAGCTTCTAGTCCACACCCTTCATCCAGGTAAGAGCAGCTCTGGTCCAGCCCCCCAATAAGATAGACACCCTGCTTCTTACAGTGAGCCATTGCCTCCCTCCATCTGTGCTAACTCTGGTAAGTTCTGGCTGATATCCTAAAACTCTCTTGATTAGGGTTTTTGCTCCATCCTTAGTTAAAATAAACGTAGGCCATAAAGTCATCCAAGTGCCTGCCCAGAAGAGGCTCCTCTGCCTGCCATACACCTGCTCTACAGACTGATCCCCACCCCTCCCTCCAGACACCTCCCTCCAGACAAAAGTGCACTCAGAGATCATTGTTCCTATACTGACACCTCCTTCGTCACAGAGCTGACTGGCAGGGCCCATATCTGAGTCTCTATCAACCTGGATCACACTGTTTGCCCTGCCCTGGTGATTTCCCCTCCCCTACCCAAGCTTTTCCATATGAATGGGGCTCAGGCTTCAGACTTGCATAAAATCTTTCAAACAAGCATCAGCTGGACTCAGTGAGCCCCCTAGCTCTTGATAAGCGGCTCCAGGCCCTGCACTAGCAGCAGCTGGCCTTGGTGCACAGTTAGGCCTCTCCTAGACACCTCCAAGCCCAACAAAAGTAGCAGCCATCTGCAGATTGTTCTGTAGCTTGTGCCAGGTGGCCCCAGGCAGGGCACAGGCAGTAGCTGACTTTGCCTCTCCTGGGAGGCCCCAGAACCAGTGCACCTGGTGGGCAGCTTCAGACCACGTCAGATTACAACTCTACATACCCACGAGTGACACACTCAAGGGGCAGACTTGATAAGCACCAAAACCCCACTGAAGCAAGTCCTGCTCCATAGGGGTGTCTTCTGTATAGCAGCTTGTCCACTGTAGTTGCAGCTGGTCCTCACAACCAATTGGCCTGGCGGTCAATTCTTCTCAATAACACCAACAGCAATTAAGGCTCAACAGGACAGTACACACAGCCCACACAGGGGCACATCTAGAGTGCCCAGTTCAGGTGACTGGGGAGGCTGAGCCACTAGGCCCAGGGACACCTCCTACACAAGGCCACTCTACCAATTCCAGGAGACATAGCAGCTCTACCTAATACATAGAAACAAACACAGGGAAGCAGCCAAAATGTGGAGACAAAGAAGCATGTCACAAATGAAAGAACAGACAAAATCTCCAGAAAAAGAACTAAATGAAATGGAAACAAGCAAACTACTATATACAGAGTTCAAAACAATGGTTACAAGGTTGTTCAAGGAACTTAATGAAAGATTCAAGTGACTTAGTGAGAATTTAAAGGATATCAGTGAGAACATCAAGGACATGAAAAAGGACCAATCAGAAATGAAGGATATACTAATTGAAATGAAGAATATTTTGTAGGGAACAACAATAGAAGTAAAGGATGCCAAAAATTAAATCAGTGATTTGGAATATGAGGAAGCAAAAAACACCCAATCAGAACGGTATAAAGGAAAAAGAATCCAAAAATGTGAAGATAGTATAAAGAGCCCCTGGGATAACTTCAAGCAAACCAACATTCGCATTATGGGGGTTCCAGAAGGAGAAGAGAGAGCCCAAGATATTGAAAACCTATATGAAGGAATAATGACAGAAAACGTCCCCTACCTGGTGAAAGAAATAGACTTACAAGCCCAGGAAGCACAGAGAGTCCCAAACAAGAGGAACCCAAAGAGGACCACACCAAAACACATCATAATTAAAATGCCAAAGGTTAAAGACAAAGAGAGAATCTTAAAAGCAGCAAGAGAAAAGCAGTTAGTTACCTACAAGGGAGTTCCAATGCGATGATCAGCTGATTTCTCAATAGAAACTTTGCAGGCTGACGGGGGTAGCAAGAAATATTCTAAGTGATGAATAGCAACAACCTACAACCAAGATTACTCTACCCAGCAAAGCTATTACTTAGAATTGAAGGTCAGATAGAGGGCTGCACAGACAAGGAAATGCTAAAGGAGTTCACCTCCACCAAATTAGTATTACATGACATGTTGAAGAGTATTCTTTAAGAAGAGGAAGAAGAAGGAAGGAAAAGGATAGTTGAAGAGTATTCTTTAAGAAGAGGAAGAAGAAGAAAGGAGGAAAAGGATAAAAAATTTGAACAATAAAATGACAATACATACACATCTATCAACAATTGATTCTAAAAATTAAAATAAATGAACAAGGAATCTAATGAACAAAATAAACTGATGAATAAAATAGAACCAGAGGCATGGAAACATGGAACAAACTGACAAATCTCAGAGAGAAGGAGGGTGAGGGATGTGGGAAGAGATTAATTAAAGGACTTATAGCATATATCCATTACCTATGGCCACACACAGCAGGGTGGTGAAGGCCTGGGCCTGGGTGGGAACCTGGTGGAGGGGAGTAATGAGGGGGAAATGGGGGGACATCTGTAAACCCCCAACAATAAAGATTTAAAAATAGAATAGAATAACTTCAAAGGAAAAAAAAACAAAAAACAATGAAGCTAGCTACAGATGAAGGGGCGGCTGCTGGCTTTCCCTTTCCCCCATGGCCACACACAGCAGGGTGGTGAAGGCCTGGGCCTGGGTGGGAACCTGGTGGAGGGGAGTAATGAGGGGGAAATGGGGGGACATCTGTAAACCCCCAACAATAAAGATTTAAAAATAGAATAGAATAGCATAGAATAGAATAACTTCAAAGGAAAAAAATCAAAGAAGCTAGCTACAGATAAAGGGGCAGCTGCTGGCTTTCCCTCTCCCCCAGAGCATCCTCTGCCACTCTGCACTAGCTCCTAGGAATGTGATCCTCCTAAGTCCCTCTTGCCAAGTCCTTGTCTCAATATTTGTGGAGCACTGCCATTCTTGTCCCCATCCACGCCCCCAAACATGGATGGCGGAGTAATACCCTTCACCCCCACTATTACCAACATAACTAGCTTTTTCCTCTCTCAAGCCACAGCCCCAGATGCAGGAAGAAACACAAGCAAAAATGAGAACCAGGCAACTTCCTAATTAACACCCTTGGAAACAGCGGGACCTCCCCCTGAAAACAAACGAAGAGAATCCACAGTCACAGTGTTCGCTGTTTAAAGGCTTTGGCATGGACTGAGCAACTGGTAGAGGGAGGCAGCAAGCTGAGATGGAGGTGGCTCTGGACTGGGCTGGGAGGGGCAGGGCTCCACATCACGGTGCTGCCCTAAGGAAGCCTGCACGAAACTCCCCACCTCTCTGCGTCCCTGTCTCCTCATCTGCGAAGTGGCAGGTAAGTCCAGTGTGACCTGAGATCTGGTGGCTCAGGTGTCCTACCCGGCCTCCTCCTTCTGGAGATTCCACCGTGGAGTTCCTGTCACCCAGGTGAGGACTTCACTCACCTCCTTCCTTAGCTCTGAAATGTCCCGTTGTACATCAGAGTCACCTGGAGAGCTTTAAATAGATGCCTCCGTGCCACCCCTAGACATCTGGCTCATCTGACTTGATAAGGCTCCAGGGACCAAGTGTTTGGCATTTAATGGCCAAACAGGACTAAGAACACTGCCCAGGAAGCTAGTCAGACTGGAGCCCCTCCCCGGAGGCAGAGGACACCGTTCTAGGCTTCCCCTCCTTGGTTCCTACTAAGGAGCCCTGCAAATTTCAGTAACCCTGCCCAGGGCAGGGGTGTGAGCTAACACTATGACTTCAGGCCTCTATCCGTGCATGTCTTCTAGTCTAGATCACGTCTTCCCTCAATCCTTCTCTTCTTCAAAGACCCCATGGGATGTGTTCTGCATCCACCCACCCAGCCAAGTCAATCACTCTTCCCATGGCGGTCACCACTGTGTCTGCGTCACCCTTGGTGCCCTTGGTCTTGCCTTAGAGTGAGTTGTCGATGCAGCCTCATTCCTCACTAGACTGCAAATCCTTTAAGAGGGGAACTGTCTTCATTGCCTTTGTATCCTCCTCACAACAAAGCCTTGCACGGTACTTTGAACATGATGGAGGTTCAGAGTCTTTAGTGGGGAAACAATAGCAGCACACGTGCCAAATAGCCCAGGAGTCTGAAAGGTGGAGTCCTGGGCTCAGCTCTGTAAAGTTTAGGCAAACCTGTACCATCTCTGTCTTTTTGTCTCTAAGGCAGGAAGTTGGACTCAGTCATCGTGAGGGGGCTTCAGGTTCCACTTGTCTCATTCGGAGCCCCCAACTGCCTCTAGGCATTCGGGGAAGCTGCTCTGTTCTGCTTCCTTGAAGAACCAGCGTGAACAAAATCAGCATTTCACCCCTTTTCAGTCCATAATGACTAGAAGAGTACAGGCCCACGGGGTGAGCCTCTCCTTCCCCGAAAACAGTACATGGACACGCTCATATGCCACACCTTCCTTTGTCGGTCCTAAACCTCTATTCTCATGGTTTACAAAATCCAGGACAGCACCCACGTCATATACTAATGATGTCTTTGAAATGGACAAAAATATATTAATACCATTAGTATCTATGTTAGGTGGCATTAAAAAGTCTCATGATGCAAACTCTCCCCAAGCTAAAGTGCCCACCTTTACCTGGAGGGGAAAGAAAAGAAGAAAAGAACTTGTTTTCTGCTGGTTCAGCCTGCCTCTCAGCTGGGTTCCCAAAGTGCAGCCGATGGTACGGCTGGCAGCCAGTTCAGAGACCAAGGAGCTATAGCACAGTTGCTAGTTGCTTCCCAACAGCCTCTTTCTCCAGTTTTCTTGGGACAAGAACCAGAATCCTGACTTTTAAGTAGGCACTCAGCTCAAAGATGGGATTTTTCAGCCTCCCGTTTGACTAGTGTGTCCATGGATGAGACTCTGTGTGAAACTTCCGGAAAGTCTCCCAAATGCTGACTTTTAAGTAGGCACTCAGCTCAAAGATGGGATTCTTCAGCCTCCCGTTTGACTAGTGTGTCCATGGATGAAACTCTGTGAAACTTCCGGAAAGTCTCCCAAATAGGAGCAGCCTTCTCCTTCCAGCGCTGGGCGTGGTGGTCCACGAGGTGGCCTTGGGGAGGAGACCGCACGTGGCCGAGAGAGAGGAGTCTCCGTCCCTAACACTGGAATGCCATGACATCTTCCGACTTAATTTACCTCCAATTTGCTCGTTTCTGATTTATTTTAAATCGGGGAGTGAGGTCCTGGTTTTGGCATGTCTGTTACTCACGGTCAAAGCTCGTCCTATCCGATCCTGCAGGTAAATGCGAAGGACATGGGCCGGGAGGAAGGGTCCAGCCTCCTGTCCCAGATCTGCCATTAGAGCGACTGTGGCCTTGGGCCAGTCCCTAAATTGGCTGGGCCTAAGCTTCGTGATCTTAAAAATGAGTCCAGACAGGAAAGGGGATGGATTACATAGTTTCAAAAGTCTCTTCAGTTTCCAAACCAGAAACTTCTGTGAAAAGTTCGAGATATCCCCGCGACTTAGGAGAGCCCAGCTCAGGAGTCCCCAGCTACCGCGAGGGCACCCTTCATCAGCAGGAGCCAGGAGCATAGAGGGGGTGTCACAGAAGGACTCCAGAACGCCAGGACCTCGGACACCCGCATCCGTACACCTGACTTCCAAGCCCAGCACCACGATGAAACAGCAGCCCTTGTGCAAGTCGCCAGTCCTCATCCTTAAAACTGGGCAGACAGAATCCAACATGGCAGGGGTGTTGGGCGGATTTGTGGGAGCATAAACATCAAGCTCCCCAAGGCACCAAAGTGGCACAGTTCATCTATGTAGATTTTGCCAAAGCAAATTGGAGGCCTGGAGAAAAGGCAGATATCCTGGGCAAGTGTCCTCTGTCATCATGGGTCACGAGGATAGGGACCCCGGTCCCCTTCAGGTCCAACTGTGCCCTGTGAATGAACAAAGACAACCTGGGTTTCATTTCTCTCCCTGAGGGAAAAGAGGAGGTGGTAGAGGGCAATCACAAGAAGAGAAAGAAAGATACACCTGAGGAGCTGAGATCTGGGTTTGTGAGCACTTCAGCAGGAAAACAATGTCTCTATTGGCTCTGGACAGTCTGCCAATCAGCCACAAAATTACCAGCTTCTCTGTCCTCCCAGAAGGGCCTCTGCAGCTGCGCACAAAGCTGCCCAAGGAACTTGGGGGCCCTCACATAGTGCAGGCTGATTTGCAATGCATTTCTTCAGCATGATTTCCCAGCTCCGCAGCTACACAAAGACGCTTCTGCCCCTATCTGCGACTTTAATCATTTCTATTTCCTACATCTGGCACTATCATGCATCCTCCCTCACGGGCTGGGCTGGGCGCCTCGGGCGTGTCAGCACCCTCTCCAGGCCCCAGGCCGGAAAACCATTTATCAGGCAGGTTAGCGTCTTCTGAGGAGGAGCAGCAGAAAGCAGGCTGCCTGACCCTTGAGAGGTGCCTCTGTATCTCACCTTGCCCTTCAAAGCTTTGGACCCCATCTCATGAATTTGTGGATTCCACACAGCACCTCCTAAAATAGACATTGTCCCCAGCACTCCAAAACCTGGTTTCCCCCCCCACCACCACCACAGCACAGTGAGGAGGCGACAGACGGGGACCGTTGCATTACCTGTGGGAAGTGCACTTGGCCATACTCCGTGGGGGTTGGCTCCATGTCCATTAGGTTCACTCAGTCCTTGGCGATATCTGCACATAATAAGTGCTCCATGACATTGGATGACTCTTGAGTAAATATAAATGAATATCAAGACCTGTAAGTATAATAAGAAGCAATTTTTTCCAAGAGGTTTGATTTGTTTTGCATGTTGAGGGAAGGACGCAGGGTGTGTCACCCGTCCCAGGGGACCTGAAGGCCCAGGTCCCTTGGCGCTGGCCCTGTGTGCAGGAGAGAGCTGCCCGGAGGCGGCGAGGCTGAGAGGAGGCACGCCCTGCCACAGAGCCCTCAGGGGCGCAAAGACCTGAGACCTGGGGGTCGGGGCTGCAGAGGGGGTTGAGGGTTGGCCAGCTAGAGGAGAAGGCCCAGCCAGGGCCACCCTCCGAGGCCAGGCGGAGACGGGTGTGACGCCAGGCAAACCCACGGGGAGTTCCAGCTCCCGCGCGTCTCAGCCGTGTGACTGCTGTCCAGGCAGCAACCCTTACTGAACCTCGTTTTCTCTCCTGTAAACTGCGGTCACCACGAGAACTGGCCTTCCATGTCGTTGCGAGATGACAAGGGATGTGCCCCCTGGGAGGCTTAAAGCACAGCCCATCCAGTGGGTCTTGGGCGGAAGCTGCCATCTACTTTCACAGGGGCCTGGAGGTTCTGGCTCAGGTGCTCTGAGACGGGCGACCCTGCGCTGCCATGGACTCCCAGCCCCTCTCCTTTCTGGCTCCTGAAAACTCGGGCCAGCTCTGCACCCCACCCTCAGGGAAGAGCTGATCCAGCCAAGTGAGAGCTGACACTCCATCTGGAAATGGCTGCGGGCCCACCTTCCTTCTCAGCTGACAATGCACCCCCCCCCCCCCCGCCCCCACAGCATCCATTCCTGTGTGGTCAGGGACCCCCTAATGTGCCCTGAGAGGACAGCAAGGGCTTCTCTAGCACGGAGGTGGCTCATTTGGTGGCTGTCTGGCTGCACTGAAGGCAGATGCCACAGCAACAAGCAGGACCATGCAGGAGAAGACAGATTAAAATAATGATTCCCCAAATAAGTGACAACTCCTTCTACCGAGAACCCCATGATCCAAACCGTCGACTTAGTCCCCTAGGCTGGGGTCAGTCACTCCAGGCATCCTCTTGTGTCCTCACGTGATGGATAAAGATGACACGTGAGCAGATTCATCCACATTCTGTTTGGCTAATGGCACAGGGGCCTCCTTGCGGGGCAGGAACCATGTCCAAGGCCACCCCATTTGGAGGGCGGTCTTCCTTATCAGAGACGTCTCAGCGTCCAGTAAGAAAGGCTTTGCCGGCCATCATTGGGGCTTCCTGGGTGAAGGTATCGGGCTTCTGTGTGTGTTATAACATCCTCCAGGCCGTGGAGGGGTCAAAGACGGCAGCTGAATGACCACACCCACCTGGGAATAAATCGTGCCCACTGCCCTTGAAGAGGGAGTGGGAGCTGTAGGGACTCCACCTGGTCGTGCGTAGCATACATGTTGGCCAGGGAGCAAACACACTGTCAGGCATGAGGAGGTAGATGGGGGACAAGGTCTTCCAGACGTGAGCTCACCTCCTCCCCTCCTTCAGCGGAGCAGTTTTCATTCCCAGCGGGACTTTTATACCTTCACAGTGTTGGGCGTCTCGCCAGGGGGCCCCAGTCTGACGGATGGGGCAACAGGCCCAACTGGTTGATCATTCAAATTCATTAAAACCTGGGGCAGTAAAAGCCACCTGGCAGGGTGGGATTACCTGTTAGTGATCCACGCCGCTGCTTTAATAGTCCATTTTCCCTTCCTACCGGGCCTGCTGCTTGTGTGTCACAGGGGAGCTGAGACCTCCACTCAGTGTCCTGTTCTTTTGCCCAGTCTTGCATATCATGGACTTTGAAACGGGACTCCTGTTAACATAAAAACATTCAAACCTGCAAAGAATTTTTGTGAGTTTGTTTGAGCCAAACTGTCAACAATTGCCGGGAAGCAGAATTTCAACTGATTGGGATAATGCTCTGGAGAATGGTGGGTTACATCTGTATTTATACATTGCAATCAAAGGAAGGGACATAAATGGATTACATGAAAACCATGGGTGATAGACCAGAGAGGCGGGAGAAAGCAAAGTGGGAAAACCCCTGGGATTGGATAAAAAGTAAAATGATAAACACATATTTAGGTGGGTGCTGGAACAATCCTATATAATAAAAGAGAAACATGTAAATTGACTGTCCCTCCGCTATGCTCACCAGCCAGCCAATCAGGAGTGAGTATGCAAATTAACCCGACAAAGATGGCAGGCCTGTGGGCAGCATGCACATGCACAGGTGCCAAGTGGCTGAGGGCAGGCATCCCACCTGCCCCCCCCCAGCCGCTCCGGGTGGGTGAGCAGCGCGCGCAGAGAGCCTCTGGGCAGGGGAGGCGGGCCGGCGGAGGGCGGACTGTACTCCCCACATAGTGGCGGTGGCAGCCATGAGCGCACCAAGTGGAGCCTGTGGGCTGAGCTGAAATAGCACTTGCAGGCCATCAGTGCCGAGGAGTGGCTGTGCAAGTCCCGCCTCCTGGCCCAGAAGGTGCATGATCGCAGGGACAGCCACTGTGGCGGGCCAGATTGACATTTGCAGATCTGCAAAGTCACAGGCCTCCTGTACACACATCCTCTCCTCTCCCCTGGCATGCGAACATCCCCCAGCACGCTATCACCCTGGTGTGCCTACAACGGACCCGGACCAAGGCACGTGCAAGTTCCCCCACCCCTCTGCTGCACTTCCATCAACCCCAGCATGCCTACGTCCCCCACAGGATGTGCGCAGGTCCCCTCCGGCATGCTCATGTCCTTTGGAGAGTGTCTGGGTGTTCTGGGTGCTGAGGGTGGGCACCTATGAGATGACAGTGAGAGGGTGGAGTGGTGATGCCCTGTTCCTGCGGAGGCCAGAGCAGCAATGAGATCACCTCTTTGGGGCTAATGCAGGTGCAGACAGACACACCTGGTGGGCACAGGCGGCCCTCACTGAGGTGTCTTTGGTCAGCGTTCAAGATCAGGAACCCAGAGGAGGCGAAGAGTTCTGTCCTCTCAGTGAAATGGTGGGATAGTTGGGGCGACTGCAGAGGAGGAATGTGCACTTTGGGTGCCAGTACCCATGAGCAAAGGCTGCCCTGACTGAGCCTTGCTCACGTGGGTCCTAGCGCACTGCTGCCGGGCAGCGGGTGACAGGATGTGCTTTTCCGAGTTAATGAGAGAAAACATTGATTCTCCTGCTGCCTGTGAAGGTGGAAAGTGGAATGGGGGCACATGTGGGGAGTGAGCAAGGGTCCCTGTCTGAGGGTTCCAAATCCACTGTTGGTTCCTTTCACCACTGACTAGAGATATACAGGGTGTCCCCCCAAAATGTATACACACTTTGAATACATACTAATTCCAATGGGTTTAAGCATGAAAAGAAAGAAACAACAATGGAGCTGTCATCTGTCAAAAGTACAGGCACAAACAGGCAGTTGGACATTCCCCGAGGGGTCCTGGATTGGAGAGGGTGCAGGCCAGACTGAGGGGCCCCCTTTCCCCCCCACCCCCATGCACCAATTTCGTGCACCGGGCTACTAGTTAACATGATAACAGTGAAGGAATTTGTGGTATCTGTCCTGGAGCCCAGGCACATTAGGTTGTGCCCCAAGGGGTCCAGAAAAGGGAAGTTACAAGTTACCCAGACATTTCAAGGATATGTTATAGATGCAAAAACAGATAGACTCAGTTAAGGTAAAGGTTGACCTTGTCAGTGAAGATACCGGCCTAGGATGTAACTATCCACCATCACTGCTTTTAGTTAAAGTTTATTTCAGACCATCCTTTGTGGTTACTTTAGGTCTCTGAGTTTGCAAGACCGCCATGCAGACCTTCCCTGAGCTTGTCAGGTTAGCATGTGACCCCTTTCGTCCACACTCCCCATCACTATGTATTTACTAGTAATGAGGGTATCTGAACATGGTACTCAGCTTCTCTAATCCCCTAATAGTGGCACCGTGGCTTGTGAGGTGACAAGAAAAAGCCTGAGAGAGGCCAGATGTAGTGTCCACACATACTAGGCAGATTTAAAACCCTCACTTCACTCAGAGGGATGTGACCAATGTTATCATTCCTCAGTCGTCATTGGCTGGGAACTCCTGTGATTGCCATTACTGCATTAATCTAGTCATGGTATTTCAAGGGCATCCCAGCATCCTTTGCAATGTGCCTGCCACGCGGGTACACTCTCTATGCACCCAATTGGTTGTATCTACTAAAGGGTCCGTTGCTAGGACTCATACCAGAGTTAGGACTTCAGTTTCTTGATGGCCAGGGAGAGCCAATACTTTATAAGCCAGGATCTGAGAGACAGTAAAGATTGCCTCAGGCTCTTGCAGGTAAATTCAAATGTCCTTCCACTCATCCTGACCCCTTACTGGTAAGCATCCATTTATAGATCAACCAGTCTTGGCTTCCTATTGGCCAAGCCATAGGGCTGCCCTCTAACGTCCATCTGCTAGTACAGAGAGTTAATAGCCAGGGGTCCTGAGTGATACCAGCATCTGAGCTTAGCCCATGTGGTTCATTCCTCCCTGAGAAGCTCCGCCTGCAGGAGGGCTGTGTTTGCTCCTAGGGACTGTTGTTCTTTGGGTGTATGGGGTTTCTGTCCCAAACCCTAGGGACACTCTCCCTTTCCCTTGTCTCTGCTGCAGTGCCTGACCCATACTTTCTGGAGTCAGACACATCTAACTCAAATGGTAGCCCTGCCTGGGAGATGCCCACAGCGTTGATCTGCTTCACTAGCAGGTCTGTCTTCTTAAAGGTGGCTTGCCGCTCTGATCTCCAGTCCCATGTGTGCCCTTCATAAGGGACAGATGCACTGTGCCAAGTGGAGAACAAGAGTGTAACAGGACAAACAATGGGTCCGTGCTGCCTGTCACTACTTGAGCCAATTAAGCAGAGACAGGGTTGAATCATATATGAGTGTTTATTTCAATACTGGAGGCGCGGTGCACAAATCGTGCACGGGTGGGATCCGGCCACCCTGTCCTGATCTGGGCGATCAGTCCAGGCGGAGGGGACACTGGAGGTTGGCCGGCTGGCCATGCCCCCCAATCGGGGTGTGAGGGGCTGATTGGGGGCAGGGGGAGAGGGGCCCCAGGTGGTTGGCGGGCCTGCCCCACCCCCTGGTTGAACTCCAGTAGAACTCCCCGTCAGGGGGACAATTTTATTATATAGGCTGATTGGGGGCAGGGGGAGAGGGGCCCCAGGTGGTTGTCGGGCCTGCCCCACCCCCTGGTCGAACTCCAGTAGAACTCCTGGTCAGGGGGACAATTTGCATATTACCCTTTTATTATATAGGGCAGGATTGCAGGCAGTATG
Organism: Myotis brandtii; assembly: GCF_000412655.1. NCBI lineage: Eukaryota > Metazoa > Chordata > Mammalia > Chiroptera > Vespertilionidae > Myotis > Myotis brandtii. The sequence goes on along the minus strand of NW_005353538.1, from coordinate 3,671,331 downwards.
GAAGAGCAGCAGGTTATCCACAAAAGTCTGCTCTGCAGTCCACCATAAGCCAGCTGCTTATATAGGTAGAAGTACAAAGGGGAAGAGACAAAAGGGCAGTTTACAGATATGCAAAAGGACTAGGGGTCTTCAAAGGGCTTAGTGATGTGCAAGGGCTGGGGTTACATAGGGAAATAGCCAAAGGGAGTGCCAGGTGGGCAATTAACAGGTGAGCAGGCAGGAGATTTCAAAGGCCTGCAGGTGTGCAAAAAGCACTGGGGATCTTCAAAGGGCTGGCAATTCTGGTTTCTGTAACAAATCTTTGTTAATCTTTCCATGATAATAGACAGCTCCAAATGGGGAGGAAGGGCTGCATCTCCATTCTTTAATCAGAATAAAACAATCACGGTTAACAGAGCATGATTAATATTTCTTACAATACTAACTGGTTCCCCAACATTCTATTTCTGCCCCCTTTCATTTTAATAAAGAAGACTCAATTTTCTTAGATAATAAAAAATTGATAAAGACACAGAATTTTGTTTTTTATAGTATCTTATTAAGAGAACACCAATAATCTAAGAAAACTTTATCCATTTCACAGAGAGAAAACCAAATTCTAATTTTGCATCTGTGTACTTTTGATATTAAAACTACTTTTTTCTTTCAAACTTAAATAAATCTTTTCCAATCTTAGCTTGACTACATATAAAATTCCTTTCTTAAAATTTCTTGTTCATAAAACTTCTGCAATTTATTACATCCAATTAGTTAGACTATTAATTAGATTATTATCCAATTTATTATCTAATTAAGTTTTGTCCTATCTTTTTCTTTCTTATTCTGGAACAGTCATTTTATTCTAGGACAAAATTACTTTCTTTTCTCTTTCCTTTACCAAATGCAAACAAACAAAATGTCCTTTATAGCTTTCTTAGTCCAAGAAACACATTTTTTTTCCTTTCCCACTTTTCGTATACAGTCATATCCTTTCATCCTTTTTATTTCCAGTAATTTTGTAAAAAATCTTAGCTCTTTTACAAATCAATTTTGGCAAGGAACTTCAATAGCAGTGTGTATTTTTAAAGGCCTCTTTTTTTCCTCCAGCCTCTGTGGTCAATGTTTTGGTTATCTTCTGGGGTGTTTACATTTCAAAGACATGATAAGATTTACAAGAAACACAAAAGGAATGTAAATTTTCTACTAGGCGTTTTTTGAGGTAATTGCTCTTTAAATTTTTCCTTTGTAATAGGAGTCAGCATGGGGTGTTTTGGGATGTGTTTTTTTGTTTTGGGGTTTTTTTTGTGTCCATTTCCTCATCTATCACCACAATATCCTCATCACTTCTCCAGAGATCCCACTTCTTGGCGTTTTAATTAGGCTTTGTCGCAAGCCCTGGGACCTTTATCTTAGGTGTTTGCGCACTCCTAGCTTGCAAAGTGGCATGCTGAAATCTCCATGTACTATCCTGCTCTCCCACCTTGTCTGCCAGTCCTGACGCCAGGAGAGGCGTGCACGACCACATGTCCTTCTCCAATCTCAGCTCTTCCTCCAACATCCTAATTAGAATGTCAGCCTCTGCTTGGACATCAGTGTCCAGATGACCTGTCCACAGGAGAGAGAGGCCAGCGCACTGCATCTGCCTCTCGCGTCCCTTCTTTGCCACTGTGCGCTACATGCAGGTCCTTGACAGGTGCATTCAAGCAGCCAGAGTCTTCAGGGCATCCCCCTACTCATGAGGGGCCCACAAGCATCTGACTGGGGCCACCCCTTCCCACCTAGAGGTCAATGGCCACCTTGGGTTTCCCCTTGGATGCCTCTTTCCCAAGGTCCATTTCTTTTGTCTCCTGGCTGGCTCACCAACCCTTGGTCCCAACCTCCTCTGAAGTTTCCCAGATGCAATCTGAAACCAGTCTCCCTGCTCATGTGCAACAAGGAGAGATGGAAGGACCATCCCACATTGGCAGGTGGCAATTTTAACGACCCAGGGAACTTATTTACAAGGCTTGACTTGGACAGCCACACAATGAGTAGTTTTCCACACACCATCTGCCAAACCTTAAAGTCTTTATAGAGGGCCCTAATCGTGTTCAGTTATATACATGGCCCAGAGAGTCTCAACACATTTCTATCTCAAGGCTGTACCCTTAGATCAGCTTCAGAGAGCAGGGCAGGCAAATGGAATGCACATTCCAAGGATAGGGAGGGAGTGAGGAGCCTCCAAGTGTCTGGGTTCAGCTCTCAGGCCAACTGGTGGTCACATCTTCTTGGTGACCTGTCCCAGCAAGGCCCTTATTCCCACTCTCATTTTATAGATGAGAAAACTGACGCCCAGAAAGGTAGTGTGACCTGCCCGGAGTCACACATGAGTCAGTGGTGGAGGCTTAGGAAGTTAGGAAGCCTCTAGCTTCAAGTAACAAAATGTCCAATCCCAAGGGGGCTTTAGCAATGAGACCATTTATTCTCTGATATGACATGAAGTCCTTGTACTTCAGTTGACAACATCAAAACCCCATTCTTTCCCTCTGTTCTGCCACGCTCAGTATGTTGGCAATTGTCCTTGGGCTTGTCTCCTCATGACCATAAAGTGGCTGTAGCAGTTCTCAGCATTATGCCACCACACAATAATGCCTTTCAAAAAATAGAATGTTCCTCTCTTGTGCTCATGTTAGGGTGAGAAATCCAAGAATCCCTATAGGTTCTATAGTGTCTCATTGGTTAGAATTACAAGGAGAATAGATTGGTTGTAACTTCCTGGCTGCCTACAAGATTTGCCCTCTGGGTGTGGTAGAAGTCAGCTTTCCCTGAGGTGCATGGGTGCAGGAGATCTGGACACAGTAAAGGTTCTGTGAGCAAAGAAGAAAGTGGGGACTGACTGGGATGCGTGTGGACACACTGCCTTGTGTGATGCTGATTCTCAGCTTCCCAGGAACAATAAGAAATAGCTTTCACTGAAATGCAAGGATTCATCAGCATTTGTTACTTCTTTGCCAAGAACTCAGGCATGGAGCTGAACAGCAAGGATGGAATCCCGAGTAGGTGTGTCAGGCTGAACTAGCCGCTCATCCTGTGGAGCCTCAATCACCTGGCCACCTGAGAGTAGGAGCTTTCTACTCTGCACTCCAACACTTAGCATCACGCCAGAACACACGGGGATGCTAAAACAAATGTAGAAAAAGTATTTTGTTAAAAGTGCAGGAGGTGTAAATATTTTCATTATTCCCCTCTCTTCTTCCTCTCCACCTCAAAAAATCTGACTCCATACAGTTCCCTTCACTTGGGACAAGTGAAGAACTGAACATTAAAGAACAAGTTCTAGTTTAAGGTCCAGATGAGTCTCCTCAGGCTTCCACCACAAAATATTAGACTGGGTGGCTTACACACAGAATTTTATTTTCTTAAAGTTCTGGAGGCAAGAAGTCCAAGATCAAGGTGCCATCAGAGATGATTTCCAGTGAGGACAACCCCCTGGCTTGTAGACAGCCACCTTCTGGGTGTGGCCTCACATGGCCTTTTCGCTGTGTGCCTGTGGGGAAAAAAGAGAGATCTCTGGTTTCTTCTTCTCTTCTTATAAGGACGTTGATTTTATTAGATTAGGACCCCACCCTTATTATTTTATTTAACATTAATTACTTCCCTAAAGGCTCTGTCTCCAAATGTAATCATACTGGGGGTTAAGACTTCAACATATGAAGCGAGGGAGACACAATTCAGTCCACAACAAGGTTTGAGGAGGGGGAGGTGAACCGTGTCCAGCACAGCCAGAGGGGTACCTGACGTTGATTTTATTAGATTAGGACCCCACCCTTATTATTTTATTTAACATTAATTACTTCCCTAAAGGCTCTGTCTCCAAATGTAATCATACTGGGGGTTAAGACTTCAACATATGAAGCGAGGGAGACACAATTCAGTCCACAACAAGGTTTGAGGAGGGGGAGGTGAACCGTGTCCAGCACAGCCAGAGGGGTACCTGAGGTGAAGGATTAAAGAAAACAGACAAGAGAATATAGTTGGGGCCAGGTGGATCACTGTGCCTGGATGAGGAAACAGTAACACTGCTTGTAAGCAAGATCTTTATTTTATAGTCAGATCACACAAAGTAAAATAAGGGCAAGATGTTTACAATGTTCTTGCAAATTTCAAATCTGCTTCTTTTCTGTTGTTGCCATTCTCTGAATTCTATCAAGCTT
>NW_005353538.1:3662801-3666129 GCF_000412655.1 Myotis brandtii | reverse complement strand
TTTTCTACTAAGACTCCCAGCAATGAAGTGGAGTGACTCTTTCATCTGCCCAAAGACAGAAAGTGCTCTGCCTGCCTAGACAGACAGAGTGCCCTGCCCTCTCTCACAGCAAGGTGTTCAGAACCAGCATCCTCATCGGCCCCTAACCCCGTGATGGCCCAAGCTGGGGAGCACTCATGTGCACCCTCTGTCCTCCCTCCTTCCAGAAGCCGCAGTCTCGCTTGGCCAAGGGACCCAAAGATAAATAATTCAAGCCAAGACACGCTGCTGAGCCGCGCCAGAGATTTTGTGCACACATCGCTCATGCTCCTCTTGCCGCCACAAGAAAAATTACAAATTGATCCACAGGACCCGACTCCCTGCTCATACTTCTCCTGGGCTGCTGCTTCTCTCTATAAGTAATTGCTAAACTGGTGACAGCAGGATTTAAGTCTGGTGTGGGGCGTGGGGGAGGTGTTGGCGGAGGTAAGCTGACAGTAGGAGAAGAGAGGAATGAGGGTGGAGGAGGAGCGAGAGAGCTGGGCCTTGACCATGCAGATGCCAGGGTTCCAATGGGAAAATGAGGCCAGCCCCTTGCTGCTCAGTGGGCAGGGCCTCTGTCTTCTGCCCCCTATAGAGTAAGGACTAAAAATACTAATATTAGCCACCAATGCTTGCACCTGTATTCTGTGCTAAGCACTGTTCTGAGTGCTTTATGTACAACAATGGATTTGAATTCATTAGAAGTAGACTTGGCCTGGAGTGACAGTAAACCCAAAATAACAGCGTTTTAAGCAAGATAGATGTTTCTCTCCACTGCCAACATTCAGAAACAGCTTCCTCCTATCTTGCTTTGTCCATGTGGCCTCTGCTTCCAAAGTCACTTTATGCTCCAGGATAACTGTTCCCAGTCCAGCCACTATGTCTGCACTCCTGCGGGCAGGACCGGAGTGAGGGAAGGACAAGAGCAGCTCCCTCTCCTTCAGGGGCTCCCGGAAGCTGAGCACACTACTTCCGCCTGCATCCCATTGGCCTGAGCTCACAGGCAGCTGCCTAGCCAGGGGCTCTGGGAAACAGCCTTGACTCCAGGAGGCCGTACACTCAGCTAGCATCTGGGAGGCCCACTACTGTGGACGAAGGGGAGGACATGGCTGAGGGACAGCTAGCAGTACCAACCACACCCCTCCTCTCATAACAACAGTGTGAGGTAGTATTGTTATTAAATCCATTGGCCTGAGCTCACAGGCAGCTGCCTAGCCAGGGGCTCTGGGAAACAGCCTTGACTCCAGGAGGCCGTACACTCAGCTAGCATCTGGGAGGCCCACTACTGTGGACGAAGGAGAGGACATGGCTGAGGGACAGCTAGCAGTACCAACCACACCCTTCCTCTCATAACAACAGTGCGAGGTAGTATTGTTATTAAATGTCTTTTACAGGTGAGGTAATAGGCATACAAAACTTTTGCATGAAACTCTGATCAAAATCATCCTTATTCTTCAAGTTACTTAAACGTCAATGGCGTGCTGCCTTATTATCTTATTAATCTTGTTCATCTTTCAGGCTCCCACAAGGAATGGTGAGCTCCTCAAGGGCAGGTCTCTATACTTACTTCCTCTCCCTCTGCTGGTGCCTAACACTGTGCCTGGTGTAAAGGGGGCATTGCATAGACACTCATTTGTCATGTAAGAGAAAGTAGAACCTTCCCTTTGCTGATCGCCAGCACCTTTATTATTGAGAACCTATTAATGACTGTTAATGCACTTAGCGACTCTTCACTCAAGATGAGTAGACAGAGCAGTCATGCCTAGGAGCTGACAGTCTGAATTTGGGAAAATTTGAAATGGAAAGAATAGCATCCCCCTCTTCCCACCTCTTATCTTAAGATAAAGACCCGACCCTCCTGTTGGAGGCGCTGTCCGTGGGCTTTCTAGCCAGAAGGCCAGAAATTCCTGCCTCCCAAGGGAGAGAAGCAAGGCCGCACCCAGGAGTGATGCTGCTGCTGAGCATCCTCCACAGACCCCCGCCCCGGAGCCGGAGCCGGAGCCGAGGAGGCTCAGTTCAGACAGAGTTCATCTCAAATGACTCCCTCGTCACCCCGCTCTCAGCCCATTCTTTGCGGCATTTGCAATTTCTCTGCTCTGGGGGTCAAGTCTCCAGCGTGCCCTCCCTGAGTAATTGTGAAATTATTATGGTTGGTGATTTTAATTTAAATTGGATGGAGAAATGTCATACTGCGGCCGACTCATTTGCTATGGATTTTCACTTAACCAAATTGATTAGTCAACCAACTAGACTTAACTTGAGAGTTGTAATCATTCATTATTAGATCTCATTTTTCCCAACGCACCCGTATGATGTCAGGAAATTACAACTGCAGCAAAAACTTCAGCACTGTCTTCTCATCGAGGCAGTGAGCTCCACTTGAGAGGCCCCAGAGATGGAACAGGCTGAGGCCCAGCTCCTTGGTGCTACCCTAGAAGAACGGCCAACGAAACGAGCTGGGCGTTCATGAGGAGGAAACCAGGCTACCAGGAAGTGGACTTCCCTCTTCTTTTTACCATGTGTCAACTCCTACTCATCCTTCGAGAGCCACCTCAAATGTTTTCTCTTCTTTGAAGCCCTCCATGACTTCCCAGGCAGAGTAATTTCTCCTCTTTCCCCACTCGTGTAATACATCTCTAGTCCAAGAACCAGTATGTTTTTGTGTAATTATTGTTTAAATCTCTTTTCGCTTCTACACTAAAGCTTCTTTAGGCCGGGGTCATGTTTTATTCAACACTGAATTCTAACTCCTATCATTGTGCTGAGCACTCAGTAGACACTCAGTATATGTTTCTCTGTGGGTGGAATGAGGGAATAAACTGCCTAAAGGACAATGCATGTGTTTAGGCACTGAGATGAATCCTCTGGACAAAGCAAAGTTCACCAGTATGGGTTCTTGCAACTGTGCAGAGTGGGAGAGAGATGGTACGTTGCTGCAGGTATGCATCAAACCTAGTGGATGCTACGCTGAGCATGACTCACCTGTCTGCTCTGACTGCCAGTGGAGCTGATGTGATCGTCAGTTGCCTCAATAACCCTAGAGGATATATCCAGGAGAAAGTGAGTCACTCTGCTTCTGCCTTGAACACACTAGCCCTGAAATGTCAGCTCCAAGGGACACTGAAGACTGAAGTCTGGGAAAAGCTCTCCTGTGGGCAGGGCTGACGTCGTGGGCACGCAACCTGTGCACTTGCTCAGAGGGGCCTGTGCTTGGTTTAATACTGTCTGATGTCACCATCTTAAGATTCTTACAAATTATGTAGCTGGTCCTGCAATGGTGGAGGGACCTGAAACCATGTCAGATGAG
>NW_005353538.1:3661347-3662289 GCF_000412655.1 Myotis brandtii | reverse complement strand
TGTGGCTCTTCCACAAAATACTGGCTCTTCCACAAAATACCGACTTCTGCGCATGGGCCACGAAGTTTCAATCGCACTGTACGTGCGCGCCCGCACATGGTATTTTGTGGAAGAGCCACACTGAAGGGGCCAAAGAGCTGCATGTGGCTCGTGACCCACGGTTTGCCAACCACGGCTCTAAGATCTTTCTCTGCAGTCTTCCCTGCTGTTGCCCATGGAGGAGGTTTAGCTTCCTGGGCGACTGCTCAGCACTTCTTACCCCACCCACAGCCAACAAATGCCCCTGCCCCGAATGGATTTGATGACCCATCCAGGATACATTTGGAGGCTGAGAAGGACATAGGAGTGGCTAAAAAGGAGTTACCTTCATGATCAACCCTCAAAGTTGTCCTAAGTGGCTTTGATCCAGAAAGTTCCACAGAGTCTCAGCACATGAGAAATAAGTTCCGGGCCAATCACTTCCTTCCAGCTCCTGGAATCATTTTCCAGTCATGCTGTCTGCAGTCCCCATGGGAGCTATTCATTAATGAGGGTGAGAAGTGCCTAAATTACGCCTCTGGCTCATGTCCAAGTCATTCAGAAGGTAGGAAAGTGAGATAACCCACTCCCGCATCACTTCCACGATGACCATCAAGCTGTTGTCCCTTCGGCACAGAGAGGCCATTGGCCAAGAGACCAAACCTGCACACATACACCCTCCTTCTGCATCCCACATCAGACCCCTGGGCCTCTCCTCCCTTTCCTCACTACTTTCTTTAACAATGAGTCTTTGTTTTCCCTTCCCTTAGCTCCTACGTGGGCACCTGATCTTATCTGTCTGTCTGCTTATGAGATGAACAACACTGAACCCTTTCAATGGTCCTGTCCCTGGGGAGGAGCAGTTTCATGCTTACGCTCACTGCAAGGAGCTGGCTGGGAAACGGGTCCCCTCCTCCTTCCCCC
>NW_005353538.1:3648143-3661201 GCF_000412655.1 Myotis brandtii | reverse complement strand
TCTGAAAACTGCCACCGTTTGGGGGAGAGCAGACGGCAGAGAAGAAGGGGCGCTGAACAAAGGCTTTTTCAAACTCTCACATGCTAACATCTCCAAAAAGCTTTTACCAGAGACCATCACTTCCCTCCAAGAATCGATGCATTTTAATTCATACGAGATATTTGTCTGCTGCTCCGTTCCTTCGAGGCGCAGAGACACGTTTAACAAAACAAGTCAGCCTTGCGTGGAGACAAACGCGCCAGCTTCTCCCTGAAATTACTGGAAGTTCATTTTCGAAAGCCGTCCTGTTTTCTGGGAATCAATGCATATCAACTAAAATCAATAGCTTCTCCGTGCGGAGGGGCCGGACACCACACTGATCTAGCGTTCCCGTGCATTTGTATCCAAATCTAGACGTTCTCAACAAGTCAATGAATTTAAGTGTCTGCCAGTGTCTTTTCACTTAAAACTAATCTGTTTGCTGATCGAACTGCACATTTCCAGAGTGCGTAGTAATATACTTCGTGTGTTTACTAAATCCAATGTACATTAACTCAAATAAAAATATTTCCACTTAACTTAAAATTGAGTTTGTCCCAACTTAGCGATGCTCACGGAGATCAGCTCCAGCCAATCAGCCAGCCCTTTGAGAGAAGGGCGCCTGGTCCCCTCGTGCTGCCCGAGGGTGCGGTCCCTCTGGGGCTGGCAAATACCTTCTGGAGCAGAGTGCTCCTTGCTCCCAGGGACCAGCACCTCCAGGATGAGGAGGAGTTTGTTCGGTCCACCCTCTGCTTCTACAGCCCTAGATTCCCCCTGAGCCATTCTACATAGCAGCCCCTCTTCCACTCCTACAATAACCTGGAGAGCCCCTCTGCAGTCACGCATCCTGCCTGGTGTGACGTCCAACCAGGACTGTTCTCTATGAGCCACGGAGGGCACGTACTCTGCGCAAGGCTTCCTGCGGCGTCACAGAAGCCAAAGAGCGGGCCCGCATCCCAGGAGGCTAGTGGTGGAGGGCCCTGTCCATGTTCAGGAGGTCGGTCAGCGAGTGTGGCTGAGCGCCTCGCTGCCTGGCTCTGTGCTAAGCATGGGGAGAGGACGGCGGGCGTGTCAGACAAAGCTCCTGGCCTGGAAGCTCCCCAAGAGAAACATGCAGTAAATCAGTGCGAGGAAGCACCTCTATGTGTGAGCAGAGGGCTCAAGGGGACAATGGGGGAGGCTGGGGAGCAAGCAGCAGCACTGACCTCGTGGTGGGGTGGGGCAGCGGGCAGGACTGGACCTGCTGCTCACAGGCCCCAGGCCAGCGCGTTCCCCTTCACTTACAATAACCTACTTCATCCTCACACGTCTGTGGGGCGTTCCTAGGGCCTCCATTTTTCAGGTGGAGAAACTGAGGCTCACAGCTTGCTTACCAGCTCTGTGAGACCACTAGTAAGTGACACTCATGCTATGAGAACAAACTAGCAACTGGCAGAGCCGTGTTCAAGGCCAGGACTGCTCATGCCTTCCCCATACATCACCTGCATTCACTCCCATGCAAAGTGAATTAGCAACACAAGCCATCATGTGTTCCCAGGAGCAAACCAGACCCAGAGAGTGGATGCCTGGGCTTAGAAAAGAAGGAGAGCCCCGAGGACTCGTTTCTGTATCAGGGAAGACTTCCCAGAGAAGGTGGCTATAGAACAGCGGTTCTCAACCTGTGGGTCGCGATCCCTTTGGCGGTCGAACGACCCTTTCACAGAGGTCGCCTAAGACCATCCTGCATTATCAGATATTTACATTACGATTCATAACAGTAGCAACATTACAGTTATGAAGTAGCAACGAAAATAATTTTATGGTTGGGTCACAACATGAGGAACTGTATTTAAAGGGCCAGAAGGTTGAGAACCACTGCTATAGAACCAAGTCAGAGAAGCACCAAGGAAGGGAAAGTCCCAGACAAGAGGCCAGTGGGAATAAATGCTGTCTCCGGGGAGGGGGCGGAGACCAGGCCGGGCTCATGATCAGCTCTGTGCAGAGGAGTCAGAGGAAGCGAACCTGGAGAGAGAGCATGAAGCCAGGTTCTAGGGACCTTGAAGGTCACACTACAGGTGTGTTCTTTGGCTGGATCCCAGGTTGCAAAGTTGCTGGTGGTCTTGAAGAAACCAAGGGGCACGAGCAGGCCAACTCAATGCAGACCCCCCTCTCCCCCACCTCCCCCTGATGCCAGCAGCTCAGGGCTGCTGCTGAGAGAGGCTGGTCCCCAGCTCTGAGAAACCTCAAGGCATCACCATGGAGACGCTACAGGCTACCAGCCACACAAAAGGAGCTGTGAGCTCCCCAGCTCACCTGGGATGCGGAGCTAGCTAGGAGGTGGCAAAAATGCTTAATTTCTTTCTCTTCTTTCTGTCTCTCAAAAATAGAGGCAGTTTACACAGGCAAACAAATCCCACCTGGAAGGAGGCCGCTAGGCTCCCCCTTCTTGGTGGGAGGAAGGAGAAGCCTGTGTCTGGGGGGTCCAAAGGGGGGCTCCTCGGAGAGAAAGGGGGGATGGAGGGACCAACAAGAAACCTAGGGCTGTTCACCTTTCTCCCACCCGAACGGGGCGGGGGGCGGGCGAGGGGGACGGGCGCACAGAGCCATGTCTACAAATGGAAATGGAAAGATTCACTCACTTCGGAGTAGTTCTGATATGTAGGCAACTCTAATTCCTACTAGACATGCATCCGTTATATGGGGGTAAATGATGCAGACTGGGTACAGGGGATGCTTTTAACTGCAGGCTCCGTCAACAGCTGCACCCTGGATGCAGCCCCCAGCGCAGCCAGTCCCCCTGCAGCGGCCCTGGCAGTCCCGGCTGTGACAGGGCCAGGAAGGCCTGTGCGCGGCGGAGGGAAGAGGAGGGGAGGAACAGAGGTGCCCGGAGACGCAGAGACAGGCTGGGGCAGGAAGGCAAAAGGAACACTGTTTCTTCTGCGTTGGAAAAGGAGACTGGGAAGCAGCAAGCAATCTTCACACATGTATTGTCGTTCTCTCTGCAAAGGGGTGAGAAGAGGGGCGGGAGAGAGGCAGCGCCAGAGAGAGCAGACAGGAGAGGTGAGAAATCCAGCATCTTCAGACCTGCCCGCACTGTGGCCTCCCCGCTGTGTGCAATCCCTCATCTCACAGTCATTAGAGAGCCCACAGGAGGGACGGGAGCCGGACCCCGAAGGGAGGGAGGTGGAGAGGAGGATGTGCACAGAAGCACATGCGCCTGGTGTGGGGAGAGACGGGCTCCAGCTGGCAGTGGTCCCGGCCCCGCATTTCCAGATCCTTGGAGTGGCAGGGGGACCAGCAATGCTTTCACTGAAAAGCCCCAGGAACACCCAGCAGGCAAGGTCCCTCTGTCCGATCTGAACTGTTTCTCTGCTCTGCCTTCTTCTGAAGCAAGAGGAAGACGCTCCACTTACCCTCTGGCTGGGTCCAGCTCATTCCAGCAAAGAGCTGTAATCTGGGAGCCAGAGGAGGGGTGCGTGTCCCAGGAATAGCCACTTGCTTCTAAAAGTGGGGGGTCAGACCCCGACAGTCCTCCCCCTCCCTCACGGCAAATGCTGTCCCTTCCAACCCATCCCTCCCCAACTCCCTCGATGCACTGCTCTCACCTGCTCTGGCCTAGCATGTCCCTCCCCTTCCTCCCATGACACATGGCATGTTGGGGCCTTAGGGCCTTAGCACTCGCTCTTTCCTTTGTGCAGAACACTTTCCTCCGTTCCATTCACACCTCACTCCCTCGGCCTGTATTTCAGCATTGCTTTCTCGGTGAGCCTCCTCGGCTGCCCTGCCTGTTTCCTTTCTCTTAGCTTTCATCACCGTCGTTATTTACTTGTCCAGTTTCTTGTCTGTTTCCCTCGTGGAGTGCGCTCCATGAAGGCAGGGTTTGGGCCTGTCTTGTTCTCTGTTGTATGCTCAGCACCTGGATGCATCAGGCAGACGGTAGGACCCCCGGAACTCCTGACCAAGTGGGAGACCTGTTCTCCATCTCCCCGAAGTGTCCTTAGCAATGGTCCTTCCAAACGCCTCGGAAGACGCCAGCCTTCCTGGAAAATACCCTGCCCTTTGGACTCAGACGGAGCTGACAAGAGCAAGACAGCAGGGGTGATAAAATGGGTTTTCTCCCCCCAGACTGTGGGCAGGGGGTCCTTCTGCCCTGGAATCCCACTGAGCTCCATGGTAAGACCATCCCCACCTGCAAAAGCCAATTCATCCAGATCACTAGTCTCTCCTTCAGTAGGGACACACTCACACTCACACATTCACACACATTCATGCACGCTCACACATTCACGCACACTCACGCACTCACACTCACACACTCACTCACACTTACACACTTGCACTCTCACTCACACACTCATACACACTCACACATCTCACTACCACTCACACACACTCGCACACTCACACTCACACACACTCACACATTCTCACTACTGCTCACACACACTCACACACACTCACATTCTTACTACTGCTCACACACACTCATACACTCGCACTCACACACACTCACACATTCTCACTACCGTTCACACACACTCGCACACTCACACTCACACTCACACATTCTCACTACTGCTCACACACACTCGCACACTTGCACTCACACACAAACTCACACATTCTCACTACCGCTCACACACACTCGCACACTCACACTCACACAAACTCACACATTCTCACTACTGCTCACACACACTCACACACACTCACATTCTTACTACTGCTCACACACACTCATACACTCGCACTCACACACACTCACACATTCTCACTACCGCTCACACACACTTGCACACTCACACTCACACACACACATTCTCACTACTGCTCACACACACTCATACACTCGCACTCACACACACTCACACATTCTCACTACCGCTCACACACACTTGCACACTCACACTCACACACACACATTCTCACTACTGCTCACACACACTTGCACACTCACACACACTCACATTCTCACTACCGCTCACACACACTCATACACTCACACTCACACACATGCACGCTCCTCGGTTTTCTCCCCAGTCACTGAGGTTTGAGGAGAAAGGCCCTAGTCAGCAGGCATAGGCTCCGGGCGTGAGCTGCCCTGCTCGGGCCCTGCAGGCTGCAGTGTCCGCAGACACCCGCAGTGGTGTCCTGGTTCCCTGTGCTGCTATAGGGGGCAGAAAGGCAGGCTCATCGGAGTGGGCGAGGGTCTCAGATGGGACCGAGGGTGGCACCTTTGTGAATATCATAATACTAAGAAACCCGCTTGATGCTCACACCATCCTGCTGATTTCTACCTCCAGTTGGTGAGGGTGGGGCTGGGGACTGGGAAAGTGAGAGCAAATGGGAAAGAAATAACCCTGAGACAGCAGGCCATTAGGCCAAGCACCCGACCCGTCCAGCATGGTTGATTTCCCACTGGATCCCAGGCCTTTCGCAAGCTTGAATTACCAACAAGCACCACAAACGGGCCACCGGCTCCCAGCCATGGGTGTAATCCCAGTCCATCCACCCCTCTGCTGACCTGGTGGCACCCAGGGCAAGGGCAGACTAGCCAGATGCCATGTGCGGTACAGGTGGGCAGGGAGGCGCTGGACGGGCAGCCTGGCACCATGGGCGCTGTTGGCCCAGCGGGGCTAGCGGGGCGTTACTGTGCGCAGCTCTCCCCGTCGCTGTCCCTGACAGCCATTTGATGTCACTGAGCCTTTGGGAAAAGGAGCAGGTGGAGGGAAGAGGCAAAGACAGGAGAAACAAAAGAAGTTTCGTAGCAGGACTTCAAAAAGTCCAAGTGTTTGAAAAGATCTAGCGAAGGTCCTGACCTACTTTGCATGTGGATAAGTCATCTCCTTTGCTTTAAAAGGAAGAAAATGCCTCACGAAGTGGCTGCGCTCCGCTCAGGAGAGCCCACGCTGCTGCGGAAAGGGCCTCAGCGCTGTAATCAGGGCCATTTCAGAGCCGTGATTTGGGTAATTATATGAGGTTTCAGCCTCTCTTCTTCCAGCTCTGGGAGACAGGGCCCCAGCTCCGCAGCCAGGGCTGAAGGAGGGGCTGATGCCTCTGCCTCCGGGCACCTGCCCGGACCAGGCTCCCCCTGCTGTGTGACCTCCGTGTGACCTCAGCTCCCAGGCGCCCACTTTCCCCTCATGTTTCCCGCGCAGATGAAGAATCTGGGAGCAGCCACAAGTGAACCTCCAGTTCCCCTGCTCGGCACAGCATAGGGGACTCTCCCCTTCCTGTTCACTAAATGAGTCGCGAGATGTCATCCTGTCTTACTTGGGCCCCTCGATGCCAACCGGTATGCCTGGCACGCGGCGATTAGAACATAAGCAGATCTGGGGCCCATGGAGGGAGTGCCGCCTCCATCGCTGCAGGTGCCCGCCCTGAAGGGGACCCAGACCGTCTGAATCAGAGCAAAGGGGAGTCATGAAGGGCAGGACCAGGCACAAGGACACACGGGTGGAGGAACAGGGACGCTCTGCAGAGAGCAGGTGTGAGGGTGCCAGACGCCCTGCACGCACCTGCCCCAGGACACCCTCGGACAGTTCGGATGTCCGAGAGAAACAAGGTGAGCTGGGAAGGAGGGTAGGAGGTATTTGAGAAGGAAAATCTCCTGGGAAGTTGGGTTTAAGTCCTTATTGTCATTAAAATAATTAATTGTATTAGTACTTTTTTATTATATTGAGAAGGCTAAAAAAGGGCTAATTCTAATGTAACCCTGATATTTGGGGGGCTAGCAAACGAAATCCATGCCAGCAAGCCCAGTGTACATTTTTGATAACCTATAATTAAGTCACTACCTCCTTCCCAGAAACTGGTCTTGCAGAACCTGTTAGGCCATAAAACTGTGAATAGTGCACTGCCCCGGAGGGAGGGCTATTAAAACGCTGGTGCCAGGCCAGACCATCAGATATGGCCTGGAGACCCCCAACTCCTGGGGGCCTTCTTGCAAAGCCCAGGAAAAGGACGGGAAGCATAATCCATATTTGCGGGACAAAGACCCCAGAAAGATATAAAAGAGAAGCCGCTGCATGTTACTTACTCAGATTTGGGAAGTATTCCACTGAGTCCTCCGGTGTAGCCAGCGTCTTAAACAGTGTAACTCTTTTTCTCTAAAAGCGTTGCTTGGTTTTTCTTTGGTCTTCTGCAACAATATAATCTTCACAACTCCGTGAGGTTGGTACTTTTAGGGAATATTACTTGCCCATGTTACAGACGAGGCAAAGACTAGAGAAAAACTCTAAACTGCTCAGGTCCACTTAGCTAGTCTGGGGTCTGTGTCTAAACTCAGAGTCTGGATTCTCAGTTACTCTATGTTACCCCCAAAAGCTTTGCATCCATTCCCTGAATAGGAAATGAGCACCCACTGTGGGCACCAAGCTCTGTTCCAGTCACCAGAGAGGCAGCAAACAACGCAAAAAAGTAAGTCTCCACCCTCAGGGCTCCCTGCATGGACTCTCCACCCTCAGGGCTCCCTGCATGGACTCTCCCCCCTCAGGGCTCCCCATGGACTCTAGGGCTCCCTGCATGAGTCTCCCCCCTCAGGGCTCCCTGCATGAGTCTCCCCCCTCAGGGCTCCCTGCATGAGTCTCCCCCCTCAGGGCTCCCTGCATGAGTCTCCCCCCTCAGGGCTCCCTGCATGAGTCTCCCCCCTCAGGGCTCCCTGCATGAGTCTCCCCCCTCAGGGCTCCCTGCATGAGTCTCCCCCCTCAGGGCTCCCTGCATGAGTCTCCCCCCTCAGGGCTCCCTGCATGGAGTCTCCCCCCTCAGGGCTCCCTGCATGGACTCTCCTCCCTCAGGGCTCCCTGCATGAGTCCCCTGGGTTTCATCTGCACCACACCCCTCCCTTCCTTCCCCAGCACAGTGTGGGCACTGCTTCAGGAATGGACCCAGGGGATACAAATCAACCCCTCCGAATGCAGCTATGGAAATCCCCCCAGCAAATCACTCCAGGCAGAGCCTGTCCAGACAATGCCAGGACGAGGGGATGGTGGTGGGAGGTGGGGGGTGGGGGGGAGACGACTGTGACTTTTGCTCCACAAGCTGGACTCCCCACAGGCAGGACTGAAATTGGAGTCCCCACTGCAGCCTGTTTCAGTGGTTCTTACCTGTAAAACTCAGATAGCGCGAGCAGAGCACTGGAATGGGAGTCCAGCGGCCTGGCCCAGCCGCTTTGGCTCCGCTCCTGGAGCCTTGGCAAGCCCCCGCATGCTCCGGGTGCTGTGGCCATCCGTGCGGTGAGGACATTGGGCCGCTCCATCGCTGAGACCCTGCCAGCTCCGAGCTCCTCGCCGCCATTTAGGAAGAAGGAACGTGGAGTGAAGTTTAGAAGTCGGGAAGAGATTGGGTTGAATAACAGCCTTAACATAACATCCCTAAAATTGGACTGCGTTCCAGGAACCCAGCTAGGACTTCACACATATTCTTTCTTTTGATCCTCACAACAATCTTTAAGATATTATAATTATCTTCATTTTAGAAATGACGGAACTGAGGCTCAGAGAGAGCAAGTAATTGTCTGAGGTCATCCCGCTCGTAATCAGTGAGATGGGAACTGTCTGGCTTCTCTCTCTCACCTTCCTACCTACCCACTATACACACACACTCACAAACACACTCACTCACACACACACTCTCTCACACACACACTGACATACACACTGACATACACACTCACTCTTACACACACTCTCACATACTGACATACACACTCTTACAACATTCACACACACACACACACTTGCACATCTTGCACACACTCACGCACACTTACACATACTCATACACTCACATAATACACATTCACTCTCACATTCACATACACACTGATTCTTACACACACTCACACACTCGCATACACGCTCACTTGCACACACACTCACACACATGCACACATGTGCACACTCACACATACTGACACACTCACATACATACACACTCTCACACACACTACCATACTCACATGCACACTCATTCTTACACACACACACACACATACACTCACTTGCACATACACTCACACACTCGCACACACGCTTGCACGCGCACTCCCACTCCCACCCTCCCAGAGCCAGGTGTGGCTCCAGGGGTGGCTCTGCCCCCGAGCTGGCCTCATGATGAGCTGGACGCCGTCTCTGATATCAGCGCAGCGAGCTCCCCTCTCCAGCCCGGAGATCCTGGAAGCCCTCCAGTCCCAAGTTTGCTCCAGAAATGGTGGCTTCCTCCCTTCCTCCATCCCCTCCCTGCTTTTTCACCCCAAAGCTACTCCTTATCAAAGTGAGGTTCCTGTCCATCTCTCCCAGCCCTGAAGCCTCTCTCCCCTTTCCAGCTTACCACGTCCTTGCTTCTCCCTACACCTGTGCTTTTCAACCCTTCCCCTTCGTCTTTCCTTGACCTTGAGCTCGGCTTCGATGAGCTGCCATGTCCAGCCTCACTCGCTGCTGTGGAGGCGCCCACTTCCTCTGCATATTCTCAAGCACGGCCCACCCAGGCTAGGCACCAGCGGCTTAGTGAGGGGCTGCGTGGACCTGTTCGCTCACACAACCACCGCTGTGTATTCACCAGGTGGGCTCCGGGAAGGGGCTTATGATGTCCTAAGGGTGGTGAGAAGAGGCCTAGAGGTCAAGGATGACTAGAGGTCAAGGACTATGAAGGGAGTACACCAGAGGATGGAGAGGAGGGGCATTCGCTTGGAAAAAGTTTAATTATACCCTGGAGACCGAGAGAGGGTGCAGTGTGTGTGTGTGTGTGTGTGTGTGTGTGTGTGTGTGAGAGAGAGAGAGAGAGAGAGAGAGAGAGAGAGACGAAGGAAACAGAGGGTAAAAAATCTTGTTTCCAACACTGGTCCTGAAATAAAAGAGGGATCTGCAAGAGGAAATGCCTGTTGGGTGGTTAGAAAAATGGGACCAGAGCAGCAGGAACAATGCAGAGTCGGAGATGTGAGAACTTCTTGTGGACTAAACTCTAAGCTGCACGAGGCGGGACCGAATCTGCCCTCCTGCAGCTTTACCTGTACCACAGGCTCCTACGAATCTGCCCTCCTGCAGCTTTACCTGCACCACAGGCTCCTCTGTCCATGTGTCTCAACGAGAGCCAGGGTGGTCAGGGTGTGGGCTGGTCCCTCAGGCAGTGCCCTGGGCGGCTGATGATGCCAGTGCTACAGGGGGCACCAGGCATGAAGGAGGAAGGAAACTCGGTGACTTGGCGAGAGCAGTTTCAGAGGCGCTGTGGGAGGACCTCGGCCTGCGGGGGACCAGCGGGAGGGGGAAGGCAGTGCTGGGCTCTGGGGACAGAGCCCAGGAAAGGCAGTCAAATGTTTGCTAGGTCAAGACAGGCCTTTGTTCACATCATCACATGCTTGCTGGATGCCATGATGTGCTGGGCACTGGGCTGGGCGGGCGTTCTGGGGATGAAGCAAGGTCCTGCCCTGTCGGGAGAGGGAGGGCTTCCGGAGACACAGGGAGGAGCAGTGGCCTGAGCAGTGACAGACGGGGATGCAAGAGGAGCACACGCCTTTGAGACGAGTGCGTGCACGTCTGGGGGAGAGGAAGGACTAAGATGGCAGCACAGGCCCCAGGAGGTCGGGGTCAGAGTGGGCCTGGAGCCCTCGGGGCCACAGCCCCTCCCTGTCAGAGCCCAGCCCTCCTTTGTCTTCACCAAACCTTACAGACCATGAGCTCCTAAGGCCTTTAGGGACCTGGGCCTGAGCCTGTGACCATGCATAGTCACACACACAGCCAGAGCCCGGGCCCCAGGCCTCTCTTCCTTCTGGGCAGTGTCTCCCGGGTCAGTGAATGCTGCCAGCGAGAGGTCCCTCCAACACACACACACCATACACACAACCTCACACACACACACAGCCTCACACACACACACACCTATACACACAGCCTCCCCCCACACACAGTCATACACACACATACTCACACACACACACACCCCCTACACACAGCCTCCCCACACACACAGCCTCACACACACACACACCTATACACACAGCCTCCCCCCACACACAGTCATACACACACATACTCACACACACACACACCCCCTACACACAGCCTCCCCACACACACAGCCTCACACACACACACACCTATACACACAGCCTCCCCCCACACACAGTCATACACACACATACTCACACACACACACACCCCCTACACACAGCCTCCCCACACACACAGCCTCACACACACACACACCTATACACACAGCCTCCCCCCACACACAGTCATACACACACATACTCACACACACACACACCCCCTACACACAGCCTCCCCACACACACAGCCTCACACACACACACACCTATACACACAGCCTCCCCCCACACACAGTCATACACACACATACTCACACACACACACACCCCCTACACACAGCCTCCCCACACACACAGCCTCACACACACACACACCTATACACACAGCCTCCCCCCACACACAGTCATACACACACATACTCACACACACACACACCCCCTACACACAGCCTCCCCACACACACAGCCTCACACACACACACACCTATACACACAGCCTCCCCCCACACACAGTCATACACACACATACTCACACACACACACACCCCCTACACACAGCCTCCCCACACACACAGCCTCACACACACACACACCTATACACACAGCCTCCCCCCACACACAGTCATACACACACATACTCACACACACACACACCCCCTACACACAGCCTCCCCACACACACAGCCTCACACACACACACACCTATACACACAGCCTCCCCCCACACACAGTCATACACACACATACTCACACACACACACACCCCCTACACACAGCCTCCCCACACACACAGCCTCACACACACACACACCTATACACACAGCCTCCCCCCACACACAGTCATACACACACATACTCACACACACACACACCCCCTACACACAGCCTCCCCACACACACAGCCTCACACACACACACACCTATACACACAGCCTCCCCCCACACACAGTCATACACACACATACTCACACACACACACACCCCCTACACACAGCCTCCCCACACACACAGCCTCACACACACACACACCTATACACACAGCCTCCCCCCACACACAGTCATACACACACATACTCACACACACACACACCCCCTACACACAGCCTCCCCACACACACAGCCTCACACACACACACACCTATACACACAGCCTCCCCCCACACACAGTCATACACACACATACTCACACACACACCCACACACACTCACACACACACCCCATACACACAGCCTCCTCCCCCACACAGCCATACACACACACACATACTCACACCACACACTCACACCCCATACACACAGCCTCCCCCCACACACAGCCATATACACACACACAGCCATATACACACACACACACAGCCATACACTCACACACACAGCACTGAGCAGAGCCAGTTCTCCACTTCTGGTTTTGGCCAAGGTCACACAGCAGCCCCCCTGAGTCCTGAGGAGCCCGGAGATGCCTTTGATCAGCTCGCCTGCTCCAGGGCCCCAGGCGTGTGGAGGAGGAACCAGCCCCCGGAGCCGCCTTCGCTGGGACCCCCAGAGCCTGCATCCCTCTCCGAAAGGCACCTTCACTTCCAGGCCTTTCCCCAAATCAACCCCGACAGCTCTTTAAATCGAGCCACCACAATGAAAGGGTGGTGTGGGTCTTGTTTACCATCCTGGCATCTAATTAAAATTAGCTGATGGTTCTTCTAGTTGTTTTCTGTTCTGACTATTTTTAAGTCAGAGCTGCTATATCATTGCAGCCACTAGTAAGCTGTCAAATCAAATTTTCAAAAGCAAATTGCTTTTATAATTAATTTAATTATTATTGCGGCTCCCAGTTTTGTGTTGCCTTAATGAACACAATCAGGTTTCACCCTCTGCTTCTCCGACACACACTTGGCACCCCTCGCTTCCTCAGACCCACCCCCCTCCTATGCAATCCTAGTCGGGCAAACAGGGAAAAAAAGAAGAAAAGCGGACATGTCCCAGTCCCCCTCCCCAGCCCCTGTCCCCACCCCCAGAGCCACCC
>NW_005353538.1:3636739-3648126 GCF_000412655.1 Myotis brandtii | reverse complement strand
CCCTCAGAGTGAGAATTACAGTTCTTCTCCCTGTTATGGAATAAACGGTACACACGTTAATTACCCCTGAGCCTGCCCAGGCGTCCTCTGGCCCCACCCAAGCCCCTGGCTCTATGGAGGGGGCGGTGAAGAGAGAGAGGCTGGGAGTTCCCCTGGCAGTGACAGCGATCTGTCCCAGGGTCTGAATTCACTGGGGAGCTGTCCGTTACTAGGGAAACTAGGAGGGAGAGAGAAAGGGAGCGAGGCGGTTAGAGCCAATTTTGGGTGACAAGTGTGAGGCATAGATTTGGCCCCCTCTGTGCACCTCGCCTAAGTGAGGGAGCCCGGAGGGAGGGGCAGGGCAGGCCTGGGAGAGGCATGGCCTGAGGGCCGCACCTTCTGGGGGGCGGGGGTGCGGCTCAGGCTGGTCAAAGGACAGAGTCACAGAGGGAGGAGCTAACAAAGCAGGGACAGAGACCAGAACCAGCTGTGCATGTGTGTGCACTCCTGTGCACAAAGCCACTGGCGCCCGCGTTTGTGTGTGTCTATGTACTTACCTTTTCCTGTCTTTGGGATGCTTTCTCTTTTCTTCCTTTTGTTTTTCTCCTTCCCCAGGTTGCAGTTTTTCTCATTTCCATCTCTCCTTTCTTGTTCTTTTATTCTGACCCTTCTTCCTTCCTCTTTCTGTCTCTCAGTCTCTCTCCTTCTCTGCTTCTCCGTCTTCCTGTCTTTCCGTGTACCCCCCAGTAGCTTTTCTCTGCTGTCATAGCTCATCCTGCCCCACCTCTGGCCCCCGCACCCTCTGTGTCTCCTGCAGACTCTGCTCAGACTTGCCCCTGTGAGATGTAAGGCGAGAGGCCTGGGGACACCTGAGCATGTGTCCCGTGGGTCCTGGTCCAGGCCTGGCTGATTCCTCCTGCCCCCGGGGGGCAGGACACCCACAGGGGAGGGTCCAGACCATGCTCACGTGCAGCATCGGTGGGGCTAAGCTCTCAGACCTGAGGCTACTGGGATGGGGAACACAGTCCCTGTCACATACAAGTCCCACTGTTGCTGAAACTAGAGCAGAGACCGAGATTGAGGGGTAAGGGCCAGGGGCAGGACCAGCGACCAGGGCAAAAAGGGGAGCGGGGCACAGTGAGGGATGCGGAGAAGGGCCCAGGGTCTGTGTCTGGCCATCTGGCTTGAGTGACAGGCCTGAAGATCCCCCAAGGGAAGGGTGTGAGCCACAGCGAGTGGACTGGGGTCTGGCTGGTGATGAACAGAGCACCGGGGAAGCCACTCAGCAGTCGGGAGGACAGCAGGCCCTGGGGAACGGTGCCGCCTGAGACAAAGCGGGCGAGGCTGTGCCCTCCCACTGCCGCCTGGACCTGGGGGGCCCATTCCTTTCTCCAGCATCTTGGCTGGCTTCACTCTCTCCTGCTGCCAGAACCTCACCCTTTTGTCTCCTCTCCCTGGCACGTGATCAACCAGGACTTGGGTCTTCTCTGGTCCCCCACCTGGTAAAGAAAGGGCCTGGACTCGGGGTGGCCTTGTCCCCGGGGAGCTTGGCGTGCCAGAGGGACTGGGCTGCCACCCGGCTGATGAGAGGGGTGGGCAGAGGCGGAGACCACTCAGGCTGCCACGCCCAGAACAAGAACAGTCTAAGTGGTGGGGTGGGGTGGGAGCTACCTTTCTCTCCAGGCCCTTGGAATGCCTCCAGAGAAATTCGGTTTGCTCCACCACCACCTACCCTCCCTCACACGTGCATGGATCCAAAGGGAGACGCCACCCTCCCCACTCCAGGGGTGCTCTCGGGTCCAACACCTGATATCACCCTGGAGGTACCTCCAGGAGACCAAGGCGCCCTTGGAGCCGACTCTCAGCAGAAGCCCGATACCAAGTTGAGAGGTCTCGGTCCTGCTTCTGAAGCCGCCCACAGGGGCTTCCACAGTCCCCTGGCTGCAGGCTGACTTGGCATCCTCCCACACCCCGAGCCATTGCCAGGCAAATGCTCCAGCCAAGGCATCTGTGTAGAGCAAGCCTGCCACCTGGTGGTGAGGCAACCCAACTACAGGCTAAGGTCCTTGAGGGGGTTTGGTCTTTGCACCCCACGGCCTGGGTGCCTGGGGGGCAGTGCTGCCAGGTTGAG
This sequence comes from Myotis brandtii, assembly GCF_000412655.1. Lineage (NCBI taxonomy): Eukaryota > Metazoa > Chordata > Mammalia > Chiroptera > Vespertilionidae > Myotis > Myotis brandtii. The sequence goes on along the minus strand of NW_005353538.1, from coordinate 3,646,016 downwards.
GGTCCTCTACCCTTCTGAAAGAGTTCAAGGGACAAAAAAGCAATAAAAAAGTGTGGGATTGGGTTCGAGGGCTGAGGCAGAGGACCCGTGGGCAAGGCCTGACTACAGGGACTGGTGGAAGAAGGCTTGAGGCACCCGGGGCCTCCCCTAGATGGCCCTCCTCAGGATGGCCCTCCCTTGGATAGTCCTCCCCTGGATTGTCCTCCCCTGGATGGCCCTCCCCTGGATGACCCTCCCCTAGATGGTCCTCCCCTGGATGGCCCTCCCCTAGATGGCCCTCCCCTGGATGACCCTCCCCTAGATGGCCCTCCCCTGGATGGTCCTCCCCTGGATGATCCTCCCCTGGATGACCCTCCTCTGGATGGTCCTCCCCTAGATGGCCCTCCCCTGGATGGCCCTCCCCTAGATGGCCCTCCCCTGGATGACCCTCCCCTAGATGGCCCTCCTCTGAATGGCCCTCCTCTGGATGGTCCTCCCCTGGATGTCCTTCCCTTGGATGGCCCTCACCTGGATGATCCTCCCCTGGATTGTCCTCCCCTGGATGGTCCTCCCCTGGATTGTCCTCCCCTGGATGACCCTCCCCTGGATGATCCTTCCCTGGATGGTCCTCCCCTGGATGTCCTTCCCCTGAATGGTCCTCCCCTGGATGGTCCTCCATGGATGTCAGTGAGAAAGTGGCAGCATGAGGCAGGGGGAGGGCTAAGCCTGGTGCCACGTCCACCTCCATCAATTGGAGCTCCTGCAGCAGAAGTAGGACAGACAGACATGGAAAGATGCAGACCCTGCTTGCAAAGAGCTCATGGGTTAGGAGCAAGAGTGACCTGGAGCCAGGAGCTGACCCGTGGCTCCAAAGGCAGCTGTTGTTGGAGACTGGGGTAGTTTCTACTCCAGGTCTCAGCCTCTCAGTGGGAGTCACGATCTAATGGTGGCAAATGTAACCCTCCCTTAGACACGGCTTGGAAGCCCATGGGTCAGAGCATGCCCGAGAGTGAAGAAGATGCTGGTTACCTTCGCAGTCAGGCAAAGGGAATGGAGATGCTTTTCTTGAACACAAAGCATCTGAAGACCCATCCTTGTCTTTACTCTACTCATCTGCCAGGTGTGTTTGACTGGGCCTCATACCCCACCCTGTGCCATCGCCTAATCCCCAGGACCTCATCCATGAAGTGATCCCCCACTATGCACACACATAGTCCACCCCTCCCCCATCAGAGAGACCTTTGTAAGCCCAGCTCTATCTAGGCCGCTCGTCTCATTGCAGATCCATGGCGCTCTCCCATTGCCTGCCTCAGACCATCCGGCTCCATAACCTGGAACCCAGTGTCTTTCCCTGGTGCTAATGAAAACCAGGAGTGCAGAAGACAACCAAGGGGGCCGCAGTTCTCCCTGTGAGCTTCAAACAGGAGTGTCTTGCTAGTCAGGTTGCTCAGCAAAATCCTGCAAGAGACACAAATGAAAAGGAAAAACTCAGAACTAGGTCCTAGTCCATGATCCTGGGAAAGAGGTGTCAGGGAAGACAAGGTGGGTGGAGAAAGGATAGCTAAAGTGCTAAGCATGGGCTGGAGCCTGGGCCACCCTGGGGACCCCCTCCTTCTTAAGAATCTCCCCCCTGGCCTCAGCTCAGGCTCCCAAGCCCAATAATCTCAAGAAAGATAAACCCAAAAAATCGCATCCTCTTCATCTCTTCTTTGTTACACATGATACTAAAGCCAGAGCCTCTGGCTGCCAGCCCCCTGACCACTCCAAGTTCCCTCTTGAATCCCCCTTGGACCTGCGTCAGACCTGTGAGCAGGGAGCTGGCCTTCTTCCCAGCCCCTGGGGCCTCATGATGCTCCTGAGGCCACAAAATTTTGAGCCACAGTCACCTTTGTTCCCAGGCACAAGTATTACTCATTGTTATTGACAATAAGAGCCTCTTTAGTAGCTCTAACTCTCTCCTTCTGTCATGTTCAAAAGGCTGCCTACACACACTCTTGTTTATGCAGATAGGCCTCCTGCACACAGTACACAGCCACTGAATATGATGGAAATTGAATCACATATGAACGCACTCGGGGACTCCTACCATGGACTCTTTCACATAGTGAATAATGATCCCCTCATTCACCATTAGTGCAAACCCAGGTATTCATATAACAAGTTTGATGTAAGCAAAACCTGTGTGGACACACACACACACACACACACACACACACGCTCCTGGGTAGAGAAAGTCACCTTGCCTGGTATAGTGCCAAGAGCAAATCAGTCTTAAAATTTTTCTGATAGTGGCACTGTGAACCGAAACACCAAGGATTGTAAAAGAGTATTGTTTCCATTTAATAAAATGGGAAACTGAGGCCCAGAAGAGTTGCTGCTCCCATCTTTATAGTGACCCACAGAAGATCGGCCTAGATAGAGCTGGGCTTACAAAGGTCTCTCTGATGGGGGAGGGGTGGACTATGTGTGTTCAAATCCTGTAAGAACTTCAGAGTCACAACAGATGGTGGAGAAGTGGAAAAAAGGGAGGGTGGTTCTTGGGGTGCAGGGATTGATGTCAGAGATTACTGGGTTTCACACAAGTTCTTATAGGCTCAGGAGTGGGGTGGGAGTGAGACATATAATGAGGGAGTAGACAGGATGCTACCTACAACTTCAAACTTATCCTAATTTCTGCCAGGGTGAGGTCTCTTCCCCTAGGACTTCCCTAAGTCCAAGGTTGTGGGGTCCAAGTATTGCTGCTGTGTCAGTAAACACAGCCTTCCCTGACCTCCTGTTCAGGCCTTCCTTACCCTGGGCTGGGAGCCACCTCTGCCTGCCCCCTCAGGAGCACACCGAGCAGTGGCTGGGAGAGGTCCCTGTGTGGACACCATAGCTTGGGCAAGTCAAACACTCAGTTCTAAGTGCTTTTATTATGACTTTCTGCTATATACTCCCCCTTCTCTGGGCCCTGGAAAGGCCCATTTCCCCTTCTCCCTGCAAGCTTGGGATTCCTGTAACCCCCATCCCAGGACAACCTGTATTCTTTGCCCTGCCCTGCCACGACTAACAACCCATTCCACTTGCATGGGCTTTTAAATGGATAAGGCACCATCCTGCACCATCCCATTCAATTCTCATCACACTGAGAGGCAGAAAGGATTGAGCTCAGTTTTTCTGGTGGGGAAACTGACTCTTGGAGAGGTCAAGAACTTCCCCAGCCACACCAGGGCTCCTAAGAGGAAGCCCACTATTTTCCACCCAAGCATAGGCTTGTGGCGAGGATTCAGACTGGATATGCCTAACGTTCCTTGTGGCATTAGTATCCTACCATTTTCTGAAGCCATGACTCAGAAATGAGTAACTAGATTCCAACATGGCGATGGAGTAAGTGGAAGATACACTGACACACTTCCAGGACCAAATTGGAATTACAACTAAAATATGGAAAAACCATACTGAATAATCAACTGAAGACTAGCTAGAGAGAACCGTAAAAACCAAGGATGGAAAGTGAAAACCACATAGAGAATGGTAGGAAGTGTGGAGGCACAAAGGGCTGGCTGGGCTCCCACAGACAGCAGCTGAAGTTCCAAAGGGACATCTCAGCTGTGGGAGGTTCCCACTGAGAAGTCTGGGGTCTAAATGCCAAGCTGGGATCCCCAGCCCAGAGAATAAGAACTAAGAAAGGTGCCTACATAACATCTAAAAGGCAGCAGGGTTGCTGTCTGCCAGGGAGAGATGGCTGGAAATGAGGCAACTTCGTCAAGGGTCAACACACAAAATTTCATGTGCATCCATTCACCTTTGGCTCTGGCAGAGGGAGGTCAGAGTGGACTGGAGCTGTGTGAGCAGAAACCAGAGTTGGGTGCTCTGGTCTTAGACCTTGGAAGAGAGACACCCTAATTTCCTGTGCTGAGTCATTCCCTCACACTGCAGAGGACATCTTTCTCATTAGGACCTTGGCTATTCAGGTGGGTTTTGCCATGGAGAAGGCAAAAATCTATTAAAAAACCCCTTGCCCCACCCCGTGGAGTTTCTGAGGCTCATTAAAGACTGAGAATAACTATCAGCCTGCAGGCAGAAGCAATTGCCCCACACTGTTGGAAAACCTCTCACCCCACCCTGTGGTTGATAACCTGAGGCAAAGCAAGACTGAATACAATCAAATTGCAGGCAGAGGCAGGTTTCTGGAGGGTTTGAGTCTTTGCCTGATCTAATTTGAGGCATAGGGCTAAGAAAAGCAGATCTTGGTGCACATCTTGCTATGTTCCAAAGGCACCCAGCCCTTGCAGAGGAAGCCACAAGCTGTGGTTTGCTAATAACTCCAAACAGGATACTCTGGGCCAGTCATAAACAGTGTCTGACATTGTCCTACATTAGAGATTGGTAGACATAACAGATCTACCTAATACATAGACACAAACCCAAGCAGGCAGCCAAAATGAGTCATTCCCTCACACTGCAGAGGACATCTTTCTCATGAGGACCTTGGCTATTCAGGTGGTTTTTGCCATGGAGAAGGCAAAAATCTATTAAAAAACCCCTTGCCCCACCCCGTGGAGTTTCTGAGGCTCATTAAAGACTGAGAATAACTATCAGCCTGCAGGCAGAAGCAATTGCCCCACACTGTTGGAAAACCTCTCACCCCACCCTGTGGTTGATAACCTGAGGCAAAGCAAGACTGAATACAATCAAATTGCAGGCAGAGGCAGGTTTCTGGAGGGTTTGAGTCTTTGCCTGATCTAATTTGAGGCATAGGGCTAAGAAAAGCAGATCTTGGTGCACATCTTGCTATGTTCCAAAGGCACCCAGCCCTTGCAGAGGAAGCCACAAGCTGTGGTTTGCTAATAACTCCAAACAGGATACTCTGGGCCAGTCATAAACAGTGTCTGACATTGTCCTACATTAGAGATTGGTAGACATAACAGATCTACCTAATACATAGACACAAACCCAAGCAGGCAGCCAAAATGGGGAGACAAAAAACAAGCCCCCCCCCCAAAAAAAAACATGAGGATTCTCCAGTAGAAGAGCTAAATGAAATGGAGATAAGAAATTTATCAGATATATAATTCAGAATAATGATGGCAAAGATGCTCAACAGCATGAGAAAAGATATAGTAACTATGAAGAATGACATAACACTAATTAATAAAGAACACAATGGAAGGAATACACAGTAGATTAGGAAAAGCCAAGAACTGAATCAATGAATTAGAATACAGGATAGATACAATCAAATTGCAGGCAGAGGCAGGTTTCTGGAGGGTTTGAGTCTTTGCCTGATCTAATTTGAGGCATAGGGCTAAGAAAAGCAGATCTTGGTGCACATCTTGCTATGTTCCAAAGGCACCCAGCCCTTGCAGAGGAAGCCACAAGCTGTGGTTTGCTAATAACTCCAAACAGGATACTCTGGGCCAGTCATAAACAGTGTCTGACATTGTCCTACATTAGAGATTGGTAGACATAACAGATCTACCTAATACATAGACACAAACCCAAGCAGGCAGCCAAAATGGGGAGACAAAAAACAAGCCCCCCCCCAAAAAAAAAAAACATGAGGATTCTCCAGTAGAAGAGCTAAATGAAATGGAGATAAGAAATTTATCAGATATATAATTCAGAATAATGATGGCAAAGATGCTCAACAGCATGAGAAAAGATATAGTAACTATGAAGAATGACATAACACTAATTAATAAAGAACACAATGGAAGGAATACACAGCAGATTAGGAAAAGCCAAGAACTGAATCAATGAATTATAATACAGGATAGAAAAAAAAATCACTCAATCAGACAACCAAAAAGAAAAAAATTTAAAAATAGGAGGATAGCTTAAGGGAGCTGTGGGATAACATAAGATATAACAATATTCATGTAATAGGAGTACCAGAAGGTGAAGAAAGTGAGCAAGGACTAGAGAAAGTGTTTGAAGAAATAATGCCAGAAAACTTCCCTAAACTGGTGAAGAAAAAAAGTCACACAAATTCAGAAGGCTCAGAGAGTCCCAAGCAAGAAAAACCAAACAAGACCACTCCCCAAAACATCATAATTAAAATACCAAAAATTAAAGACAAAGAGAGAATCTTAAAGGCAGCAAGAGAAAAGTAATTTGTTACCTACAAAGGAACTCCATAAGGCTGTCAGCTGATTTTTCATCAGAAACTCTACAGGCCAGAAGGGAATGGCATGAAATATTCAAAGTAATGGAAAGCAAGGATCTGAGACCAAGATTACTATATCCAGCAAGGCTATCATTCAAAATAGATGGTGAAATAAAGAGTTTCCTAGATTAAAAAATAAAGACTAAAGGAGTTTGTTACCACCAAACCAGCACTGCAAGAAATACTAAAGGGACTCCTGTAATGAGGAGAGAGAGAAAGAGAAAGAGAGAGAGAGAGAGAGAGAGAGAGAGAGAGAGAGAGAGAGAGAAAGAATTAAAATGGTAATAAATAAGTACTTATCAATAATAGCCTTAAATGTAAATGGTTTAAATGCTCCAATCAAAAGCCATAGGGTAGCTGAATGGATATGAAAACATGACCCAAATATATGCAGTCTACAAGAGACCCACTTCAGAATAAAAGACTCTTACAGGATGAGAGTGAAGGTATGGAAAAAAAAATAAAAGCTGGGATGATAATACTCATATCTGACAAAATAGACTTTAAAATGAAGGCTATCAAAAGAAACAATAAAGGTCACTACATAATACTAAAGGGATTGATCCAACAAGAAGATATAACCCTGGTAAAGGTATATGCACCCAATATAAGAGCACCTAAGTATATATTTAAATAAAAATAAAAAACTTCTGGAGGACTTTAAGGGAGAGATCAACAGCAATACATGCATAGTAGGGGACTTTAACACCCCACTGACTTCATTGGATAGATTTTCTAGGCAAAAAATAAATAACAAGGAAACAGTGACTCTAAAGGACACACTGTATCAAATGCATTTAACTGACATTTATAGAACATTTCACTCCAAAGCTGCAGAATATACATTCTTCTCAAGTGCACATGGATCATTCTCAAAAAAATAGACCACATATTAGGACACAAAACAAGAATCTACAAACTCAAGAAGATTGAAGTCATACCAAGCATTTTCTCAGGTCATAATGGAATGAAATTAGAAATCAACTACAGTAAAAACACTCAAAAACATTCAAACACATTGAGGCTAAATAGCATGTTATTAAACAATGAATGGGTTACTGATGAGATCATTCCTGGAAACAAATAAAAATGAACACACAACAACCCAAAATCTCTGGGACACAGCAAAAGCCATCCTGAGAGGGAAGTTCATAGCAATACAAGCCTACCTCAAAAAAACAAGAAAAATTAATAATAAACTATTTAACCATACAACTTAAAGAATTATAAAGAGAACAACAAGAAAAGCCCAGTGTAAGTAGAAGGAAGGAAATAATAAAGAAACAAAAGTGATGAAGTAATAACTGACATTATAGAAATACAAAGGGTTATAAGAAAATACTATAAGCAACCATTTGCCAACAAGCTTGGCAATGTGGATGAAACAGAAAAATTCCTAGAAAAACACAATCTTCCAAAACTGAATCAGGAAGAATCAGAAAACCTAAATAGGCCAATAACATTTGAGGAAACTGAAGCAGTAATAAAAAAAATTAAAATTAAAAAAGCTCCCAGCAAACAAAAGCCCTGGTCAAGACAGTTTCACAGGGGAGTTTTACCAAATTTTCAAAGAACACCTATACTCCTCAAACTATTCAAAAAAATCCAAGAGGAAGAAACATTTCCAACCTCTTTTTATGAGGCAAGCATTATCCTAATTCCAAAACCAGATAAAGACACTACCAAGAAAGAGAATTATAAGGCAATACGTTAACCTTGAAGAACAAGATGCTAAAATCCTCAACAAAAGATTAGCAAATCAGATCCAGCAATATATCATATACCGTGACCAAGTGGGATTTATTCTAGGGATGCAAGGCTGGTACAATATTGGCAAATCAATAAATGTGATACACCACACAAACTGAGAAACAAAAATAACATGATCATATCAATAGACACAGAAAAAGCATTTGACAAAATTCAACACTCATTTTTAAAAAATATTTTTTATTGATTTCAGAGAGGAAAAGAGAGAGAGAGAGAGAGAGAGAGAGAGAGAGAGAGAGAGAGAAACAGCAACGATGAGAGAGAATCAGCTGCCTCCTGCATTCCCCACACTGGGAATCGAGCCTGCCACCTGGGCATGTGCCCTGACCGGGAATCGAACGGTGACCTCCTGGTTCATAGTTTGACACTCAACCACTGAGCCATGCCAGCTGGGCCCAACACCCATTTTTTTTAAAAAATACATTTTATTGAATTTTTACAGAGAGGAAGGGAGAGGGATAGAGAGTTAGAAACATTGATCAGCTGCCTCCTGCACACCCACTACTGGGGACGTGCCCGCAACCAAGGTACATGCCCTTGACCGGAATCAAACCTGGGACCTTTCAGTCCGCAGGCTGACGCTCTATCCACTGAGCCAAACAGGTTATGGCTCAACACCCATTTTTTATAAAAACTTAACAGAGTAGAAATAGAGAGATCATACCTCAACATAATAAAGGCCATATATGACAAACCTACAGCCAACATCATACTCAATGGGAAAAAACTAAAACCATTTCCCCTAAAACAGGAACAAGACAGGAATGTCCACTTTCACCACTCTTATTCAACATAGTACTGGAAGTGCTAGCCACAGCATTCAGACAAGAAAAAAAACATAAAAGTCATCCAAATTGGAAAGGAGGAAGTTTTTTGCAGATGACATGATATTGTACATAGAAAACCCTGAACACTCCACCAAAATACTACTAGACTTAAAGGAATTTGGCAATGCAGCACAATACAAAATTAACTTCCTAAAATTGATGGCATTTTTATAAAAACAAATAATGAATTCTCAGAAAGAGAAACTAAACAAACAATCCCACTTACTATAGCAACAACAAAAAATTAAGACACCTAGGAATAAACTTAACCAAGGAGCTAAAAGACTTGTACTCAGAAAGCTACAGGACATTGAAAAAAGAGATAGAGGAAGATATAAACAAGTAGAAGAATATACCATGTTCATGGGTTGGTAGAATCAACATCATTAAAATGTCCATACTACCCAAAGCAATCTATAAATTCAATGCATTACCTATTAAAATACCAATGCCATATTTCACAGATCTAGAACAAACACTCCAAACATTTATATGGAACCAAAAAGGACTCCGAATAGCCATAGCAATCTTGAGAAAGAAGAACAAAGTTGGA
>NW_005353538.1:3634872-3636201 GCF_000412655.1 Myotis brandtii | reverse complement strand
TGGTATTTTGTGGAAGAGCCACACTCAAGGGGCCAAAGAGCCACATGTGGCTCATGAGCCGCGGTTTGCTGACCACGTTCCTAGGGTAAAGGAAACTAAGGAGAAAATAAACAAATGGGAGGACTACTCAAAATAAAAAGCTTCTGCACAGCAAAGGAAACATCAACAAAACAAAAAGGGAGCCCATTGTATGGGAGAACATATTCGGCAATGATACATCTGATAAAGGGTTAATATCCAAAATATTTAAGGAACTCATACAATTTAACAAAAGGAAGACAAACAATCCAATTAAAAAATGGACAAAGGACCTAAAGAGACACTTCTCCAAAGCAAACACACAGATGGCCAAGAGACATATGAAAAAATGCTCAGAGTCACTGATCATCAGAGAGATGTAAATGAAAACAACAATGAGGTATCACCTCACACCTGTCAGAATGGCTACCATCAACAAATTAACAAACAACAAGTTCTGGTGAGGATGTGAAGAAAAGGGAACCATAGTACACTGCTGGTGGGAATGCAAACTGTTGCTACCACTATGGAAAACAGTATGGAGTTTCCTCAAAAAATTAAAAATGGGACTGCTATTTGACTCAGTGATCCCACTTCTAGGAATATATCCTACAAATCCTGAAACATCAATCAAAAAGAATGTATGCACCCCTATGCTCATAGCAGCCAATTTACAATAGCTAAGATCTGGAAACAGCCCAAGTTCCCATCAGTAAATGAGTGGATAAAAATACTGTGGTACATTTACACCATGGAATACTGTGCAGCTGTAAAAAAGAAGGATATTTTACCCTTTGAGACAGCATGGGGGGGACCTGGAGAGAATTGTGCTAAGCATGCTAATCTAACTGCCATTTGACCTAGTGATCCCACTTCTAGGAATATATCCTAAGAAACCCAAAACACCAATCAGAAAGAATGTATGCACCCCTATATTCATAGCAGCACAATTTACAATAGCTAAGATCTGGAATCAGCCCAAGTGCCTATTAGTAGATGAGTGGATAAAAAAGCTGTGGTACATTTACACAATGGAATACTATGCAGCAGTCAAAAAGAAGGATCTCTCACCCTTTGAGACAGCATGGAGGGGCCTGGAGAGTACCATGCTAAGTGAAATAAGCCAATCAGACTTATCAAGTATCGCATGATCTCACTCATATGTGGAATCTAATGAACAAAATAAACTGATGAACAAAATAGATTAAAAGACATAGAAGCATGGAACAGACTGTTGAATCTTAGAGGGAAGGTGGGGGGGGGGGGTGGATGGGAGGGAAGAGATCAACCAAAGAACTTGTATGCATATAT
>NW_005353538.1:3618995-3634805 GCF_000412655.1 Myotis brandtii | reverse complement strand
CAGGGAACAGACTGATGAATCTTGGGGGGAGGGGGGGGTGGGGGGGGGGGAAGAGATCAACCAAAGACCTTGTCTGCATCTATGCATAACCCATGGACACAGACAATAGGGTGGTGAAGGCTTGGGGTGGGGGTGGTGGCGGGCTAGAAGAGGTCAATAGGGGAAAATGGGGGACACATGTAATACTTTCAACAATAAAGGTTTAAAGAAATAAAAGGTGTAACCAATCCAGAGAGATGGCCTAGAATAGAGGCAGGGACCAGGGCTGAAAGGAGGGCAGACCTAGCTGGTGGCAGAGCCGGAAGAATCCTGAGCTGTGTGTGTCTTCACCGAAGACAGCGCCCCTCTTCACCCCACCTTCCAATGAAGCTGAGAGACAAAGACACATGGTGGCCAGTGGGGATAGTGAAGTCTGAGTTGTTGGATATGGCTCCGTGGACCACCCCACCCCAACCGAGAGCCAGGGGGGCTTCTCACCATCGCATGGAGTGGCAGGCTCCGCACACGGAGGTGGCCGTGGGGGCCTGTGAGGATGTGGGTGTCACAGACAGGCCAGGGCAGCTGGGGCTCTGCGCCCAGTCTGATCTTTAACAAATGAAAAGCCAGTAGGAGCTGAGCTGCCCCATGCATGCTCCCCAAGCGCCCACTGGACCTGTCTGCGCCCCTCCCAGGAGAGAGGGAGTGAAGGAGAGACGCCAAGGAGACACTAGTGAGCTCACTCCACCTGGAAGGAGTGGCTGAGGAGGACGCACCTCTCCAACCCAGGGGCCTGGGCTCCAGCCCTGACCAGTCCCCCCCACTCCCTCACAGGGCCGTCCCAGCCTCCTCACAGGGCGCCTCAGCCTCAGTGGTCTCCACCTCTGCCTCATCCGACACTGGCCCCTCCCTGCTCATTGCCCTGGGTTTGGGAGGTGCGGGTGCTGGGGCAACAGGCTCATTCGTTGTCTGGGATGGAGAGCATGTTGGGGTTTCTGGAAATTTCTTCTGCTTTGGACCTTGGTGTCCAATGACAACTGCTACGTGCCTATGTAAGTTAGCCATAGCAGTTAAATCACAAAGATGTGGAAATCCCAAGGGCAGTGCAGAGCTCGGAACTTTGACGTTGCAACACCACAAATGTGTCCTGCACAGTCTAGTTGCGGGTGTGTAGGTCCTCTAGCTGTTGCCACTATTTCACCTGTAGCCCAGGGGTGGGCTGAGGCCTCCAACCCCACCTACAGGTAAACTTGGACCAAAATCATCAATTCTCAGCCTGACCCAGAGGCTGTAATTTCTGGGCTCCCCACAGCGAGTTAATTCCTCGTCCCCCTCCTGTGCCCATCCCAGCTCTCCATCCTGCTCCATGCCAGCCAGGCACAGAGCTCAGCCCTCCACGGAAGCCCACGAGGACGCATGTGCACCAGCATCCCCCAGCTCTGGAAAAGTTCCTGGGACGTGTGGCATCAGGAGAGCACACTGCATTTCCTCCCTGAGTTCAGTGTAATGAAGGCCTACTGCGTGCCAGCTGCTGCCCTAGCCTGGGTACCGCGGTGACAAACTCAGACCTTCATGGAGCTTCTGTCTGGTGAGCAGTAAAGAGCAGGGCTGTGCTCCTTGCTCGCTGCAGGGAGACAGGTCCTGAGACCGCTGCAGGCAGTGGCCGTGGCTGTGGCCGTGAGGGAGGCCCCAGTCCTGGGCTAAAGCATCTGTTTGTTGGTGCAAGGCCTCTAGTGCCCTCTCCTCCGGCCTCAGGCCTGGCCAGAGCCCACAGAGAGGGAGCCGCGGGGTCAAAAAGGCTGCAGTGCCCAGGGTCCTCAGACCTGCAACAGACTTTGTAGGAATGAGAAATAAACTCTTTTAACGGCCTCTAGTGCCCTCTCCTCCGGCCTCAGGCCTGGCCGAGCCCACAGAGAGGGAGCCGCCGGTCAAACAGGCTGCAGTGCCCAGGGTCCTCAGACCTGACAGACTTTGCAAGAATGAGAAATAAACTCTTTTAACACAACGAAGACTATAGACAGCAAGCCTTCCGGGACCTCGGGACCTCGCTGCTCCCTCTGTCTCCCTCTGAGCATCAGCCACGCTGCCTCTCTGCCCGGCACAGACTGGTTTCCGCAGTGCCCAGCCCCTGGGATCTCAGCCCCTCCTTCCAAAAGCAAGAAAAGTCTAATTTGCAACCTCATTGTAAGCGCCCCGAGGCCAGGGGCTGGGGCCAGAGCCCCTGCAACTGCCTTCAGTGCTTGAATAAAGACCCTGATCACAGTCAGTTCTCCTTAAGGCACTAGTTGTGTCACCTTGAACCTCAATCAGCAAACTGTGTCCCAGGGCAAGGGCAGACCAGGCTCTGTGAGCCTCTCTTCCCGCCCCCATCACTGAGCAATACCTAACTTTGTTTTGTGTGCATTTCTGTTTAAAGACGCCTTATTTAGTGCGCGTTTGGGTTCGTTCACACTGAGCTCCCAGCCAGCATCGGTCAACCCCACCCCGCCCCCACCGGCCCCCACCGGACTGGAGCTTCGTTCACACATCCACACGGCCCATAAAGGCAGCTGGGCAGCGCTGTGCCTGGGGCTGTTCTCAACAGCAAAATCGCCAACAAAACTGTAGAAACAGGTGGCACTAAGTCGACTGAGAAGGGGACACTGTTTGCAGCCTGCGCACAGAGCCAGGCGGCAGAGTGCGGCCCTCGGAACGCTGCGCGTCTGCAGTAACCACGGAAGCACCACCAGGAGCAATTTGGGTTACAAACTTAGCAAGCAGGCGAGTCCACAAATATGGAACCACAGCTCATGAGGATGGGCTGCGCGCACGGCGGAGCACTACTCGGCAAGGAAAAGGGAGGAATGGCAGATGCGCGCACACCGGGCGAATCCCAGGCTCTGCTAGCGAGAGACGCCAGCCCTGAGAGGTCACACTGTCCCGTTTATAACTTTCTTGAAAAGACACAACTAACGCAACGAAAGACAGTTCTGTGGACACACCACAGCTCATGAGGATGGGCTGCGCGCACGGCGGAGCACTACTCGGCAAGGAAAAGGGAGGAATGGCAGATGCGCGCACACCGGGCGAATCCCAGGCTCTGCTAGCGAGAGACGCCAGCCCCGAGAGGTCACACTTTCCCGTTTATAACTTTCTTGAAAAGACACAACTAACGCAACGAAAGACAGTTCCGTGGACACCAGGGGACAGAGGTGGGGTGTGTGGCTCTAGTAATGGGGTGGCTGGAGCGAATTTGGGGGGTGATGAGCCTGTTATGTATCCGGATCACAGTGGTGGTAGCACAAACCTACACATACATGAACATGCAGAAAACTGTACATCAGAAGAGAAACTTAATTGCACTATAAGAAATAAAGTGAGTAAATAAATTTAATAATGAGTAGCCAGAGAGGTAACACCCGCGACATCAGCGACATCGGGACTGCTTTGCTCCAGGAAGCGAGCCCAGGGCCGATGCCTATGGCTCTGAGAGGCCTTCTTGGAGCCGGGCCGTGCACCTGCTTGGGTTCTGGCTCGGGGCCCTGCAAGTGGCCCCAGGAGCCCGCCAGCCATCTGAGAGGCAACCAGCCCGTCCAGAGCCTCCTTAGCCATTTGCATCTGCTCCTCTGTGCGGAGACCCCACTCCTACAAGGTCCCCTGGGGAACTGGTTTTCATCCTCCTGCAGAGAGATCCCCCTCAGAAGTTCACGTTGCCCCTAGCAACCAGCTCTCTCTCCAAAGGGCTTTGAATACTGACGGCCTTAGGAAGGCTGCTTCTCAGAACTGGTTTCTAAAGACCTCCTATCACAATGTGAACAAAACATTTTTAAACAGAAAATGTATCAAGATTTTAAAACAAAGATTCAAACTATTTTCATCATATTCTGACTACACGTTTGCTGAGTGGCTTGAGGGTGATTTTTATTCTCTCCAAAGGAAGCAAGAAGGAGTGATGGTGGCAGATCATGAAATGCTACCTGTTGCTAGAGAACTATGAGAGGTAAATAGAGATGATGTGATATCTCTGTAAAATCCCCTAGTAACAGGTCGTGCACATAGGAGGTGCTTAATAAGTGCCAGGGAAAATCAAGACACATCCCCAAGTCTAAAAGACTTGTACAGTACATCATTAACACACACGCGCGCGCGCGCGCGCACACACACACACACACACACACACAGTAAAGAGCCTGCCACATAGATGGTGCTCAATAAATAAATAAAACATGGCCCATGCCTTCAAGGGCTCCAAATCTAACGAACAGAACAACGTGCATAAACAATTGTCCTAGAGGGTAGAGACACTGGTGCTAGAATAAAATATAAGAAGCGTGCTGTGGGGAAGTGGGTGAGGACAGGATGTTAGTCGAGGTGCTTTGGCTGCAAGTGACAGGATGAACAGGAACAAGCAGCAATGCATTGCACACATGATTTGGAAGGACCTGGTGTATCCAGAGGCTCATGTGGGTGTTGATGGGAAATTCCGCTCTCCTGCAATCCTTTGTCCTTCTCTGCTTTCATGAAAGCGGTTGTAAGTTTGGAAATGAATCTGGTTTGAATTCCAGCTCTGCTATTTACCTGCCTGAGCTTTTCTGAGCTGCAGCTTCCTCGTTTGTAAACGAGATGGTAGTGATGATTAAAGGAGGGAAGTTATAATTTGTGTTGTTTTTGAATGAATCCTTTGTTTTATTTTCAGCTTAACAATATTTTCTTTTAATACTCACGCACCTATCCACCAATCATGCATCCATCCAACCATCCATGCATCCACCCATCTATGCATCCACCCATCCATGCATCCACCCATCCTATTCATCCTCCATCCATCCATCCATCCATCCATCCATCCATCCATTCATCCACCCATCCATGCATCCATCCACCCATCCATGCATTCACCCATCCATTCATCCATCCACCCAT
Source organism: Myotis brandtii (assembly GCF_000412655.1). Taxonomy (NCBI): domain Eukaryota; kingdom Metazoa; phylum Chordata; class Mammalia; order Chiroptera; family Vespertilionidae; genus Myotis; species Myotis brandtii. Next base: position 3,629,927 of record NW_005353538.1, on the reverse strand, counting down.
CCATGCATTCACCCATCCATGCATTCACCCATCCATGCAACCACCCATCGATCCATCCACCCATGCATGCATCCACCCATCTATCCATCCACCCATGCATGCATTCACCCATCCATCCATCCACCCATCCATGCAGCCATCCACCCATCTATGCATTCACCCATCCATGCATCCACCCATCCATCCATCCACCCATCCATGCATTTACCCATACACCCATCCATCCACCCATCCATCCATCCACCCATCCATGCATTCACCCATCTATGCATCCACCCACCCAATATGTATTAAGCACCTGCTCTGTTGCAGACAATATGCAATATATTGAGAAGACTGATATTGATAAGCTGGCTCCCCTACCCTCCAGTTACTTACAGGTAAGTGAGAGTGATGAGACAAACGAATATGAAACACAAAAATGTAAGAAAGGGCACAGAGTACAAATGACTCCTTCAATCTGTATAGAGCTTTTTATTCTTAAAGAACACTATTACACCCAATAGCTCCACCAAAGTCTCATAACAACCTCCTCAGACATGGCATCACTCTATCTTACCAAGGGGGGAACTGCGGCCAGTTGTCAGGAGCATGTAAAATGCTCGCAGCTGGTGGGAGGTAGGAACAAGTCCGCTTTCTGTGGCAACAAAAGAAAGTGTTTCCTGGGGGAAGAAACAGGGATTTGTCTTGCTATTACTTTGAAATATAGTGACCGATAAAGAAGCTGTGAGCAGCTACGAACTAAACGAGAGAGCGAAGGAAAGCAGCAGGGAGTACACCAACGCCACCAAGTTCTGCACGAATGTGGGTGAAGAATGAACGTGGGTGAAGAGTCCGAGTTTGAGCACAAGCAGCCGCCAGCTGGGCAGAGGCAGCAAGAGTAAAGCGTGAGCGGAGTCCCAGCACAGTGCTGGCATTTTTCTCCTGAATCTTGCCAGAGCCTTGCAGTGTCTGCATTACCACAGGACACTCAGCACCCTGGCTCGCACAGCCCGCGCACCGCACTCATGTCTGCTGCACGTCTCCCCTCCACAGCGCCTCTCTCTTTGGGCCCTAAGGGCCATCTTTGACTCTGCCCCCTCAATCCCCACACTGGCTTTACCTGAGGTGGCTCTGTAAGCAGTTTGCCCAGGGGATGCAGCTGGCAGGCAGATACCTGGAGGCCCAACCAGGTCTGAGGTGTCAGTTCTGGTGCCTTGTCAATCACCAGGCTGCTCTCTGTACCAGATGCCAGAGGCGGGAATTGGCTGCTGGCTTCCCTGTGCCCCACCCGGGTCTGACCTGCCCAGACCCATCTTAGGGCGCCTTCTCCAGGTCCCTCATCTCAGAAGTGATGGGGATTGCGCTCCCTGCTGGGCCAGATCAGCAAGGGAGGGGTTGGGAGTGGGGGCTTGGATTCAGGGCTCCCAGGAGGCTGCCCACTTCTCCTGTTGGCAGAGGGATCTCTGCTGCCCATGCCAGGGAGCGTGATGCCACCTGGCCTTCCGGGAAGCAGAACGTTTCCAGGCACAACATAAAATTTTGCTCTTTGGATTGGCATTTTTTTTAACCCCAGAAAAACTGTAAAATAGTTGCAGAAAGAAGAGCAGCTAAAAGGGAGGAATAAATGGGACATTTTCCCAGCTGGGCAGGCGGATGCTGATTGAGTACAATCAATGCCACCCGCCCGCTAACGAGACCCAATCAGGCAGGGCGATTAGAGACATTCTTCCGAAAGAAGCCCACAGCTGCAGGGAAGTTTCTGCTTTTCTAGAAGGGAGAGCGCGGGAGGGGCAGGCAGGGTGAGGAGACAGAGGGAGCGGGAGCAGAGGGAGGAGGACTCAACAAAGCATTGGCACCCACCAGCCCTTTCTCAAAGAAGGCAGGGAGGAGAGAGAAGGGTAAAGGCTCCAGGAGAGCCTGCTGCTGCCTCCACTTCCTCAGACATTGATTTTCCTCGTCGTTCCCACTACCTGCCCCCTCCTGCGGGCCCCACCCTGAGCCTGGGGTAGGCATGGCCAGGCCCCTGGTGAGGATCACAGCTCCATATGCGGAGCCTGTTGCAGGCTACAAGGCTTATCAAAATTGATTCAGGCAAGACCATCAATGGATGCTAAAACCATCGGGTGAAAATTTGGCGAGAATGAAGGTATTTACCACCTCAAAATATCACCCCATGGATTACTTATTAATTATAAGAGGGGAAATGATAAAAATCATTTAAAAACTTGGGAGGCAACACTTAATAAAGTGATAAAAGTAAACAAGATCAAGAGTAGGACCAAGTGATACCATGGGCCTGCTGATACGATGCACTGGAAAGAACACGACATAATTTATGCAGTACTCCTGCCAGAAATATGCATCTAAAATGACCATGAATAAGCCATCACACATATGCAGGCTGAGGGGCATTCTACATAGCACCCAGCCGGCACCTTCAGACTGTCAAGGTCGTTAGAGGAAACAGACGCCTGAAGAAATGCTCCGGGTCAGAGACTGAAGAGATCTCACAACTGAATGCAACGTGTGTTCCTGGATCGGGTCCCATATCAGGAAAGAACTGCCCTCAAGGACAGTTGGGGGGTGATCTGGAGAAATCTGAGTGTCACTCTACAAGAGCAGAAGCCTGTTTGAAGTGAGTAGATGAGTGCGTGGCAGAATCCCGCCTACCTGACATCACACATCGATGTCTGAAAGCTTTTTCGTAACTAATTATTGATGTCCCCCCACTTGTAAGTATCATATTTCCCATGAAGTGTGATGTCAGCACCATCTTTCCAGTTGCTCAAGCCAACCACCTAGAAGACAGCTCTGTTTCTCTCTGTTACCCTCGCAGCCTGTCTCTCAGCAACTCCTGCTGACTTTACCTTCACAGGGCGCTCCACTGAGCCGCTGCTGCTCATCACTACCACTCTGGTCCAAGCCCCATCACCTATGGGGAGGACTACAAAAGTCACCTCTTCCTTTCCCCTGCAAGCCATCTTTCACAGGCGGGCTAAAGAAATTTTTTCACTTATAAATTAATGTGTGTCCCTACCTTGACCAAACCTCCCCCACGTTCCCACTGAGCTTAGAATAAAGTCCTGAAATCTATCGCTTCCCTGGAGGAGCCCTTACCTCCTTCAGCCTCGGTGCTGAAACTTCTGCAAACCCCACACAGAGGGTGCCTGTGAGTGGCTCACCGCACAACCGTGTTCCCACCCTCACAGGGTGTCTTCTGGTAAAGTAAGGGCAAAATGGCACCTGAACACTGGAATGGGACATATGAGAAGACCCCCGTGAAGCTGAGGACCTGGCACCCCTGAATTCTGCTAAGTTTCCTTTGTAGAAGCAGTCTTTTCAGTCCTGCCCAAGGTTTGCCCCCTTTGCCTGAAGAACTGTACGGGCCTTTCTAGGGCACCGCTGATTCCCCTCAGGACCTGTCAACCCTCTTTGCTTCTAAGCCCATAACTAGACTCAAGGCTCAATAGGCCCACAGTGTGAGGTGCAAAGTGTGAGCTGCAAGGAGGTTCACTGAACATCCACAGAGCTGCATTCCTTTTCCAGGCTACACAGAGGGGAGCCTGGGTGGGGCTGTCGGGAAACGGATGAGGTGGAGAGTCCAGGAAGAGGAAACATAAAGCTGGGTCAGAGCAGATTTACTCACATGGGCCCCTGAGCAGAGATTCTGGGCTCCGTTTTAGCTTGAGGAATAGGGAAGGGCTCTAACAGTTTGTTTGGTTAGTTGCCTAAAATATGGACCCCAAATGGTCGACATTAAATTAAGTTAAAATGCCCAAGCTGCCTTGGTATATAGCAGAGGAAGGTATCCAAAGACTTAGGGAGAGTGGAATATTAAAATGAGTTCACCATGTAAGACCTATTTACCCTCCCCTCCCCAGGAGGGTCTGCAGGACACATTTCCCCCCACAACTGTGAGAAATAAACACACGAGCGAAGCCCCAGCATCATTAAACAGTTCATTAGTCACTCTCCTCTGTAAGTCAGAAATCACAGCAGGGACCGCTGCGGTTGACCTGGGATCTCTACAGACAAGGGTCTAGTGGGAGACTGGGAGACGGGGTGACACTTAATTGCCAAAGCCCAGGTGGGCATGGTTATTGTAATGGGCAGCAGGGTCAAAGCAGTAACCAGAATTGTCTGGCTCTCAGAGACCTATGACTTTGGCTTGCTGGTCATGGTGTCCCGAGAAAAGAAATCTGTCTGTAATCTACTACAGTCCTACTTGGTCTGTATATGCAGAGGAGTTCTAAGGAACAAAGTCTGATGTGAAAGACAAAAACATGGTCACCGTCCCACAGTCAGTCTGAGACGAGCCCCTTTACAGGCTCAGAACCCTTTGGATAGAAGAGAGCCTGGGCCCACTGAGGAAGGACCCTGCGACAGTCCAACCCCACCCTGTCAATCTTTCTCAGCGTTCTTCAAAGAGATTACAGCCATCTACCAGGGTCGCGGTGTTTGGGGGGAAGAAAAATAATCACTTCATTCAGGAATTAGACACTGGCTCTGAGCTGACACTAATTCCTGGAGACCCAAAATGTCACTGTGGCCAGTCAGAGTGGGAGTTGACAGAGGTCAGATAATCAATGGATTTTTAGTTTATGTCCCTCTGATAGTGGCCCAGTGGACCCTGAACCCATCCTGTGGTATTTCCCCCATACATGGAATGCATTGAGTGGACTATATACTCAGCAAGTGGGAGAGTGCACACGCTGTTCCTGTCCTGTGGGGAGAGGCCTATTGTGGAGAAGGCCAAGTGGAAGCCACTGGCACTGGGCTGCCTATAGAACTAGTAAGGCATGAGTAGTGCAGCATTCCTGGAGGAAATGCAGAGACAAATGCTACCATTAAGGACTTGAAATATGTAGATGTGGTGATTCCAACCACATGTCCATTTAGCTTACCTATCAGGAAAACGATGGATCTTGGAGAATGACAGTGGATTATCATAAACTTAGCCAGATGGTGACGCCACAATTGGAACTGCTGTTCCAGAGATGGTTTTGTTGTTTGAGCAAATTAATACTTCCCCTTGGACCTGGTAAGCAGCTATTGATCTGGCAAAGGCTTTTTTCACTATACCTGTTAGTAAGGACCACCAGAAGCAGTTTGCTTGCAGCTCACAAGGGCAGCAATACACCTTCATGGTCCTACCTCAGGAGTATAGCAACTCTCCAGGCATGTGTTATAACATAGTCCACAGAGATTTTGATCACCTTTCCCTCCCACAGAACAGTACACTGGTCAGCTATTTGGATGATATTATGCTGATTGGACCTGGTGAGCAGAAAGTAACAACTACTCTTGACATGTTGGTAAGACATTTGCATGCCAGAAGGTGAAAAATAAACCTCACAAAAATTCAGGGGTTTTCTACCTCAGTAAAATTTCTAGGGGTCCTTATCAAAGAGCTCACTTTATAGTAAATGAAGGGTGGCAATGGGCCTGTGCTCATGGAATTGACTGGCTCCATGTCCTTCATCATCCTGCAGCATCTGACTTGATAGAAAGTGGAACGGCCTTTTGAAGATTCATGGTGCCAGCTAGCTGGCAATACCCAGTGGGTCTGAAACCAAGTTCTCCAGTATTCAGTATATGGTGCCGTCTCTCCCATAGCCAAGATTTATGGATCTTGGAATCAAAAAATGAAACATTAACTGTTACTCCTAGTGATCCACAAGATGTTTAATGAATCCACTAGATCCAATAAGTGTTTGCTTCCTCTCTCTGTGCCTTTAGGCTTTACTTCTCCAGAGACCTTAGTTCCAAAAGAAGAATACTTCCACCAGGAGACACAACAATAAGTCCACTGAACTGCACGGCTGCCACCCAGCCACATGGGGCTCCTTATGTATCTGAAACAACAGGCAAAGCAGTGGTTACTGTACTAAAGAGATGATTGATCCTGATTACTCAGGAGAATTGGGGTTGCCACCACACAATGGAGATAATACTTAGGGCCTCCCTCAGTCCCCCATGTGCTGTGATTAAAGTCCATGGAAAACTACAACTCAGTTCACGCTGGACTACTAATGCCCAGACCCTCAGGAATGAAGGGTCACTCTATCAGGCAAAGAACCAAGACCAGCTAAGGTGCTTGAAGAAGACAAAAGGAATGCAGAATGGGTAGAAGAAGATGGTTACATATACCAGCTACGTCCATGTGCCCAGTTTAAAAACAAGAAGTGTAACAGTTATGAGTATTTTTCCTTATTTTGTGAAAAAATTAAATATATAAATTTTAATATTAATATGTAAACATATTAATATATTACTCTAAATGCATCATATACATATTTGTAATTTTTCCTTCTCTTATTCCATTATCATCTAACATCACATGTTAATAACAGTTAACTTTCTATCTCAGTGTTTAAGATTCAAGACCAAGAAGAGTGAACACCATGTAAGGACTTTGCAATGGCTTCCAGGGAAAGTGTTGGTATATTTTTGGTTGTTCTCAGAATGGTTGCGTCATTTAGGCACAGTAGGACTTTGCTAGCACCCTTATGTGGATATTAAGCATGGTTTAAGGAGATGTGTGTGGGCACCAGGAGTGATCTGTGATGGTCTTTTTGATGTGTCAACTTGCCTAGGCTACAGTCCCCAGTTACTCAGTAGAACACTAATGTAGATGTTGGTATAAAGGTATTATGTGGATATGATTAAAGTCCACAATCAGTTGACTTTAAATAAAAAAGATTATCCTAGATAATCTGAACAGCCTAGATTTAATCATTTGAATGGACTTAAAAGGCGGGCTCAGGCTTCCCTGAGAGGAAAAGAAATTCTGCCTGTAGACAGCAATTTCAGCCCGTGCCCAAGAGTTCCCGATAGCCTCCCCTGTAGAGTCCAGACTTGATTGCCAGCCCCCACAATCATGTATGTACAGTCCTTGTAATAAATCCCTTAGTATGTCTCCTACTTGTGTAGCTTCTAGGATTGAACTTCACTGATAGAATTTGGGTTCTGGGGGTTTTAAATGGCATAGGACAAGTAGCAGCACTTAACCATCAATAGCAAAATGGGTGTCATTGCCAAAATAGTTTGCAAGGTCTGAGGCAATCAGCAGGGCTTAAACTGCATGGCTAATTGCTGATGGAGAAATAGAAAGCTACCTATGGTATTGTGCTGCTTGTATAATTAAAAAAACAACAATGAGGGCTGGCAAGCAGAAGGCTGCCATCAGCTTCGACAGTAGAAATGTACAGGTCTTCACTCAGTTTTCAGACTGGGCAGGCCCCAGGCTCACCGATGAAGTGGAGTCCCTGCCATGCTGCGGGAAGATCGTGCAGTGTTACTGCAAGTACATACGGTATGTACTCTCTAAATCCTTTCCCAAAGTGGCATGAGGACATTTGCCAGGTGACTGTGCCCTGAGGAAAAGGAAATACCTTGATTTTTCAAGAACCAGTAAACATCGGATTTGAGCTTACTCTGATACCAGGGAACTCAAAATGCCATTTCACTACTCTGACTGGAGCAGCGATTAGTGGAGGACAGATGATCAATGGACTTGGGACCCAAGCCCATCCTCAGTGAGTCCCCTGAGCCTATCACGCCATTCTGTGGTTATTTTGGGCCTCTGGGGAAGCCCTTGTGTTGATTCCCTGGCCTGTGGCGGAAAGGCTCTCTGGTAGGCAAAGACAATCAAGGGGAGCCCCTGACATGCCCCACTTGCACCTCTGGCAAGATAGTGTATCAGAGACCATGCAGCAACTGGGGGTATTACAGAAGTTACCACCACCATCGAAGGATTACAGGGTGTGAGGGCGATAGTCCACATCATATCTCTTCTCAATGACCTGTCTTAGCCCTATGAACACCTGGTTGATGATGGTACCTAATTGTAAACTTAACCAGGGAGTAGCCCCAGTTGCAGCTGTTGTGGCAGATGTAGGATCTAGAAAGGATTAAATCAACCCAGTTGGGAATATAGCTACATATCTGTCAAATGTATTCTTGATCCCCATCAGTACCAAATATTAAAGAAGAGTTTTCATTTACATGGTAAGGGCAGCAGTACTCAGGCACTATATTTCCCAAAAACTATGTTAACTCTTTGCCATACTACAGTGCTAAGAACCTTGTTAATTTTGACATTCTGAAGACCTTCACGAAGCTCCAGCATATGATGATTATACTTGCTGGGTATTCTAGATGAGTACTTTTCAAACCATCTGACACTTTTATAAACTTCAATAAAAATGAATGACTAAGAAAATAAATTGAAAACAAAGACATATTAAACAAATTTTTAAATTATTAGAGTCAATAGATATAAAATTATATTTCAATAAATATAATCTGAAAAAAATATATAACACAGGGAGAGAATTACAAATGCTGTACACACACTCATTTAAAGTGTACATTAGATTATTAATATAAAAATCACTATTTTAAACTTCTTGTCATTATTTATAACTAAACAAAAGTTATGAGTGAAATATTGATTCCTCTATATTAAATACCTTTAAGCATACTTGTTTCAAGCTTGTAAAATTATGTAAATTAGGTTGGATTTATGGTAATCCTGCTTGCCAGGAATAAGATATACCTATGGTGATCACTTAATAAAGTATATAAATGTCTAATCACTGTTTTGTACACCAAAAACTAATGTAATATTATATCAACTATAATTGAAAAATAAATTTTAAAAATGTATCTAAACCATTTCTATGACTTACTTATATAACACTCACAGTAGGAAAACCAATCTTATATTGGCACGTGGCCAGGAATGAAAGAAGAGATTTTAAAATCATTCAAGCAAGCTCTGGTTATTATTTTTTACCTTTCTCCAAAATAAAATAAGGTATGTTGTATTTTCAGTCATTCTTCAGTTCTTTGTCAGCAAGTCCCAATTCTTTGTCTTGTGAAATGATACTTAAACTTAGATTATATTTTAATAAAAAATATATATTCATGGTCTTACACACAGGGATTACAACTGACAAACTAACCTAAAATATCATACAGCACATACACAGCTGGTGTGAGTTCAATAGCACCCACACTGGTCTAACATGGTTAAATAAAGTTCACCAGTCATGAACTTTGTAGCCACAGCAAGGTCAAATTGCTGTGAAATTTTCTAAAACCTTACCTCTCCATTTCTGTCTTTTTCTCCTTGCAGAACAGTCACATACCATTCACAAACGAGCACCAGTCCACAAACCCCACTGTAGCGCAACTGTAGCTCACCTGGTAATAAAAATGAGTGCAACAAATACGGATCCCAGGTAGATGCAGGCTCCTGCCAGACAGATAATGGATGTTGTAGGGTTCTGGTGGTCTGGGGCAGGTTGAGACATTTTCTCTAACATAAATGACAAGTTCTTGTATCTCACACCTCCTCCTATTAAGAGGAAGGCACACGTTGGGATATAGCTGCACTTCGGAGGACTGCTTTGATCCATTACCAGGGGACTTTCCACGAGAACAGCCTCAGCAGCACATCCAGGCTGTAGGTGCGAGTTGTCACACCATGCGAACCAGGGGCGGAGAGAGTCATCCATAATGCATAAAGGTCTTCTACGAAATCTTTTGCAAGCTCCAGCTGGAGAGGCCTTGACAGCTGTGAGGCCCTAGGAGACTGAACCCGCGGAGAGAGTCATCCATAATGCATAAAGGTCTTCTACGGAATCTTTTGCAAGCTCCAGCTGGAGAGGCCTTGACAGGCTATGAGGCCCTAGGAGACTGAACCCCTGTGGAATTAGGAGCTCTGTAATCAGAGCTGCCCATGGTGGTGTGGGTGCTATCAGACCCACGGAGTTATATAAGGTGGAGTGGGCCGAACAGCGATCCATCATACCATGCAAGTGGTACCTTTGGGTTGAAGCACAGCAGGTCCAGAAGGTACAAGTAAATGACACTAATAAGTGAGCCAGACTCCCACGTCTCCTACATCTATTCACTGATGCTGCTACCCCACTCTACATCTACTACCTCATGGGGTGCAGGAGTTCCTATAGCCGACCAGGTTAAAGGAAAAAACCCGGAGGCTGGTTTGTAAAAAGTGTAATATGCTAGTGCTAGCCAAAAAATGCATTTGCATTAAAGCCCTACTCAAAATCTACTAAAGGAAATGCTCAGTAGTAAATGTTCTCATTAGCAGACAAAAAATATTATGCTTTGTCATCCACTGTAGGTGGAGGAAAAGGACCTGAGCCGGGTAAACAGACGCTCTCTGGGGTGGGCACAAGGCATGCAGGTCTCTATATCCCCTCACGCTCAGCAGAGGTCCTCCTGTAGGACAAGGTGGGCCAACTTGTCCCCAGCCAACCACTCCTGATACAGTGATCTCATGAGCAGAGCGACAGTGTGGCAAGGATGGAAACTGCACCTGGGCCCCAAAGCGTTGGCTCCCTCTCATGGAAACTGACAGCTATTTCCACTGATGGCTGCCTGACAAGCCAGCAGCAGAGACCTCCCTGAACCTCGACATGGGGGACCAGCCAACCACTTGGAGACCCTCTATTACATCAGACTCCTTTCACCCTGGACAAGACATTGCATACCCTTACTAGATTAATACTCACCAGTCATGAACTTTGTAGCCATATAAAGTGCACAAAATTCATGCACAGGGTCCCCTCGGGGGATGTCAGACTGCCGGTTTAGGCCCGATCCCTCACCAGCAGTTGGACATCCTTCTCACAATTCAGGACCGCTGGCTCCTAACCGCTCACCTGCCTGCCTGCCTGATCGCCCCTAACCACTCTGCCTGCTAGCCTGATCGCCCCCAATTGCCGGCCTGATTGCCCCCAACTTCCCCCCCACCAGCCTGATCACCCCCAAATGCCCCCCCTGCCAGCCTGATTGGGGTTGGGAGGCCGATTGGGGGTGGGACCAGCCATGGGGAGGGGCTGTGGTCGGTGGGCCAGCTGGCCACACCCCCAAATGGGGTGGAGATGCCAATCGGCTTGGGGGAGGAGCCATGGG
>NW_005353538.1:3607052-3618370 GCF_000412655.1 Myotis brandtii | reverse complement strand
GCTCTGTCCTCCCCTCCCAGCCTGGAGGTCCCAAGGGGAGGTTATGGCTTCTCAGAGACTCCCCAGTAGCCCTGTCACTCATGTTCACATAGGGGAAGGGGTGCGTGTGGTAGAAGCAGCTGTATAAATGCGGGTGCAGGGGCAAGTCCTCCAGGGTCACTTGGACAGTTTGCTGATGACACGGAGGATCAGGGCCGTGTCCTCCTCCTTGAGGCGCTGGTTGTCAGCCCGGAGGTTGGACAGGCCCTTCAGCCCCTCTTCCAGCTCAGCGGCCTTGCGCTCCAGGGCCCTGAGCTCAAATCTCTCCAGCTCCAGGAGGGCCGGCCTCTCTGCAACGCGCTCCTGCCTCTGCATGGTGTGCTCTAGCTCCACCTTGAGCTGTGCCAGCTGCAGTGTGGTCTGGGTCAGGGCCTCACGAAGTCTCTAGTTCTCAACATGCAGCTTTGCATAGAGCTTCTTGAAGCCTCCCTCAGGCTCTTCCGATTTGGGCTGGGGTTCTGGGTTGAGGGCCTGCTGCCTCCGGGGGAAGGACTGGGTTCTGGGCTGATGTTGGCTGGCCTCGCCTCCTCCCCCTTCGCAGGCCCTCTCCTCTCCTTGCCAACTCTGCGGTGCTCCCTTGAGACCTGTGGTCCCTGTCCCTGCCCATCAGGCGCCTCTACTCTCTGGGCAGGGCCATCAGAATTCTCAACCCCACAGACTCGGGGCTGCTAGGAAGGGGCCAGGCTCTGTGTGCCCTGCTCCTGATCGGGATGGGAGAGTCTGATCAGGGGCAGGCCAGCAGAGGGCAGGGCCTGCGAGGTTGGCCGCAGGCCCCAACCCCTAATCAGCCAGTTTGCTGGCTACAGTGGGTGTCATAGGAACCGGCTCAATCAGGGCCATCTCCTGCAGGCTTGTGTCTCCGCTGGCTCTGGCCCCAGCAGCCCAGCAACGTGGCCACGGTGCTGGGGCTCGGGTCCAGATCCCCCTGCGGGGTTGTTCTCTCCATCTCTGGGCCTCGCCTGTGTGTTGTTCTGTCAGGCTCGGGACCCGCCCGGCCCCTCCTCCTGAGCTGGTTGTGACCATTATGGCGTCCTGACCTAATTTGCCAATTACTTCTTTATATATATACAGTATAGAGTATTGATTTCAGAGAGGAAGGGAGAGGGAGAGAGAGATAGAAACATCAATGATGAGAGAGAATCATTGATCAGCTGCTTCCTGCATGCCCCCTACTGGAGATCAAGCCCACAACTTGGGCATGTGCCCTTGACTGGAATCAAAGTTGGGATCCTTCAGTCCACAGGCTGGCATTCTATCCACTGAGCCAAACCGGCTAGGACGATTAATACTCGATGTGCGTTTGCCTTCCCTGACTACAATACCTCCACTGGCACTACCACCCAAGGGCAGATGGTATGCCTAACTTATCAACACAGTTTCCCAGACTACACTGCCTTGGGTCAAAGCTCCTATTTTATGGCAAAGGAGATGCCAATGGGCTCATGACCATGATCACAGGGCACACTGGTCTAACCAGGTACCCTGTCCCCCAGAAATAGCCATTCCAGTCAAAGAGTGGGCTGGTCTTTAACGCTCCCGTTGCCGTGCCAGCTAAGGGTCAGTGCCCTGTGCATTGGGCACAGGCCTCCATGATACAGTACATGTGCTGAAATAATGGTCTGCGTGGGACTGTACTCCAGTAGCTGGAATCTGTGCAGATGGGAGTCAGCGGGCAGGCGTAGGAGTGGTCACTCTCACCCTCACTTCCAGTGGCCCACATGTAGGATGTGTCCTTCCTAACTCTACAACATTACACTCAGCCAGGATAGAGGTCCTGGTCCCCACGGGCAAATACTTTCTCAGGGGTCCCAGCAAGGGTCCCCCTGAATGGAAAGCTATGGAGATCATCTGGCTACTTGGGGTTCCTCGTGTCAATGGACTAACAGACAAAGAAAGATGTTAATTTAATGGCAGGGAAAGTGTTGACTTAATGGCGTGCTAATGCCATGATTTTATGAAGAGTTAGAGTTGCTCTACAAGATAAGGTCAGGGAGGAGTATGTCTGGAACCCAGGGCATATGCAGGTGTGTCGCTTTGTGCTTTTATGCCCAGAGATCACATTTAATGTGCAATTATAAAAACCACAGTGCAATAGAGACTGCTAAGGCCTTAGACCTCATCGATGAGGCCGGATGCTCCTACCAAGACCAGGCAGAGGGCCAGGAAGATCTAGAATGGTGATAGGAGAGGAAGATGATGAATATCAGTCACAACTTTGGGAGCAACCAAGGAACAGTAGCTTGCTGCACTACGCACTTGCTTTGAGTCTTTTCAGAGACTGTGACTAGCCCCTACTTTGGAGGGAAGTCTGTAACTTATTGGACTTGTATCTCCACTCAGATGAAAAAGAAGGCATCGCCTTTCATTAAAATGGGGAGAGTTCAGCATAAACAAAGCATAAACATCATGAAGCAATGAGCAGCAAGCAGCACGTTGTTCGGGCAGAATATGTGCTGGAAGTGTGCTGAGGGCCCAGGTCACCTGGAGGAGAAGAGACGAGGAGGCCGCAAATCGGGGGCACTTCCTCTTAAAAGCAGACTTTCCACTACGTCCTGTTCATTCTATTGCGCGAGCGCCGCCGCGTGAGCCTCTGCTGGTGGAGAGGTGTACACGCCATGGCCGCTACCTCAAGCACTAATTTAAACTTGTCTCTAAGCGTATACTTCAAAGAAAGAATAACACAAAGCAGCCAGCGCTGAGTGCCAAGGACATTAATTATAGTCAGACAATGCTTCAAAGCTCCTGAGGAAAGAACACATTTCCAAGGAAGGCCCGGTGGCAGACTGTCGCTTTGTGCTTTTATGCCCAGAGATTACATTTAATGTGCAATTATAAAAACCACAGTGCAATAGAGACTGCTAAGGCCTTAGACCTCATCGATGAGGCCGGATGCTCCTACCAAGACCAGGCAGAGGGCCAGGAAGATCTAGAATGGTGATAGGAGAGGAAGATGATGAATATCAGTCACAACTTTGGGAGCAACCAAGGAACAGTAGCTTGCTGCACTACGCACTTGCTTTGAGTCTTTTCAGAGACTGTGACTAGCCCCTACTTTGCAGGGAAGTCTGTAACTTATTGGACTTGTATCTCCACTCAGATGAAAAAGAAGGCATCGCCTTTCATTAAAATGGGGAGAGTTCAGCATAAACAAAGCATAAACATCATGAAGCAATGAGCAGCAAGCAGCACGTTGTTCGGGCAGAATATGTGCTGGAAGTGTGCTGAGGGCCCAGGTCACCTGGAGGAGAAGAGACGAGGAGGCCGCAAATCGGGGGCACTTCCTCTTAAAAGCAGACTTTCCACTATGTCCTGTTCATTCTATTGCGCGAGCGCCGCCGCGTGAGCCTCTGTTGGTGGAGAGGTGTACACGCCATGGCCGCTACCTCAAGCACTAATTTAAACTTGTCTCTAAGCGTATAGTTCAAAGAAAGAATAACACAAAGCAGCCAGCGCTGAGTGCCAAGGACATTAATTATAGTCAGACAATGCTTCAAAGCTCCTGAGGAAAGAACACATTTCCAAGGAAGGCCCGGTGGCAGACCCCACCGCGAGCTTGAACCTGGTTTCACCAATAACCACTGTCTGGCAGCAGAGGTTGGCAGAGGGCTCTCCCTCCCGATGCAGTGGCCTTTCCTTGGGGGTGGCCCTGTGCCAGCTGCACAGCGAGGAGGGCATTGTTTGCCATGTGAACGCTCACATGATTTGGATGCCAGCTTCTTCCCCAGCCTCCCCGCAGCTAGCTCGATGGTCTTAGGTACAAAGTGGGCCTGGTGGCAGGGAGGTGGGCCACTCTGGGGACTGGCAGCAGGCACCTCCTCTCACCAAGGCTGCCTGGCTTCGCATCCTGCCCAGTCCCTGCCCTGCCCAAAGCACAGCCCAGATGAGCCTCCTGCACACACCGGTTTCAGGGACCGGTGGCACTTGGATGGCACTGGACCACTCCATTGTGAAGGGTGCTGTGCTGGCCTCCCTGAGGGGGGCACAGGCTGGGCGGGGACTTGCCGTCCTGGCTTGTAAGGCTTCTGCTAGCTCCACCATCCGTGGGCTTGCAAAACGCCTTTTCCACCATCATGGTCTTCCTCACAACATTGCTTCTAATAAAGGGGTTCATTTCTCAGCACTAGCAGCGTGGCGCTGGCCCCAGCCTGTTGAATTCACTCTTATTATACACCTCGCCACCCAGAAGCAACTGGCCAAATGAATGGCAGACGCAGCTACTGGCGCCTCGCTGTGCTTCCAGCTGGGAGACAGCCTCTAAAATAACGGGTCTGTCTTACAGACTCCAGTGTAAACCTCGACTCAGTGACCAGTACATGCTGCTGTTTCTTCCCTAACCAGGATACAGGGGTCTCAGGACTGGACGGGGGAATGGCTCCTCTCACTATGACACCTAAAAACCCACAGGATGTTTGCTTCCTGTCACTGTGACTTTAAGCTCTGCCAGAGGTTCCATTGATTTAGAAGTTAAGACTTTCCCTCTGGCTACTTTTTTAAAAATATGTTTTTATTGATTTTAGAGACCTGAGAAGGGAGAGCGAGGGGAGGGGGGTTATTGATTTTAGAGACCTGAGAAGGGAGAGCGAGGGGGGGGCGGGGAAGACATCGATGTGAGAGAGGAACATTCCTGAAACTGGGAATCAAACCTGCAACTTTTCGGTGCATGGGATGATGCTTAACCAACTGAGCCACACCGGCCAGGGCTCCCCTCTGGCTATGTTGGGATCCTTGTGCCACTGAAGCTATAGGCAAGAAAAGGGGGGACTACTCTGCTAGTTGGGGTGATTAACGGGAAATTTAATTGCAGAGATGACTGTGTCTGGCGCCTAAGGGCTTCTCAGGGGCATCCTTCACTAATTCTGTGTCCAGTAGTAAACATTCATAGAAAAGCAGTCATCGAAGCACACAGACTCTCAGGAGCAAAGAGCTAGGTCACTATCACGCCACCAGGTGAAACACTGGCCAGGTGACATTCCGGATGCGGATGAAGAATGTGAAACAGGTAGTGCATCTATAGATACGACCTTCCCATATACGTGTGCATATGTAATCCCGTACATAACATATTATATGTACATACTTTAAACTTGTCTTTAAAGTTACACAAACAAGGACTATAGCTGTTACGCAAATTTTCTTCTTTCGTTCTTTCTGTGTGTGTATTATTTCAGTTTCTGTCCTCCTTCCCTTGTTACATCATACAAATGGTTGGACATTAACATTGCAGTTTACTCTTGAAGGAAAAAAGAAATGACAAACTATAAAATTATGTTATTTCATGTACAAGAACATAGGTAAACTCACCAAGTAGAGATTAAGAAAAGATCCAAATCCCATTACCACAAATATCTCTGTAAGCAAAAATATCTCCCAACCCCACCAAACAGCACTGTTTGACAAAATAAACTACAATAGTTCATTCTGAACCTCCCCATGAAATTCATTATAATGCGACTTGCCCAACGTAACTTCACATGTTACAGGCTCCACAAGGACAAAGAGGAGCACTCGCCTCAGTGCAGTTACAGATGGACAAGCCTGTCCATACAAACCCATTGGGCCACAAAGAGAATCTGAAACACGGAGCAGCGCGGCTGTGTCCGGGAGGGGACACGCGACTGCTGGCACTTGCACCTCCTCATCCCCAGGAGAGAATGACAATGTCTTTTTTTCTTTTGTATATATTTGTTTTATTGATTTCAGAGAGGAAGAGAGAGGGAAGGAGAGACAGAAACATCAATGATGAGAGAAAATCATTGAATGGCTGCCTCCTGCATGCCCCACACTGGGGATCGAGCCGGCAACTTGGGCATGTGCCCTGACCAGAAATCTAACCGGTGACCCCTTGGTTCCTGGGTCGATGCTTAACCGCTGAGCCACACCCGGCTGGGCGAGGATGTCTTTTTACAAAAGATGCTCCTCTCATTCGTGATGCAACCATTTGCTATGGCTGCAGGGGGTTCAGGTCTGTGTGGACAGGAGTGAAGAGGTGATGACTACCCAAAAAAGTACCTGGAACAGCCGAGCAAGTGTCTTTCCAAGTTGAACCTATTTTACCCTCCGCTTTGTGACGCTGGAGCCCGGCTGTGCCCCTGGCTCCCTGCCAAGGCTGAGGGTGGTCCTGGAGGAGGCTGAGGGCTGGAGAGGGAATGAGGAGTGTGGGCCTCTCTGTGCTGCCTGTTGGCTACCAGCGGTCACGGTGTGTTTCAAGGCAGCAGTTGAATATTGTCCAACGTTTTTCCAACAAGGAAAAACATTTTCTTTTAAAGATTTCAGTTTTAAAATCTTTTTAAAACATATTTTAAAAATGTTAAAATAGCCTTGCCGGCCCCTCAGAGACATCACATCAGCTGGCGGGACCCCTCTCCTTAGAAGGACTGGTTGCAGCCCATGGCACCCCCTCCTCCAAACTCAGGGACCCCAGCCAAGCAATTTTCTTTCCTCAGAGGTTTCACCTTCAGGTCTGTGAACCTCTTGCAAAAGTCTAGGTTTTAATAACTCCAAGCTCTTCCTTTTGTCCCAGTTCTGGGGGACGGGGGCGGGGGCGGGTATCTGCTTTCTGCAGTTGCTACTTCTATGAAACCCTAATTTTCCCTTTTGTCTTTCCAGTTAGTGATACATTTTTCTGGGCCAGTTAACAGTTCTTTATATTAATTTTTTATGTTTAAGTTTTTCAAAATTCCTGGTATGGCTTCCGTCTCCTGAGCAGACCTGGCTAACAGGGCTCTCAATGGGGGTCTCTGCAGTGAGAGGGCAGACCAAGGTGGAAGCCTCGCCTTTGAGCCTGGCCTCTGCCACCCTGGATGCTCCAGCAACATCAGAACTGTCTGTGCTCCCTCCCCACTCATCACGTGGTCTGTGCTTCCATGTCATCTACCTGTTCTAGGAAGCATGACAATACCATCTCTTAGGACCAAAGGTGAGTAATGAGGGGTGGACCTAGAGACATAGATTAGGCCAGGCTCTGAAAGCACCACAAGGAATTCTAATTAATACTGTTGAGAAGATAGACTCAGAAAGATTTTAAGCTGAGGAATGAAATGGAAACAGCACTATTTCAGGAGCTACATCTGGAATGCTGAGGAAAATCTATAGAGCCCTTCCTTCCTCTCCCTACCCTGCCAGGCATCCCTCACCCTCATTAGGACTAGCACAACTACCGCCATTATACTCTGTAGGTCAACCACACTCATTATCACTAGCACAACTACTGCTATTATATCCTGTAGGTTAACAGAGAATAGGGGAAGGTTGAGAAAAGGGAAGATAGAGGCTGATGGGAGAAGACTCTGAAAGAGAAAGATTGGTAGAAAAAAGAAAAGTTAAGCTGAAACCGGTCTGGCTCAGTGGATAGAACATCGGCCTGTGGACTGAAAGGTCCCAGGTTCGATTCCGGTCAAGGGCATGTACCTGGGTTGCGGGCACATCCGCAGTAGGGGGTGTGCAGGAGGCAGCTGATCGATGTTTCTCTCTCATCGATGTTTCTAACTCTCTATCTTTCTCCCTTCCTCTCTGTAAAAAATCAATAAAATATATTTTTTTTTAAAAAAAAAGAAAAGTTAATAAAAGGAGAAATGAGAGAGGGCCTCAATTGAGAATAGGGTATTTCATCAATACATGGACATGATTAATCCATTCAATAACTACAGAGCTATTAGAGAATAGTTTAATTGGCAGCTTGATGCTGTGACTCTACTGGGAGTGAGAAGTCTCATATGATAGCTGCTGTGTACTGAATGTGTCCCCCTCCAAATTCCTATGTTGAAATCTTACCCCTTAAGGTGATGGTATTAGGAGGTGGGGTCTTTGGGAGGTGACTAGGTTATGAGGGTAGAGCCCTCAGGAATAGGATAGGTGCCCTTATTTTTAACAGCCCCAAGAGAGCTCCCTTGCCCTTCTTACAATGTGGGCGCACAGAGAGAGGCTGGCAGTGTGCAGCCCGGAGGAGGCCCTCGCCAGAACTGTCATGCTGGCACCTGACCTTGGCCTTCCAGCCTCCACCAGTGAGAAATAAATGCCTGTTGTTCCCGAGCCACCCAGCTATGGCATTCTGTGATAGCGGCCTGAATGGGCTCAGACAACAACCTCTCTGTGATCTATTCCATTTTTTTTTACAAAACTGTGAATGATGAAACTGGAGAAAAGGCTAGTTATGGGGAGAGCATAGATATAGCTTACGCCCTTCTGTAAGAACCACCAAGAACAGAGCAAGAACTTTTAAATAAGCTCCCTCCCCAACCCCTGATACCCAACTTCTCATCCCTTCAGCAAGTACTTAAATGAGTGTACACTGTGCAAGGTGCTGGCCTCACCGTGTTAAGTGAAACGGGTGGTGGGCCTGCCTTCATTGGGCGTACAGCCCAGGTACCAAATGTAAGTAAAGCAATGTTAAGTGCCCTAAGAGGTCATCAGTGAGGGAATATAAAAGACCCAGACACTCCAATTAGCAGTGGGTGGAGAGAGAACCAGGAAAAACTTTTTGAAAAAAAATGGCATTGGACCTGGGTTTGGAAATGTAGGTAGAATCTGAGCAGGTTGGAGAGGAAGAAGGACAGGCATACTCCAATTAGCAGTGGGTGGAGAGAGAACCAGGAAAAGCTTTGCGAAAAATATGGCATTGGAACTGGGTTTGGAAACGTAGGTAGAATCTGGGCAGGTAGGAGAGGAAGAGGGACAGGCAGTACAGGCAGAAAGCATGGCATAAGCAGAGGGCCAAAGATGGAAACCTTGGGGTGCAGGTGGAGCATTAGGCCACCAGGAGGGGCTTCACTCTCCCACTCCACCCCCACCATCATTTCCCCAGCCTCGCCCTCTGGAGTTACCCTACCCTCTAACTTTTCCATCTCTCGCTACTTCCACCTCCCCATCGCTGCCCCCAGGGAACCCTCAATCAGAATAGAGGGATTTATGAGCAGTAGCACTCCCTTCCTCAGATCAATGGCCAAAGATCAATAGCTATAATGCAGAAAATTAATCCATATTCATTAGAATTGAATTGAGCAAATGATATTATAAAAACTCCCTGGAAATCTATGGAAGGGAATTAAAGAGAAAGTTATTCTAATGTCACCACTGTCTGCCAAGCTACAGGTTTAAGAAACTGGTCAAGGGTAGTTCCTATTAATTTTGAGAGGAAACCCAAAGGTCCTGTAGGGGCAGCGCTGTGCGGGCCACTCAGATGCAGAGGGCATGGAGACCCAGGACCTTTTCCTCCCGTGGATTCGGAGATCCGGGAAGCAGAATGGACTGAATGAACTCGTGAGTCACCTCCATTCTGGGAACCCTGTGACTCCCGACTCCTCCTCCCTGACACCAAGGAGCCACGGATGGGCTTCAGGAATGTCACATGTCCTCATTCCTTCGACCACAGCTTGGCTCCTGAAGACCAGCCTCCCTCCTGGTCCCCTCTCCTGGTCCCAAGAGTCTGTTCATTTTCATAGCTAGACCCCCAGTCTCTACCCAGCATCTCACAAAACAAGAGCAGACAGATCCACAGGCAGCTTTGGGCTCATGCAGCTGTAAAAACTGAAGAATTCTCAAAGGGAAGGTGAAGGCAGGCCTGGGGGAGGTTTGCAGGCACAGAGAGGGGCTGGCCCCCAGTTCTGACTGCACCTCCATGAGCTGTGGGAAGATGGGATGATTTCTTTGAGGCTCAGATTCTTTATCTGCAGAATAAGGACCGTAATATAATAATTCCAACCTCAACAGGTTACTACAAAGATTGATTAGCATGATGCATGGTGAAAGCGCTTTGCAAACTGCTATTCAAAAACATTATTATATTGTCCTGAAACTCAGAGATGTTCTTCTGAGACAAGTATACTGTTAACGGGATCTGCCAAGGGGCTCCCTGAGGTCCATACATGTCCTGGAATTGTATGCCAAGTACAATTGTCTATCGATATATGTATATGCATTTTGAGGGGAAAGGGGGCCCATGGTTTTGTAAAGATCCTCCAAGAAAACTGTGACCAGAGAGATTAAAAATTAAGAGCCCCTAATACAAGGATACTGAGCAGTTGCTCCCCACCTCTGTGCAGAGGAGACCAGAGATGTGTATACATCACAGCAGGAGAGACCTTACTTAAGAGGAGTCACAGTGAGATGAAGCCTTATAGCCGTTGAAGGAAGTTGTAAAATCCTGGTGGGCAGCCAGAAACTGGTCTGGGTGCCGACTGGCCTGAAGCAGATGGAATGGCAGGCACTCAGCCTTCCATGTTCCCCAATTCCAGGAGCTCGGTCAGCTCCGCGTGGCCGTGTGGCGGGAGCCCTTCGGAGCACAACACAGGGCTTGCTCTTCACACAAAGGTGCTGCCCCTGGAGGTGAGTGAAGAGGGGCCTTGCCACCTTCCCCCCTGCAACCTCACCCTCACCGCTAGAGGAGTCATCGTCTGTGGTAGCCTCCTGCTCTCCTCCGCCCTTTCTGAAACTCCAGCTGCTTCCTTCTCTGAGAGAGCATGAGGCGGGGGGGGTGGGGGCAAGCAGCTAGATCGCACCTTACCTTACCTCTTGGGTAGAACCCAGACTCAGGCACAGGGTAGTCCACACTCCCTTCTGCTAACACAGGCCTGTCCGGCATCTCCCCGGGGCCTCCGGGGCCTCCAGGGGAAAAGTAATGGGGCCCCACTCAGTGAAGACAGAGCTGGCTAAGTGGTTGTTTTCTGTTTTTATTGCTCATGTCATTTTATCCGCCACTGATGCGCATGGGAATTTGGAGGCCTCGGCCAGTCCTTTCCGGTGCCCTTACAAGGCAAGAGCAGGGAGGATGGCCCCAGGCTGGGAGGTAGTAAAGCAGTCACCTGTCCTTGCCCCGCCTCTAAAAGCCCATTGCCCTGCTCCGTCTAAAGCAGGACGAATGATTTTACATCTAGAATCGGTCCCTTTCGCTCCAAACTTCTGCAGTTCTCAGGGCCCCATGAACTATTCTGGGTCCCTTTCCTTCCTCTGGGTTGTATGTATCTTTTTCTGGAGATTGTCAAGCATTTGGAGGAGGCAGTGTGGGCAGAAATGACCACAGAGCTAAAGGGAATATTTAAGGAGTCCAACAACCACTCAACACACATTTATTGAGCATCTGCCATGTTCGGGGAACCATGCGGGCACACACAGAGACAGACTCGGGCTGAGTGAGCCCTCCATAAGCCAGCCTCTGAGGACCAAGCAGCCACGTCAAGGCAGCTCCACAATGTTCACCTGTCTGGGTGGCATTTATTCAAGTTGGTCTACAGGGTAAGATGGTGATGTGGGTAAAGGACATACCCCCCATTAGACCACGAATGCCA
>NW_005353538.1:3563653-3606050 GCF_000412655.1 Myotis brandtii | reverse complement strand
TCTTCTCCCGCAAGCTGTCCCTACCAGCCTCCCCTGCAGGACCTCCAAGCTCAGGGCTGAGAGGGAAGGGAACGAAGCCCCTTCCCAGCGGTTGTTTGAGCTGAGGGTGGGCACAGGAGCTTTGCAATGGGCTAATCTTACCCCCTTGAGCCACTGACAATGCGTCCAAGCCTAGGTCCCCATCTGTGGGCAGGCCTTCTCCACGAAACGCATTCCGGGGACGTCAACAAGACAGGCGCTCACCGAATGAACACTCCTCGGGGAGAGCTGATGAGAAAGCCTCTTCTCACCGACCCAAGCAGCCAGCAGACGCCCTGCCTGCGCTTCCGGCCGGCGCTGTGTGGACAAGCCCAGCTCCTGTGAGTTCCTTGGCATTACAGGCAAATTCTATTCTGTGTGCTTTTCCATGGGGCGCGGACCCCTGCCTTTCCCCAGCTTCTCCATGGGTCCTGACCCTCCCTAAAGCAACGGTAATGACTGCCAGTCTACAGGATACATGAAGACAGCAGTCACCAGTGACAAGCTCTGGGACCAGCATGAGCACAAGAGGGTTTGCAGGCATAGAAAAGGGTCCAGCCTGCGGAGCAGAGCCCTGAAATCAGGATCACTCCCTCCCTTGGAAAGTGGACATTCTCATCCTCGTTAACGAACAAGGAAAACGAGGCTCAGGGCGGTCAGACTACTTGACCAAGGTCACACGCATCGGTAGAGCTACACTTGAAATCTAGGTCTCTGATTCCAAGCTCAAGCGCTGGCTTGCTCCCCACCGCCCAGCAGTTAGTGCCTTGACATTTGAGAGCTCAGCTTTGTGAGACCCCTCCTGTTCTCCCAGGCATGGGGGAGGGGGCAGACAGAGAAATGGAAACCCTGCAATGACTGGCAGGGGCAGGCTTGGCGGCCAGGCCTCTGGGTCTCGGGGGCGGGGAGGGGGCGGAGCACAGCTCTGAGTGCTTCCAGGGACTTTGTAGAGTCTATTTACCACATCCAACACCAATTTCCTTTCCTTCAGTTGCTTTGAAGATAATTGAAGGTACTTGCATTGTCTGCCTGGGAATGTAAAAAGCTAGCTATTGCTGCAGTCCATGCTTCTTGCTTAATGCTGCGCCCCGCCCGCCCCAGCAGCCGGGAAGGCAGCCTTCAATGACCATTTGGGCAGAGCGGCCCTGCCGGCTACTTTGTTAATCAGAAATGGGCCTGGAGGTTGGGGTGGCCCTCAGGATAATGGCAAGCAGATTGAGCTGTTACACCAACATGAAATATTTAGTAGCACCATTTGCAGGATTCCGCTGGTCTGAGCAGCACCGCTTGCGGATGGGGGTGAGGGAGGTGCCCGACTGGAGCTCCGGGAGCCAGGGCACTGATCAGCCCTTCCAGCCTGCAGGGAGGGGAGCAGCAGCAGCTCCAGCGCAGGCAGAGAAGATGCCGCAGAGAAGAGGGAGGAGGGCACCAGCCAGGGCGTGACCTCCTGGCTGGCACCATCCCCAGGGTAGGCCGGGACTGCCTCCGGAGGGCAGGATGCCAGCCTTTGCAAAGCCTGCACCGGAGCCCCTTAAAGGACAGGAAATTGGGATGTCCACCCCCAGGAAGAAAGGTCTCATTGCCTCATCCATCCACACCTCTTCTAGGTCCTGATGCTCAGATTATTATGGGAAATGTGGCAAGGACTTCCGGGGCGAGCTGAAGCTGGGGGCTCTGAGTGGAAGAAATAGAACAGGTGCCCTTCTCCCAGATCACTCTGAGGACAGAGCATTCTAGTCCTGTGCACACTGTACCACACCACACTGACTCCTCACTTCTAAAGTCATGCAACTCGGCAGTAGATGGGACATTCAGTGAACTCCTCAGGCATAGCCCACCCCACAGGTATAGTGCCCCTTCCCCAACTGGCCAGCACTGGAATGCCTTCACGGATGGAGCATGTATGGCCTATTGTTCCTCATTCCAAACAACCCTTGTTAGAAATAATTCCTCTTAATTAGGCCAAATGTTTCCATTCAGCTTCTATTTATGCCCTTGGCCCTCGTCTCCTCCACTCACTTCCTATCCCCGACCCCCAGTTATTACCAAAGTCACAATAGAGCCCTTCAGATATCTGAAAGCAGCCTCCAGGTTCCCTCCACACCAGGACCATGACCAAAATCGAATTACAACCTGAGGACCGAGGTGGACTGTGGCAATCCTAAGCCTTTTGGATATCAAACTCTTCTCCCACACATTTATTTGATTCATTTTCCACTGAATCCCCAGGTAGCAGTGGTGAAACTTGAAAAAAGCAGGTTACAAACTTTATATATTGACCCCTTACCCGATGTATCATTGGCAAATACAGTCTCTCATTCAACGGGTTGTGGTTTCATTTTGTTGATGGTTTCCTTTGTTGTGCAAAAACTTTTTAGTTTGAGGTAGTCCCACTTTTTTATTTTTTATTTTTTTCCCTTGCCCTAGGATAATATTGCTGAGAGAAAGGCCCAAGATTTTACTGCCCTATGTTTTCTCTAGGATTTTTATGGTTTAAAATCTAACATTTAAGCATTTACTCAATTTTTATTTTATTCTTGTGTTCAGTGTAAGACGGTGGTCTAGTTTCATTTTTGCACATATCTGTCCAATATTCTCAACAAACACCATTTATTGCATAGACTGTCTTTATCCCATTGTATGTTTTTGCCTCCTTTGTCATAGATTAAGTGACCATAAAGACGTGGGTTTATTTCTGGGCTCTCTATTCTGTTCCATTGATCTATGTGTCTGTTTTTATGCCAGTACCATACTGTTTTGATTACTATGGCCTTGAAGTATAGTTTGATATCAGGTAGCATGATTCCTCCAACTTTGTTCATCTTTCTCAAGATTGCTGTGGCTATTCAGGGTCTTTTTTGATACCATATAAATTTTTGGAATAGAGGTTAATATCCAAAATTTATAAAGAACTTACAAAACTCAGCACTCAAAAAACAAACAATCCAATTTAAAAATGGGCAAAGGACCTCAATGGACACTTCTCCAAAGAGGACACAAATAGCCAACAGAGACATGGGAAGATGCTCAATGTCACTGATCATCAGAGAAATGCAAATTAAAACCACAATGACATATCACCTCACACCTGTCAGAATGGCTGTCATCAATAAATCAACAAACAACAAGTGTTGTCCAGGATGTGGAGAAAAGGTACCCCTCATGCACTGCTGGTGGGACCGCAGACTGGTGCAGCCACTGTGGAAAGCAGTATGGGGTTACTTCCAAAAATTAAAAATGGAACTGCCTTAAATCCAGAGATTCCACTTCTGGGAATATATCTGAAGAAACCTGAAATGCTAATTTGAAAGAATATATGCACCCCTATGGTCATAGCAGCAGTATTTACAATAGCCAAGATTTGGAAGCAGCCCAAGTGCCCCTCAGCAGATGAGTGGGGGGAAATGTTGTGGTACATCTACACAATGGAATACTACTCAGTCATAAAAAGGAGGGAAATCTTACCTTTTTCAACAACATGGATAGACCTAGAGGGTATTTTGCTAAGTGAAATATGCCAGTCAGAGAAAGACAAGTACCATATTTTTTCACTTACATATGGAATCTAATGAACAAAATAAACTAACAAACAAAATAGAAACAGACTCATAGATACAGAGAACAGAATGACAGCTGTCAGGGAGACTGGGTGGAAACGGTGAAGGGATTAAGCAAAAACAAACTCATAGGCACAGACAATAGCAAGGTAATTATTACCAGAGAAATGGAGGCAGAAGAGAATAAGGGGGCGGGGGGATAATGGTGATGGATGGAGACTTGACTTGGGGTAGTGAACACACAATGCAGTGTACAGATGATGTATATAGAATTATATACCTAAAACCTATATAATTTTTTAACCAATGCCACGCTAATAAATTCAATTTTTAAAAAGAAAAAAGCAGCTTAAAAAATTCCTGTTCTCATCTGGGATAGCCTGGTTTGTAGCAAATTCCCCTGCTAATAAAAACTTTAAAAAACAAAAAGAACTCTAACAATTATCAGAGAGCTACCAAGGCAGCCAGGACGTAAAAGCCAAAAGCCTAGAGGGAAGGGCGATGAATTGGGGACACCCTACAGACAGTATTGCTCTTGAGGCCATTCACTGCTTCAGGTGAAGTCCCTAGGAGACCGAGAGGATGGGCGGGGCCTAGGGGACGGGCATAAAGGAGGAGTGAGACACCAGGAAGTGAAGCTGGGCTTTGTTACTTGGGGCCCATGAGGCTGAGGAGACAAACTGAAGTTCAGCACCGCCCAGGCCTCCTGAATCAGGGCATTTCCCGCGGGCCCTGTGATCCAGAAGCAGCAGCCCAGGGGCTGAGAAGCCAGCCAAGAAGTGACTGTGAGGCTAGGAAACTATAAAGACCTTTGAGCTGCCAGTTCTCACTTCTGAGATACCAGGAGGGGACGAGGCTAGGAGACTGTGCCCCCTTCCCAACAGGATCTGCATCCCGAAACTGACCAAGAAATGAAGGCACAATGGTCGTGTCCAAAAGGGCCTTGGCCATATGCAACCTATTCCCTGTACTACCTGCACTCAACATGCCCAAGGACAAGGCCTTCAAGAAATACATTATTCAAAACACAGCAGCGGCCCAGCCATGGGGGAAATTTCCAAAGTGAGTGTCTTCAGCTCCTAGGCCTTCCCAAGCTGTAAGCAGAGCGCTATGACTGTGTGTGCCACTCACAGCAAGGGGGCCCCTCACAGCAAGGTGGCCACACACACCAAGGTGGCCACGCACAGCAAGGTGGCCACGCACAGCAAGGTGGCCCCTCACAGCAAGGTGGCCAGAGATCACTCCCATGATGCCTGGAGGACCGGACATCCCCACTCCAACATGGAGCTGCGGTGCTGCCCCGTGACCTCTGCCAAAGCCATGGAAGCAGCTGAGTCCTTATGGGCTGAAGAAAAACCACTCTCAGAAAAACATTCAATGAAAGCTGTACTTTAAGAAAAGAGATTTTAGTAGGTGTCCAAGCTAGGGAGACACGAATGAGAGACCAGCCCGGAGGAGAAGGCTTGGCTCCAGGATTTTGTTTGGGTCCCATGAAGTGCTAACTCAAAGGGGAGAAGTGAGTAGAGGCTGGAACCAAGCAGCAGAGAGAGGAACACAGCTTCAAGGGCAGGGGTCTCCCCTCCCCTAACTGACTAAGCAAACCTTAACTGGAAACACATAACATTCAGACACCAGTTTGACATAAGAATGCTGACATTTGCCCAGCCAGCATGGCTCAGTAGTTGTGCATCGACCTATAAACCACAAGGTCAAGATTTGATTCCCGGTCAGGGCACATACCTGGGTTGCAGACTCAGTCCCCAGTAGGAGGTGTGCAGGAGGCAGCCAATCAATGATTCTCTCTCATCATTGATGTTTCTATCTCTCTCTCCCTCTCCCTTCCTCTCTAAAATCAATAAAAAAATATATATTTTTTATATTTTAAAAAGAATAATGCTGGCATTTGATAAATAAGTGACTAGGCATTCTAGGACACAGAGTGAAATAGCTGAGAACCACAATAAAGAACAGATATTAGAAATAGACTCACAGCTGAACAAACTATTAGTGCTTTCAGACACACACTTTAAAATAACTATCTTCAGGGAAATAGATCAAAAGATAAATATTAAGAAAAAATGCCCACTTTATAATCTTTTTGTAAAATACAACTTTAGAACTAAAAAATATATAGTAACTAAAATCGATAATTTGGGTTTAACAAGAGGTTGGACACGGCTGGGGGAGGGGCAGCCAGAGTGAGAGCAGGAGGAAGATTTTTAAAAGATGGAAATGTAGGAAAGAGTATAAGACATGTGGGACATGGGGGGATGTCTCAGCTGCGTGAACCTGAACTCACAGAAGAAAAGGAGAGAAAAAATGTGGCATAAACAATATTTGAAAAATAATGGCTGAGAATTCCTTAAGCCGAAGAAAGACATCAAGCCACTCAGAGAACCTCGAGCAAGGTCAGTGTGCACACCGCAAAGCCGGGGAAACTCAGAACCAAGAGAGACGCGTAAAGCAGCCGGAGAATAAACCCACATCACTTTCAAATGAGTAACAATAAAACATGGGTAACTTCTTAATAGAAACAATGAAAGTGGTAAAAGTAATGGTTTTCCATTTATTGTAAAAAATCAAAGGATTTATATGAATGCATATAAGCACAACCAATGGACACACACAGTGTGGGGGATGAGGGCTTGTGCTGGGGGGTGGGAGTGGGTAGGGAGAGATTAATGGGGAAAAGGGAGACATATGCAATACCTTCAACAATAAAGAATTTTTTAAAAAATCAAAGATGCATGTTGTAATACTAGAAGTAGCCACTAAAATAATAGCAAAAGATTACCCAACTAACAGTAATAGAAATCATAAAATATACTTGTTTTACTCAAGAGAAGAAAAGAACAAAAGGAGCATTTAGTAAAAGATACAAATAAAAAACAGTGTGTTTAAACCCAAATATATCAGTAATTACATAAAAGGTTAAATATATTAAATTCTATTAAAAAGAGAAATTGTCTTCAAGCCTTTAATTTGACAGAGAAGTTTTTAATACCTATTAGCAATTATATTATTCTGAAAACAAATACAAGATTTCTGGATTAGGACAGACTCATGACTTAGGGTGGTACCTGCATCGAGTCCTCGTGCCCCGTGCTCCTGCTCAGGGCTGATGTAATGAAGAACGTGATCAGGCCTGCACATGCAAGAGGGTCTGGCACCACTGGAGAGATTCCCAAACCATGAGACTAAGTACTAAGTAGAAACAGTCACGCAACTGCCTTCCTGCCCTCCTGGGAGAGTGAGGGGGGCCTTGGCTTTCTAATTCAAACACATATCCTCAGGGAAGAGAATGACAAGGTCTCCAGTCTGGAATGCAGGTGTTTGGTGCTGGGGTAGATAAGGCTCCTTTTGCTTTGAAAGGGAGGAAATACTACAGATAAAGGATAAAAATGGCTTCAGGTCTATCACTCTGAGAATTTGAGGAGCAAATGTGTCTGGGAAAAGAAATGCTCATTATTAGAGCATGTCAATTTTCTTTGCTTAGAAAGACTTAGAAAAATTTAGCTATGCAGTAACATGAAAATATTCATATGGCTTTCCTACAACTATGATGAAAAAAAAACAACAACAACTGTATTCTGCTTACAAGAGATACATTTTAAATATAAAACCACAGAAAGGGTAAAAGTAAAAGAATAGAAAAATATATATCATGCAAACACTAACCAAAAGAAAACTAGTATAGCTATACTTATCCCAGATAAAGTAGACCTTAAGGCACCAAGAATTATCAGAGATTTTAAAAAAGACATTTTCTAATGACAATAAGATTAATCCACCAGGAAGATATAAAAATTCTAAATTTGTGTGCACTTCATAAAGACCTCAAAATATAAAAAATTTTGAGCAATGAGAAATAAAGAACATCTTACTTTTGTTTTCAGTAACTGGTAGAATGAACATGCCAAAATCTCATAAAGGACATAGAAGATTTGAAATATACACTTAAGCCTAATCAAATTAAAACTATTAAACTAATCCTAATAATAAAAGGCTAATATGCAAATCGACTGAACCACTGAACAACTGGTCTCTATGACACCCACTGACCACCAGGAGGCAGACGCTCAAAGCAAGAGCTGTCCCTTGGTGGTCAGTGCGCTCCCACAGGGGGAGCGCCACTCAGCCAGAAGCTGGGCTCACAGCTGGCGAGCGCAGCAGTGGTGGCAGGAGCCTCTCCCACCTCTGTGGAGCTAAGGATCCCTGGGAGGTGGCAGGGTGGGGCAGACCTAAGCCATCAGACAGACATCCCCCCAAAGGGTCCCAGACTGCGAGAGGGTGCAGGCTGGGTTGAGGGACGCCCCCCCCCCCAGTGTACAAATATTGTGCACCGGGCCTCTAGTTTAAAATACATAAAAACAATACACTCAATATTTACCTAGAGTAACAGGTACCAGATGTACCCTCTCCCCTAAAACAACTAATAAATTGAACAAAATGGATTAAGACAATGGTTCTCAAGACTTTGAATATCAGGCAACAAAGAATAGTGATCCCTGAAAGATGGGAAACAAAGGAGGTGACTGAGCCCTATGATTACCCCCAGATTTCTGCAGGCTATGGTACAAGAAGGGGAAACCCAGGTGGAATATTCACTAATCTCCCTGAATTTAGGAGATAGATCCAAGGGTCAGGGGAGACCAAGGCAAACAGAGTTCACTCATCACACAGTTCACTAGTTCTCTCATTAAGACTTTAGACTTTTTTATTTCTGTGTTTTATTTTGAATAGTGTCCGCTGTGATGTCTTCAAATTCACTAATCTTTTCTCATACAGTGTCTAAACTACCATAAATCCCTCAAGTATATCTTTTTAAATCTCAGATATAAATGTTCTTTTCATCTCTAGAAATCCAAATTGGGTCTTTTTTATATTTTTCACATCTCTACTTATGTTAGTACAGTTAAATCTTTCCTCTAGCTTTTTGAGCATATGCAATACAGTTTCAATAATGGTTCTCATGCTCTTAGCTACTAATTCTACAATTGGGAGTAGTATTGACTGTTGAAAATTCTTCTCATTATAGGTATAATTCTCCTGCCCTTTAAAGACTGTGTCTGATGGTTTCTAATTGGATGCCAAGCATTATAAATTTTATCTCACTGTGTTGGATATTTTTATGTTCCTATAAATATTCTCTAGCTTTGTTTTGGAATACAGTTAAACTATCTAAAAACAGGCTACCCTTTTGGAAGTTGGCTTTATTAGGTAAGGCCAGAACAGCTTTCAATCTGGGGTCAATTTTCCCACTACTCACGCAAAATCCTTCCGGTTTCTGTCCCTGATGCTCCATGAAGTAAGGTTTTCACTCTGGACTGTGAAAACATGCACTATTCTCAGTCCTGTGTGAGTGCTGGAGATTTTTCCATATAATCTTTTTCAGGTGTGTCTTTCCCTGGCTTCCTCAGGTAGTTTTCTCAAAAGCATACCCATCTGAATATTTAAGACGAACACTCAGTTCTCTCTCTCTCTCTCTTTCTCTCTCTCTTTTTCCTTCTCTCCTAAAGTTAAATTGCATTAATTAAAAAAGTGTATGCCATAAACCCTTAAGAAACCTCTATAATGGAAAAACAAAGAGTTACAATTGAACTCAACAACCATGATAAAGTGAAATCATAACAAATATTTAATTGATACAAATAATAGCAGACATCTTAGGAAAAGCTAACACAACAATATGTAAAAGTATAATATGTTGTGACCAGGAATGTAAGATTGGTTTAACATTCAGAAATCAAAATAATGCATGGATAACAGACTAACTAATACCAACCATATAATTATCTCAACAGACAGAAAAGCATTAAACAAAATGTCCATCTCTTGTAAAAATTCTCAGGAAACAAAAAATCAAAGAGAACTTCCTCTATCTGATCATCTATAAAAACCTGTAGCTAATATTATACTTAAAGAAAAGTTTAGGTACAAATGGCTACTCCAGTGAATTATACCATACATTTAAGAAATAAATCTACACAAATCCCTATAGAGTATAGAAAAAATTTGCACTTTCCAATTTATAAGACTAGAGTATAACCTTGATACCAAAACCTGGTAGGAACATTATAATAAGAAAAACTGCATATCAATCTCTCTCATGAGCATAAATGCAAAAATCCTAAACAAATTATTAGTAAATTGACTTCAGTAATATATAAAAAGAATAATATGCCACAATCCACTTGGGTTTATTCCAGGAAAGTAAAATTTGTTTACTATTTTATAATCAATCAATGTAATTGTTTGTAATTCACCAATAATACAGTAAAAAAAAATTACATGGTTACCTCAATAGACATAGAATAGTCACTTGATAAAATTGAACACCCATTTATGTTTAAAATTAGAATTTTAAAAAGCTTACTAAATTAGCCATAGACGGAAACTTCTTTAACTTTATAAAGTATGACTACAAAAAACCTTGCAGCAAATACCATTCTTTTTTTAAAATCTTCATCTGAGGCAACCTACAAAATATTATTGATTTTTATATTGATTTTTAGAGAGAGAGGAAGGAGGAGAGAGACAGAGAAACATTGATGTGAGAATCATAAATTGGCTGACCCTCATATGCACCCAACCAGGGACCAAACCTACAACCTTTAGTGTATGGTAGCCTCCCGAGCAGGGCACAAACACTATTCTTAATGAAGAATAATAAAAGACTTATCCCTGATAGCATTAATGCAATGTTGTGCACTATCACTTTTCTGATTTAATATTGTATTATAGATGTTACCCAGTACAATATAAAAGGGAAAAAAAAAGGTATAGTGATTTAAAATAAATAAATATATAAATATATAAATAAATTGGTCACTTTGCAAAGAATGTAATTTTGTATTTGAAAAATCTAAAATAATATGAAGATGAACTGATAAAAATTAAATATTAATTTAGCCAACTCAAGCAAGTTATAGCTCAACATGCAAAAAACAATTGTATTTCTACATACAACCAACAAATAATGAAGAAATGTTTTTAAATATGCCATTTTCAGTAACATCAAATCATAAAATAGCCAGAAATAAATTTTTGAAATATGCAAATGTGCAGGACATCTAGGCAAAAATCTGCTTAGTTAAAATCAATTAAAGAAGAATTAGATGTGTGAGGAGATGTGACATATTTAGGGACTGAAAGAATCAATATTTTAAATAAAATACTATAAAAATCAATTCTTTCAGATTGATATAAAATTCAATGCCATCCTACATCAAAATCTCAGCATGTTTTTTATTTTGTAGGGATTGACAGATTCTAAACCTTATATACAAATACAAAACACTAACTAATGAAGATAATTTTGAAGAAAAGTAACAAATTGAAGAGTCTAAATTATCAGATATTAAGTTTAAAGCCCCAGGAATTAAGACACTGTGGAATTGGCACAAAGTTAGCAAATGTATAATAAAACAGAATAGGGAATCGAAAAACAGATTCATGCATGCTATTCTTTTGAGACAAAGGTGATATGACAGAACAGCTGGAAATTAACAGTCTTTTGAATAAGGAAAGCTCAATCAACCGGATATTCATAAGGGAAAATAAATAAATTTTGATCCCTACCTCACACCATACACAAAAATCTATCCCAGATGTATTGTAAACAAATAAAAAGGTAAGGTAAAACAGTAAAGTTTCTAGAACATAGGAGAATATGTTAATAACCTTGAAATAGGCAAATATTTCTTTAACAGAGTACAAAATATACTCACCATAAAGGAAAATATTGATATTGGGATGACATTAAATTTTAAAACTTCTGTTTATAAAATTATACCTTAAAAAAGTGAAAAGGCACATACATAGTAGAAGAAGATTTTATATATATACCAAAAAAAACCTCATTTACTGAATATATAAGACTCCTACAATCAATAAGAAAATTCACATAAAATTCAATTAAAAATGGGGGAAAGGTGACAGGTATTTTACAAAAAAAGGATATCTATGTATCTTATGAAAATATGAAAAGGCACTCAATTTTATTAATCATTAGGGAAATGCAAAATAAAGCCACAATGAGTAGAAATAGAATATTCTACACACTTACTGGAATAGAAAAATATTAAAACATTGTAATAACCAAGTTTCAGCAAAAATGTGGAGCAAATGGGACTCTCACAGACTGCTGGTGCAAGTATTAATTGATACACCCAGAAGTCTGCTCCTAAGTATTTACCTGATGGAAATGCATACACATGTGTAAACAAAAAATATTCCTAATAGCAGCACAATGGGGTGAGATGTGTAAGTAAATTGTGTAAGTAAATTGTGATAGTCACACATTACACTACTACAAAGAAATGGATGAATTATGGCTACGTACAACAGTATGGATGACACGAGTGTAATGTGGAAAAAAAGAAGTCACACACAGAAGATCATATACTGTTTGATTTTATTTGTACAAACTCAAAAGCAGGCAAAACTCCTCAATAGCAATCAAGTCAGAACAGGGTGAAGTTTGGTGGGTTTAGTGACTAAGGGAGGCGTGAAAGAAGTTTCAGGTACAGGCATCAGTCCGTTTCTTAATCTGAAGTAGTTGGTTACATGACAGGGAAAACTCACTGGCTTGTACACTTACAGTTGTGTATTTCTCTGCATACATTTTTGCTTCCATTTTTTTAAATGCTTGCCAAATAATTTTACTAGTAAAAAGTCACAAACATCACCTGCATCATGATTTCATATATGTTAATGCGTATAGAGAATATGTGCTAAACATACATAACTATATATGCCAAAGTGCTAGCAATGATTATGTTTGGATGTTGGTTTATGAGTAATTTTTAATTTCTTCTTTATACCTTTTGTATTGTCTGAATATTTTCAATGAGAATATATTACTTTCGTACAAAATAAAAATAAAGCTTTAAATAAAGTTTTAATTTTCAGATGGGAAAATGATATTGTGATTATATTTAAAGAAGAAAAGAGTCCTAATCTTTCACAAATACATACTTGAAGCATTAACATGTGAAATAATATGTTTAGCAGGGGGCAGGGAGAAGTGGGGCATATAGATTTTAATGGCCATATGTTGGTAATTATTGAGGCTGAGTTATGGCCCATGTGGGGGTCATTATACTCTTTCCTCCACCTATGAGTGTTTGAATAATAAAAAGTTGAAAAATCAACAAATATGGTATTATTTCATAAACATAGCACCTATGAATGGCAGATATTACCCATAACAAAGGCTTTTATGCGTAATCTGTATACAGCCAGGGAGAGGGTGAAGTGTGAGAAAAGATTTTCTCAGTACTTGGATGGGGGCCTGGACTCAGCATGGAGCGTGTGCTCATTCCATGTTGAAGGTCTGCTGGGATCCAAGCCTTGGTCAAGCATCTAGCTCATAGCACCACTGCTTCACGGGAAAGAAACCACTTACAGATCCCACCTTCCCACCAGCCCTGTGAAGCACATAGTGATTAGAAATGGAGCCCCAATAGCTGACCCTTATTCTGGAGTCCAGTCTTCTCTCAAGGAGGAAGGAGGTGACTTCTTCATGGGGAATCAGGACCTACCTTACAAGTTTCTTGCCCTTTCAAGCCCAGGAGTAAGGTACCAAGGACAGGAATTGGTTGGGAGGTGGGGGGAGGGGAGGCCTAAACTGCCCTAGAGGAAGAGCAGTAGCTGCTGTGAGTTCCGACCAGGGTGAGAGGCCGCGGGTGCTGTCTACAGCGGCCCTCAGCTCCCATGTTGGATGTTGTCTGGTTGGCCCTTGTCCTTCCTTTCATCTGCTCCTCCCCTGAGCCGGGATGTGGATATGGTTATGCCTCCATCTCTCTATGACCAAGCTGACACTCTCGGATGCTATCGCCTTTTCTACATCCTCGTTTGGATTATGGATAAAATGACCACCAGCTGGATTTCCAACAAACTTCAAGTACAGGTCAGAGATCTTAATTTCTTTTGAAGAGGGGTGTTAGGTAGGAGGAGTTGTCAGTAGGCAACTGAGAAATCAACATGGGAAAAAGTCCGCCGTGGTACTTTAAAAAACTGGAAGAATTAGGTTGTTACTTTAAAAACTATGTTTCATTTTGGTTTGTAATCTGAGGGTAACATAGAACTTGAAGATTGATCAAGGATGACACACTAAGGCATTCTCTAGGAAAATGCTGTGCATCAGGAATATAATGCAAAGCCACAGATAATGAACTAAATATAAAATATCAAATTTTCTCATAGCCAGTTTTAAAAAGTCAAAAAGGAAGAAATGTGAAATTAATAATGTTTTATTAAATCTAATATATCTAAAACATCATCTCAACACATACTAAAAATACAAATATTAATGAAATATTTTACATTCTTTTTGGTACAAGATATGTGGAATCCAACATGGGAATCAACATTCCCATGTTGATTACGCTTAGGGCGCTCCCAGTTCAGATGAGCCACATTCCAAGTGGCCAATGGCCGCATGTGGCTAGTGCCTCTTATGGGACAAGAGCGGCTCCAGAAGCCAAGCAGGAAGGTATCCCATGTGACACTAAAGGCTATTACAGCTGAGGGGCTGGGCTTTCAGTCACAGGCTGCCCCGAAGCTCCAGCCACCCCAAGCCCGGAGAACCCGTTGCTCTATTCAAACCGTAGGTAAGACTGGAGCTACAAGAAGCAATAAGTGGCAGTAATTATGAAAGTGGTCAAAATGTTATCAAATTGTCCCCGGTCCTTATTCATTCATCTTGATGATGTCACTGGGCTATTCCAATACAGTTAAGTAATGTATACATTTAAAGTATATTAAAGTGTGAAGGAAGGTGTGCTAACATCTCTTGAAGGTCACCGGAATCCTAGTGTTTCCAATTACTGGACCCTCTGATAGTGGCTGCCGAAGTCCCCAGAAGGAAATATAATCCCATTTCTTACTGTGAAACTTTTAGAACAAATCCTGGAAAATAAAAAGAGCTAGTGAAATACTAAAAGATACACCTGGAAAAAAATACATAACAGGATGCAAATTAATTGCAGTTTCAAAGCGAGGGGCCAGCCCGGGGCGATGTGAGGACGCACGGGGTCTGGAGCCATGCTGACCTGGAGGTGTCCCCAGTCCTGACTCCCTCGTCCATAAATGGGGTAATATCTGCTCCACAGCTGTTAAAGGATTAAACGCAAAAGAAGGCATTATTTCATGTTTTAAATAGAAAAAATATTTAACAGCCAATATGAAGCGGACAGTGAAATAAAGCAAAGGTACAAAGGAGTAAGGGAGGGGTCCCGCTCAGAGGGCCGGTCCTCCTAGCAGAGGCTTCTCCCAGCGCCGCAGCCCCAGACTTCGCATCTGTCGCTTGTGTCCCGCTCGCTCACTTAGGAAATCTGCAGAGCAGCACATCGGCTCCGGAGTTTGGTCTTGTCCTATCTGTTCCCCATTATCCTGGCTTTCAGCAAACAGTACTCAAGGCAGGACAGGGAAGTTTTTGAGGGCCTAGAGTAGATGTGGGCATGCGTCCCCATCGCCCGAAGCTGTAGGATCCAGGGAAGCTCTGTTACAGGAGTGAAATGATGACGTAAAGAGATGGTTACCCAAAATCCTCTGGGACTTTATGGATAGCCTCTGTGTCCCTCATCTGCGCCCCCCCCCACCCCCTGCTTTGGAGCCCCTGTCTCTTCCCATGCTGCCCAGTGCTGAGCAGGGGACATGGGGTGATGAGCCAGGCCTTTCTGAGGCGTAGCAGCTGAACAGCACATGGCCTGCTTGCTGCACAGCGAGGTGCAGGTGGGAGCCGGGCAGCCTGCAGCCAGTGCACAGTGCGTGCCATCTGCACGGGGACTTCTGCGCTGCCTGGGAATGGCGGCTGCTAATGTGCCACCTTTGGGTTTCCTCTTGTTGTGGCCACTCAGCACCGCAGTGAAAGGCTCTGTCTGCTCCCGCTTCCTTCCCTCTCCCAGCCCTGGATTCCCCTCCGCCGATCACTCTTCTGCAGAAGGCAGGACATGACCTTGAGCTTCTCCCGGCCTGCTTATCTCCGATAAGCCACAGGTCAACACAGCTCCCAGGACTCTGCTTCTCACACCGGCTTTGTACCTGCTGGTCACACCATGGACAAGGACTTAGTAAATGCCAGGCCCCAGGCCCCACACTAGGCACACGGGCCTCCCTGTACACGAGGGGTCAGCCGAGAGGGCAGGTGAGAAAGCCCAGGTCCACGGGGCTGTGGAGCCATCACTTACTGATCCCCCCAGGTCTAAACAACGCGCCACACGCGCATGGCCTAATGTCGCCATCAGCCCAGCTCTGTTAGACAGGAATCATTATCCCCATTTCACAAATAAGAAAGTTAAGCAGCTTGTAGTGTGAGAACCATCCCTCCAGGATTGGCAGCGCTGATATTTGAGTCCAGGTCTCTCTGCATTCACTAATTTTTCACTACGAATACCCTCTAAACTTCACATCTACTTGCTGAGGAATTCAACCAACTGTGTATTTCAGGAGCAGCTCCAGTGGCATTCTCCTGTTCCCTGTTGTCACCTCACAACCATTGTGATTCTGTCCCTGGTGCTCTGTCCCCAACACAGAAACATTCCTCCCCACCCCACCCCCCATCCCCCGGGACTCCTCCACGCATCTGTTTAGGGGCCTTTGGGCATCTGCTACCTCCCTCCCCCTGTGAGCAGGGCCAGAGAGCTGTGAGGAGCCTCAGTCCAGACTGGAAGCTTAACCATCCAAGACCCAAGTCTGTTCAAAACTGAGAAGCTTACAGTGGAAGGAGCCTTTCAACGGAGCCAACTCCCCAAGTCGGGTTGGAGTCATGTCCACAGAGACTCCACCGTCCTGTCCCTCTCCCTTCCTCATAGGAAATCCCGTCTCCGCCTGCTGGTCTTCCGGGGGCAGGACTTCTCCAGGGGAGCAGTCCTGCCCTTGGTCAGCTCCAGCTGGAGAGAGCTCCTCCCTGCACTGGGCCCAAGGCCATCTTCCTGCGGTTTCTACACACGTTCTCCTGCTCTTGAGGGACGTAGAGAACAAGCATGTCCTCTCACTCACAATGTCCCTGGGCAGACAGCTCTCATGCTCCTGGGAGTCGCTGGCCTGCGGACCAAGCATGTTCATTTCCTCCAAACATTCTGCACCAGGCACGCCGTCACCTGCCCCGCTGCCCCCCCCCCCCGCTCCCAGTCACTCCCCACTAAATGCGCTGCAGCCACAGGCCCCTCTGGCAGTGCACTGTGAAGAGGGGTCGCTATTTGCTGCAATCCTTTCTCGCCATCTCTTTCCCTGGCTCTCTTCCTCCCACATTCTTCACCGAGAAAGAGTTAGATCACACCCTGGGGCCTCATCCCCCACCACCCCCATTGGGCTCTGGCAGCCAATGTATCAGCCTCGCTAACAGGGGCTCTCCCTCCAGACCCCACCGTGCCTTACAGAGACTTCTGCTACCAGCCGTTGCTGGAGGAGGTGGGCACATTAAATTGCCAGGACTTGGAATGGGCTTGGGAACCTTCAGAGCTCTCTGGGTATGGGCTGTGGGACAGCCTGCCTCTTCAACCCACCTGTATTACCTTTATCCAAATACTATGGGACAGTAGGACAAATAAGAACATCCAGGTCAACTGCCCCTAGCTGGGAGGGGACACTATTTCAAAGACATTCCCCCTGTACTAGGACTCCTCTTTCTTCAGACACCATGGATGGGTGACCATAAGTGAAGCATCACAGACTAGGGATAGATGATGTTAAAACACCGTGGATTACAACCTGGGATGCTGAGGTTCATGGCAAAGTCATCTGAGGACACCCCGAGAGGTTGTCCTTTGCTCAGAGTTGAAGGAGCAGCAGGGCAGTCCATCACCCACACATTCTGGGAAGGTCCCTCAGACACAGGGGCACACTTGACATCCAGACTGAAGCCACATGTATATGTCACTCCTGCTCCCCACAGCTGCACAGCTAGCCTGTGTCACTGCGTGAGAGCCTAGAGGAGTATAGGGAGAGCAAACTTCACGCCTCCCGGCCTGGCTGTGACATCACCCGGGTCTGGCTAACTTTGCGGAGGAAACATACACATGATCTCAGGGGCATCTCCACGGGCAGGGAAGGCCCTGGAACCACTGCCTGCCCTACTTAGTTTACACCTGTCCTACCCCCAAGCCCATAGCGTCAGCGAGGGGACCCGTCATACCCTGTGATGGAAGATTCAATTACACTCAGACAGCACACGTGCGCCCTAGTCTGTCCGGGGAGTTAAGCACACAGTAAAGGTGGCAGGAGGAAGCCCGAGACAAAGGGCAGCTTCAAGGAGGAGGCACGTGGGAGGCCTAACTCATCACTGGAGCCAGTACAGTTCCTCCAGTCATTCCAACTCTGTCAGCCCAGACAGGGCCGCAATGGCACATGCTGCCCCGGACCGCAGCCTCAGACCCAGGCGCCCACCTCCCTCACTCCACCCCGGCCAGACCCAGGCGCCCACCTCCCTCACTCCCCCCCGGCCAGACCCAGGCGCCCACCTCCCTCACTCCCCCCCGGCCAGACCCAGGCGCCCACCTCCCTCACTCCCCCCCGGCCAGACCCAGGCGCCCACCTCCCTCACTCCCCCCCGGCCAGACCCAGGCGCCCACCTCCCTCACTCCCCCCCGGCCAGACCCAGGCGCCCACCTCCCTCACTCCCCCCCGGCCAGACCCAGGCGCCCACCTCCCTCACTCCCCCCCGGCCAGACCCAGGCGCCCACCTCCCTCACTCCCCCCCGGCCAGACCCAGGCGCCCACCTCCCTCACTCCCCCCCGGCCAGACCCAGGCGCCCACCTCCCTCACTCCCCCCCGGCCAGACCCAGGCGCCCACCTCCCTCACTCCCCCCCGGCCAGACCCAGGCGCCCACCTCCCTCACTCCCCCCCGGCCAGACCCAGGCGCCCACCTCCCTCACTCCCCCCCGGCCAGACCCAGGCGCCCACCTCCCTCACTCCCCCCCGGCCAGACCCAGGCGCCCACCTCCCTCACTCCCCCCCAGCCAGACGCAGGCGCCCACCTCCCTCACCTCCACCCCAGCAGCACACCCAGCTCTAGGCCCGTGGCTCAGGAGACACCGTAAAGTAAGAACCACCCTTTTCATGTGTTGTCTCTCCTTACCTTTCCGTGGGCCTAGGTTTCCCTCTGAGATCCCATCCCGGCCGAACCAGGGCTTCACTGTGTGTCTCAGGGGCGGCTTCTTCCCCTTCTTGGCCTTGTTTTCTCATCTGTAAGATGAGGGGCTTGAAACAGATGGCGCCTCAGCCCACTTCCGTGCTGACCGCAAAGGCCCCTCCCGGTTTGGCCATTCTTAGAACCGCTGTGCGCAGGCTGGACAGTCAGGGCCCCTGGAATCGCTGTGAGGCCGCCTTGCCTGCTCCTGTCCACAACCCCTGCCAGCCGAGGGCCCCATTTCCAAGGCTGGATGCCCATGTGGGTCACCATCAGCATCACCGCCCACCCCTGTTGCCCACACTCACAGATGCTTACTTATGGCCTGGGGAGAGACAAGCAGGCAGGGAGCCAGCCATTTCCATGCTAACTGCCCATGTGTGGCTGAAGGGATGGAAAATGGAACTGCAAAACTGCCCAGAAATCAGGGGAACTGGTACTCTCACCCTTGAAGGCTGAGCCGAGCCCTGGCGACCTGGGTCTGACCTGGAACTTGAGGCCCAGTCTCGGACACGGAGGGCCCATCACGCTGCGAGGAGGGCTGCTGGCCCTGGAAGTCAGACCAGTGTGACTGCAACACTGCTGTGCCCACAAGTGGGGGAAGCATGTGACCCCTTTAGCGCAGGCGCAGGCGGGGCTCACAGCCAGCCTGCCCTTGCCCCTTCTTCCCCAAACCGACTATCCGAAAGGAGGCAAGAATGGCCAATGGAAGAAGCATGGTCAGGATCAGGAGACTGAGCTCGGCCAGCTATGAGCTTTGTCCCAGGTTGTCCCCTCTCTGGGCCTCAGTTTCCCGTTGGGTGCTAGTCTATATGACCCTGAAGTCCCTTCCAACCCCGAGCCCCTCCTGGGGGGACTGGCAGGCGCGTTTACAGCGAGGTGTGCAGGAATGATACGGCCGGAGTTCCCCTCCTAACTGAGCCGGCTCCTAACAAGGAGAAAGACCTGTCAGCAGGAGTGAGGAGACAATGAGGCAACTGCAGGCAGGAGAACAAGGCAGCTGGCAGACCCTCTTGAGACAGAGAAAATGGGTGTTAAAAGATGTCCTCTGACAAGAATGAAAGGTTTGGTCTAGCGTAGGAACTTGAACCTCACTATTTGACTGTCTCCACCAAACACAGGCAGGAAGCAGGAGATGGCCATCAGCTTTGACCCCGACCCTCCTGTGGACAGTCCAGGAATGAGTGAAGCAAGTGCCCCACGCTGTCCCGCGGCTCGCCCAGCACCAGGGGCAAAGGGCAGGTGGCTTCCTGCCAGTGCCTGGCCTGGGCAGAGAGAGGGTGGGTGCCTGCCACCCCGGCGGGGGGGGGGGGGGGCGGTTATGGGAGGGCGTGGCATAACCAGGTGGAAACAAAACCTACCTGCCTGCGTCAGTGATTTAAGAAGAAGTTCACACTGATTACATGAGGCACACAAGGGGTGCTTCTGGCTGAACTACCTGTGCCCGCCCAGCCACCACCACACAGGACGCAGTGGTAATGAATTATTTTTATAATATAATTATAGACCCCAAATTCCATCCATAGCATGATCTCATTTAAATTGTGTTGCATTTTACTAATGAGAAAACTAGGGCTCCGAGAGGACAAAACACATAGTCAA
Organism: Myotis brandtii; assembly: GCF_000412655.1. Taxonomy (NCBI): domain Eukaryota; kingdom Metazoa; phylum Chordata; class Mammalia; order Chiroptera; family Vespertilionidae; genus Myotis; species Myotis brandtii. Next base: position 3,585,738 of record NW_005353538.1, on the reverse strand, counting down.
GACCAAGATCAGACATTCAATAATGGACTCGAAGCCAGGCCTCCAACATCTACATCTGGAACTCTTTCCACCGTGTCAGAGCTGCTGCCTGGGCTGGGAGGAGCGAGTCAAGCTGGTGAGCAGGCATCCGTCGGCGCCTGCGTGGCAGGAGGGCAGCGGGGCCAGCGCCGGCGGAGGCCCAGCAGCCCACGGCACACTGGGAGAGCTTTCCCGCAAAATGGAGCAGGCTGCCAGCATGCTCATTACCCAACCTTATTCCATTTCATAATAAATGGAGCCCCTGGAGGGCCCGGCATGGTGAGGTGGGTGAGATAGGGAGCGGAGACTATTACGGGATTTTAACCTTCGTCTTCTCTTCCCGGGCCTCTGGAACAGCTGTTTGACAAAATGGATCTGTGCCGACAATCATTTTCACTGCATTACTTAATATACAGTTGCTCTCGGCAAGAGATATAATTGACTTGCTTAACTAATCAATCTTTCTATAAGCATAGCTGCTTTTCCTCTCCCACTGGGGGATGGGAGCAGGGGAAGGGGGAGGGAAGAAGAATTGCAAGGAGCAACCTTTGGCATGAATTACAGAGCTCTGACATCCAGCTGAGGTGTCAAAGCCGGGAGACAAACACTGCTGCCAAGCTTCCCCACCCAGGTCCCTTCTCGGTCCCCATGCGGTCTGTGGTGGCCTGGAGTCACGGTTGCCCACATGAAACGGGCGCAGTGCCAGAAGTCAAAGGGCCACGGTCCCGGAACCCAAACTCATCTCCAGTTGTCTTTGGAGTACCTTGCTGTATATTTAGAAATAGGAGTGTGTCTGATGACTTGGGACTTGACTCAAATGAAGGCAGGAAGCCATGAATAAGATCTCAGTTGGACTGAGCATGAACTATTCCGCCTCTCCCATGTTCCATCTGCCCTCCTCCCAGCTCAGTTCCCTCTCTCTCCCATTTTGGGGGATCAGCAGACTCACCCAGCAAACTCCTCCCAAGTGCAGGCCCAGACCACATTGCCCGCTCTCTAACATGCGCTGTATTTGACTCATCTCTTCTCTCGATTCCAAAGAGGGAAGCTCAACCCTCCTTCCTCTTCTCCTCTTCTCCTCCACCTCTATTCTCCATCACTCCCCACACCTTCACCTACACACACGTACCCCCCTGGGCACTGTTGGATTTGGGCCTATCATTCTAAATTTAGAGGAAATGGAGTTGGAAGATAAGTCACAGAGTGGAGAAGGTGACTGGGTGAAAATGATGATGGCACCCAGCCAGTGTGGCTCAATGGTTGAGCACCGACCTATGAACCTGGAAGTCACGGTTTTATTCCCGGTCAGGGCACATGCCTGGGTTGTGGGCTCAATCCCCAGTAGGGGGCACGCAGGAGGCAGCAGATCAATGATTCTCTCTCATCATTGATGTTTCTCTCCCTCTCCCTTCCTCTCTGAAATAAATAAAGATATATTTAAAAAATAAAATGATGATGATACCCAACAGGCGAGATGATAAAATAAAAACAATACCTGCCTTCAGGCTCCTCCCCACCTGCTCCTAGCACTCCAACCTGATAAACCCATCTCCTTTTTAAATCCTAACTCAAGTATCAGCAAGCTGAGTGAGGTGCCCCTTGTCTGGCCCCCACCCATGTGCATCTGGATGCACTACTTAGCTGTGATCATTTTTTGTCTACGTGCCTGTCTCCCCAACTCCACAAGGCACTTTGTGAAAGCAATGATTTGGTCTTGACCATCTTTGTTTCTTTAGTGCCTAGTACTTTGCAGGAAATGTAGTTGGTATTCAATGCAGGATTAACATGGAATTATGAAGTTAAAAATTGCAATGTCTCTATTTTAAGACAATAGATTCCTGCCACCCAGTAGGAGACCTCTCTCTAGAGAAGAGACACAAGACCCATATTCTGTCTCATTAAAGTGTTTTATCAATGGCATGGATGAAGTTTGAGGAAGGATGATTACCTAATTTGCATATGACAAAAATTGAAGAAATTAATTGCATGGCAGACCCAGAATCTGACTGTCTGAGAAGGCTAGGACATAGCCAGAACCACACAGGTAAAATCTAGGAGCGTTAAGTACAGAGTTTTAGATTTAGGTTCAAAGAATCAATTGGACAAGGACAAGAGGAAGGAGCTGTCTTGGCAGAGATCCACGAAAAAAAATCTTCGTGTTTGAGCTCACCACAAGCTCAATACGGCGGCACAGCTTCCAGGAGGAGAAGTTGGAAGAGAAACCATTGTCCCTCTGTAGTCCACCCTGGTGGAGACCATCTGGGCCACGGAGCTATGCTTCATTTTAAAAGAAGCAGAGGAGCAACTAGGGTACCAAGGCGTCTAGAAACAGTGGCCAAGACTCTGGGAGTGTCCGGAAGAAATGACAGCTAGATGACAACATGAGACAGGCTGCTCCTTGGAGGAGGGAGAAGTCAAGATTTACCTGGCAGTGGAGTTAAAAAGGCAGGCACGACAGCCAGAACCACCTGGGTTCAAATCCCAGCTCCGCCCTTTGCCAGGTGGTAACCTAGGGCGAGTTTCCGGCTTCTCTGTACCCCAATTTCTTCATGTATAAAACAGGTATGCTGGTTCTTAGCTTCTGAGTTAAATGGGTTAATGCATGTAAAGATCTTCAGAGACATGCACAAGATAAGCTCTCAATGGATGATAGCTATAGTTATGCTATGACTTCACAGGACGGGCCAGGATGGAAGTGCAGACGTTACCAGAAGGCTTATTTCAATGGTTTGAGAATTTCTAACACCCAGAATTGCTGCCCACATTGAATGGGAGGCCTGTGAGGTGAAGAGTTCCTGGTCATTGGAAGGTCAGATGAGCTGGACTCTGTGGTGGGCCTTCCGTACCAGGTAAAGGGTAGCACACGATTTCCTTTAAGGTCCCTTCCAACTCTTAAGAATCTTGGAGTCTACCAGAGTCCCCTCCCTTCCTTCCCCCTTTGGGGAGCTGAGGGATGTTTCCTTTATATGGGGAGCACCAGAGGGAGTCCCACCCTGCAGGGAGGGCTCCAGACCCTCCATGGCTCACTGCAGAGCTTGGAGTCCCTCCGGCCCCACTGGCACAGACAGACAGCGCCTCCCCCAGCAGAGTACAGGTGGGGGGCTTGCTGAGCTCTGAGTGCTCCCCAAGGAGGGGAACTGCAGAGCAGGTAGGTGGGCCTTGGCCCCCACGCTGACAGTGAGCACCAGAAAGGCCGGTGCCTGAGGGACCCCGAGGCAGAGGAGAATGAGATTTAATTATGAGTGACCAGCTCCCCTGGGAGCAGAGGCGTCGCCAAGTCTGAGGTGACATGTCAGGAGGCCCCGGAAAGGGCTCGCTTTTGCCTTGTGCCTCCACCTCGCAGACAGCTGGCAGCATCATTCCCGCAGAAAGGCAGCCTGAGCCTGGCCTGGCCCCAGTAAGGATGTGCCAGCAGGAGGTGCTGATCGGATTACTGGCCCGGGAGGGGGCACAGGCGGGAGTGGCGATGTCGGGGGCTGCAGCCCGGGTGCTGCACGAAGCACAGAAAAGCTCAGACCCAGCTCTGCTTTGGGCCTTGACCTGAATGAACAGGTGGCCTTGAGCCAAGCTGGTTCATCTCTTGGAGCCTCAGTTTCCCTATTTACACAATGAGGGGCTGTGCTGCTTGACCTCAAAAGCCCTTTCCCATGCAAACACCGTTTACCAAGAAACCTCACCATCTTGAGGTACTTAGTTCTCCCCACAACCCACCGAGGTAAGTAGGCCACGGCTTACAAAAGAGGACACTTTAGAGGGTGACTTGCCCACAGTCACAGCGCCAGGAAGCAGGAGAAATGAGACCTACCATGACCGTTGGACCCCAAAGGTGTATTTTTCTTCCTCTGCCCGTTGTCTTTCTTCCTCCGCAGGCAGCACCACCCACGAGTTCTTGCTGCAAGTCCTGCAGGGCCTTCGCCCTGATGAGGGGTGAGAGGGATGCACCGTGAGCTGGGTGGGGGCAAGAAAGGGGACAGCGGCTGCTGAGGGTCAAGGCCAGCTCCTCCCAGACAGAAGCTGGGATTGACCCTCCGGAGGAGGAGCTTCCTGCCCTGCAGTGAAACTGATCAGGGTCTGAAGCTCGAAGGGCACATCATTGCTCTGGCACATCAGCACGGAGCCTCCCTCTGCGCACGGATGTGATTTTTATGGCATTGTTTATAGAGCTGAATATTCAGATTGATTCTCTTTCCCCTTCCCGGGGCTCTTCTGGGAAGAAACAAACAAATACCCCACCCCCTCCCGGGTGGGAAGCAGGTCCTCTGCTTCCTCCCGCTGGCAGACAAAGGCCAGGGCTCCCTGTCCCCAGCAAGCCCCTCAGAAAGTCCCCTGTAATACCAGGGGCCAAGGCCCAGAGCCTCGGATCCCTCCCAATCCTCATCCATGTACTCCCCTGAAACCTGGGAGACTGGTTAGGAAAACAAGACAAAATAAATGAAACAAAACAAACCCAGAGAAGGCCAGCCCGGCGCAGGGGCGTCTGGGGCTTCTGCTCCTCCAGGCCTCCCAGAGCGGCTCATCTCCGGGGAAACCCCAAGCAGGTGCCTTCGCCTTAGACCAGTGGTTCTCAGCTTTGGCTGCACATTAGAATCACCAGGGAATCTTTTACTAATGTTGTGGCTCTACCCCATAACAAAGAAACAGGATGAGGCTCAGAAATCAGGATTTTAAAAAGATTCCCAGGTGATTCTAATGTGCAGCCAAGGTTGAGAACCACTGCCTTAGACCAAAGGCCCAGCTCTCTTTCCTTTACGCACTAACAGAGCAGCTACGAGCTTCCTCCCCCACCCGCACCCCCACCCCCAGGCAGCAAGCCCTCCCCAGGTTCTGTGCACAAATGGAGACCGCCAGGACGTGGCCGCCTGCTTTTTCTCAGTAGGAAACAGCATGCTTCCAGCCACTGAACCCTATCCCATCCCAAACCACTGAGCTCTCCCTGGGGCTTGGAGAGAGCCTGGGAGAACACCCAGTCCAGCTGCCACCACGAGCGAGCTGGACCAGTGCATCCTCTCCCAAACCCAGCACCTACAGCCTGAGTGCCCACTTACACACTCAAGGGAAGCTTCTGGGACCAAACACACTTTCCTCTTCTGGAATCTGAAGAGCACCCAAAGTCCTGCAGGAAAGCAAGATCTTCCGCTGTGTTTAACCCAAGGTTCTCCAAACTTCTAAACTATGGATTTCTTTCTCCTTGAAAGGATTACTGACGCTGGGAACTAGGGTTGTATGGAACATAATTCTGGACACTATGGACTAGCTGGTTCTCCGGGTGCCCTAGCAGTCCCGACAGTTTGTGATTCTAAGCCTCAGCAGTCTCGTTTAATGTGACCAAAGGCGTGGACAGCCGCTCTGGGTCTCTGTATGTCTCCAAGGTCTCTCACGCTCTGTTGCGGGTAACGGAAGTTCCCTCCTTTGCAGTTACCTGCCGAAAGGAGAAGGGTTCCAGGTCTGCATCCTGACTCTCAACACTTCTACCCACTATTTCTACAGTAGCAACACAGCTGCCATGGACTTTCATGAGTCAGGTTCCAGCTCTGTCTGTGCTGCTGACAACTATGCAGCCTTAGACAAGTCACAAAAGCCCTCTGAGCCTCGGTGTGGCTGCAGAATTCTATGATAGCTCCTGAGTCCGGGACAGGTGCTCACAGCCTGTGCAATCCCCTCCCCTAGAGTGGGGCAGGGGCGGGGGTCTTACTCATGCTGTTAGGTGACTAACCAATTGACTCTGAATTAATGAAAAGGGAGGTTGTCTTGGGTGGGCCTGACCTATGAGCTGCTTTCTAGAATAAGGAGGCCAGAGCCTCACTTTCACTTTTTTGCTTGTCTTTTCTTACTTTTCTTTCAGGATTGTCCCTGGGTATACCTTGGTATTAAGGCGGGCTGAGAGGGATCAAGCCTTAAGCCATCATGTAAGGGAAGAAACCTCTCAAGAATGGATTATTAGATTTGACCACCTGCACGTAAGAAGGTCCTACCAAGCAAGTTTCCAATCACCATTAACCAGGTCAATAGTCAGGTCATTGACAGTCAGCCAAACATGCATGGTTGGCTTTGGTAAGAGCAGTGTCAGTGCAGCAGTGGGTAAAAAGCCTTCCTGGGTGGTGCTAACCCTTTAGAGCAGTCTCGCTACAATCAGAAACATAGATATGAGCAGTAGCTTAAAAGAGAGGTTGGATCAAGAAAGAAAGAATATTCTTAACATTAGAGAAGAGCATATTATCTGCAGATCGAATGGTCTAGTACAGAGACAAAAATGTATGACACATAAGAGAAGGAAGAATTGCTGTAAAGGAGAAAGTAAGGGATGTTGTGCACACACAGTGGGAGAGTTGGCTTTAGATAAGACCATGAACAGTTCATCCATGGGAGCATGTGGAAAGGGGAGAGTGCAAGTGGGCAGATGCTGGTAGGTGGGTGGATGTAGCAGTAGAAGTTTGTGGAAAGACTCTTTTGATTGCTTCACTTTTCTCGGTGAAGTAGGAAACAAAGTCATCAGCTGAGAGTGAGGATGGGGAAGTATCATATGAGAAACTTTAAGGCACATTGTTATAATGATATGGTCTTATAACATGTGCTGTTTATTGAGCATTTAAAAAAAATCTTTATTGTTGAGAGTATTTCAGATGTCCTCTTCCCCCCTGCTCCCCAATGTCTTCCTTCACCAGTTCCTGCCCTGCCCAAGGCCTTCACCACCCTACTATTTATGTCCATAGGTACAATCTTTGGTTAATCTCTTCCCGCTCCCACTTCTCCACTTCCATTTGAGTAATCTTATAACCATGGTTTTAAACTCTGAATCCAGTAGTTTGGTGTCTTCCATTTCTTTCATTTGTGACATGTTTCTTTGTTTCTGAATTTTGTCTGCTTTCCTGTGTTGGTTTCTGTGTATTAGGTAGAGCTGCTATGTCTCTTGGAATTGGTAGTGTCCTTGTGTAGCAGGTGTCCTGTAGGTCCCAGTGGCTCAGCCTCCCTAAATGCTGAGCTAGGTCCTCTAGTGTGCCCCTGTGTGGGCTGTGTGCACAGTCTTGTAGTTGAGCCTTGATTGCTGTTTGCATTCCTGGAAGGAGTTGAACTTCAGGCCAGCCAATTGGCTGTGAGGACCGGCTGTAACTACAGTGGAGAGCTGCTATGCAAGAAACACCCCTATGAAGCAGGACTTGCTTCAGTGAGGCTTTGGTGTCACTGAGTCTGCCTCTTGAGTGTGTTGTTTATGGATGTATAGAGTTGTAATCTATTATTGTCTGAAGCTGTCCACTGGGTACACTGGCTTTAGGGCCTCCGGGGAGGTGCAAAGTCAGCCACTGCCTGGAGCCACCTGGCAGGAGCTACAGGGGGATCTGCAGATGGCTGCTATTTGCTATTTTTATTGGGCTTGAAGGTGCCCAGTCAAAGCCCAACTGTGAAGCAAAGCAGGCTGGCACTAGGGCTAGGTCTTGGTCCTCTTATTGATAGGTTTGGGGCACACTGTCACCAGCTGAAGCTTGTTTGAGAGATTTTAGCAAAGTCTGAAGCCTGAGCCAGGACAAGCCATTCATATGGAAAAGCTGCTGCAAACAGTTTGGGTGGGGCTACAAATTGGATGGGGTGGGGTCTCAGGAAATCACTAGGTGGAGTGAACAGTGTGCTCCAGGATGATGGAGACTCAGATATGGCTGCCAGTCAGCCCTGTGACAGGGGAGGTCCCAGCACAGGAACAATGAACCCTGAGAGCACCCCATGTCTGACATTGGGGGAGAAAGCCGCCCCCAACTTCCTACCCCAATGTCAGACATTTCCAGTTTCTCCCCAAATATGTATGGATCCCCCAAAGCCACCCAGTGCTGGGAGTTTGAGTAAGTTCATGTGCTGGCCCTTTAAATGGAATACCTGGGTCTCGGCAGTCTCCGTGTCCCTCAGCCACAATCCCTGCTGGTTTTTACAGCCCTTAGTTGTGGGGACTTCTCTTCCAAGCTCTGGAACCCTGGGCTGGGGGGCTGGTGTGGAGCTGGGACCCCTTTCTCCTCATTGGCAGCCTCCACAGAGACAATCTTCCTCCCAATTAAAAAAAAAAACACGGTACACGTGGGTGTCCGACTAGCCTGTTCCATATCTCTACCCTCCTACCAGTCTCAATGCAGTTTCTTCTTTTCTTCTCTATTTGTAGGACTTCCATTCAGCCACCTTTCAGGTGGCTCTGAATGATGGTTGCTCTGTATTTTAGTTGTAATTTTGATGTGGTTGTGGGAGGTGGCAAGTACCGGTGTTTACTTACAGCGCCATCTTTTTTCTCTTCTATTTATTGAGCTTTTGCTTTGTGCCATGTACTAAGCTCTTGACATGTGTCACTTCACAAGCCTCGAAGATTAGCTGGAGAAATGAGACTGGGGATGATTAAGAAAATTGCCCTTAGTCACCTGGATGATAAGTGTGAGAGCCAGGATTCAAGCTTCAGCCTGACCTACTACAAACACTTTGCTCTTAACCCGAGGTGGAAGCGAAAGGCAGAAGCAGAAGGAGGGGTCTGTGGAGGGAGGAGGACACTTTCCCTATCTCAAGACAGTGCCAGCCCAAGTGGGAAAGATGGGTTTAGTTTCCCCAAAGACCCAGGGGCAACTAAATGAATTCATCAAGGAGTTGCTCAGATGTTCCCACGCCTTCCAGGCCCCCTTTTCTGGGCCCTTGCTACATGTTTCACATATATTTCTTTCTTTATTTTTTTAATAATGTTTTTGTTTTTTAATTATAGTTGACATGTAATATTATCACATATATGTATTAAAGACAACACTTTTCATGGCCTGTTAAACTCCACTATAATGTACCTCAGGTTTCCCCTCCATTCCATCAGCAGATTCAGGTCATCTGAGAAACACAGGTATTAGTTTCCTATTGCTGCTGTAACAAATTTCTACAAACTCAGTAGCTTGAAACACATATATTTATTATCTTACAGTTCTAGAGGTCAGAAGTCCAAAACTGGTCTCACTGGCTAAGATCAAGGTGTTGGCAGGGCTGGGTTCTCTTTGGGGACTTTAGGGAAGAATTCATTTTTCTTACATTTTCCAGGTTCTAGAGGCCACCTGCATGTTTTGGCAATGGAGGCTGTTATTTTCACATGCAATTACTCTAGCTGGCTCTTCTGCCTCTCCCTTCCACTTTCAAGGCACCTGTCTGGATAGTGCAGACTCACTCCCTAGCTTAAGGTCAGCTGATTAATTCCACCTGTAACTTAATTTCCCTTTGTCATAGTCACAGGTTCCAAGGATTAGAACATGAACATGGGGCAGGGGTATTGTTGTGTCTACCACAATGTGTCTCAATTCCTAGCTCAAAGTCAGCAAAAGCCACATCTCAGGAACGCTAACTGTCTTCATTTACTCATTCATTTATTCATTCACTTGGGAATCTGGGCTTTAGGAATCTGGCCTGGGAGTTGTTCTCCTGCCTCCCCTGCAATGTTTATTTTAGTAATAAATTATGTTCTTTTGCCCAGAAATCCTGCAGGAAGTCTGTAATTATTCTGCATCTAGTCTGATACTACTGCTGCTCTGGGAGAATGTGGGGGCACAGGGGGGGATAGGGAATAGGGAGAGTGAGGAGGGGAGAGACCCCATTTCCCCAGCACCTCTTTACTCCTTCCTTTCCAGAATGGAATAGGTATATGGGGTGAGCCCTGCGGGTGGCAGAGTTTTTCCTGACAAACTCTGTTAGCAGGCCTAGTTGAATCATTCTAATTACTCCAGAAGCCCATTAAATTTCCCAGTGAGGGATGCTGAGGAAAAGAGTAAGGAGAGACTGAGGAGGGGCTCAGAAAGAGAAACAGCAACTGGGCATTGGCTCCTGCTGCTGCTTCTGCAGCTTGTTTAAAACAAAGAGGCAGGGGATGGAGCCAAGGGAAAGAGAGAAAATAAAGACATAGTGTCAGGTCCTGCCATTAGAAATGCAAAGTTCATTAGAAAAGCATTGATTGCAAAGAATTGATTTAGCAGTGATTTGATTGTCAGGCCTACAGTACATCCAAAGAAAATTTTCATTATGATTCAGGATTTGTTAAAAAAGAAGATAAGACAGGAAGGCAGTGGAGCAAGGACACGCTGTCACAGCGTCTGTTGTCGGAAGCTCACGCCTGACCTGTGAGCTGCCCCCCAGAGGACCACGTCCACTGTGTGATGGGGACCGGGTGCTTTGTTCCTCACTCCCCAGGACCCACAATCTGTGTGCTCTGCGGAGCGGCACAGACGTGTGGGAGAGAGGCTCCATGGGACAATGTCCTGTGGCTGCACCTCCCGGTTCAGGGAGACCACACTCCAGCCCAGACATTTCTTTCCTGCCCCTCCCTTCCTCTCTTGTCTCCTGCAGGGAGGTTTCACAGTATGGGGCCTGGTAAGAGTAGGGGCTTCTGGAACCAAGAGTGTCCAGCAACATGCCACCCTGGTCCGGCTTCCCATTGCTCGGAGAGCTTCGCTAAGTCTTCCTAGGCCCTCCTACTGCACACCTGCCTGAGGTCCTGAAGCCCCTCCCTCTACTGACTCATTCTGCGGCCTCTGTCTCACCCCTTTAGGTCCCTGGAAAGATCCCTGATTGGGTTCTTTCTGTTTGGGATCCTTGAATATTCCTTTAGATTCTGGCCTTGATTTCACCTGTCAAGAACATAGATTCTCTGGGAAATCTTGACTTGTCTCTGTCCCGCCTTTCCAGCCCCCAACAGAAGCCGGCTCCTCCACGGATTCTAAAGAGAGCATTTCATCCACTGAAACCACTTGGACACGTCCTGTTTTATTTATTGGGCTATTTGTTCTCAGGCTCTGCCTCCATGTCTGCACATCAGTTCTGCCCTCCTCCACCCTCCCGCCTCCGCCTCCGCTCTCACCTATTTGCACCTGGTGCTCTTTTTGTCCTCTCTTCTCTCTGACCAAACACCACCCTCTAGCTCTTCTCAGCTGTGCGCCTGTCATTCTCTGGCCAACTGGCCAACTGCAGGGTCTTCTCCGTCACTCAGCTTGAGCACTCTCTCCCTCTGCAGGATTTCATGACCTCCTACCCTAGATTCTCATCTGCAAAATGAGCGTAATAATAACAACGTACCCGCCTATCTCAGAGGAGCAACTACAATCACTCACTGCAGGCGCTTTGCAAACTGAAAGGGCTGCTTAAATGTAAATTGTTTTGTTTCTCCAATTCATGAGTTCACAATGAACACAATTTGCATTTTGAAGGCAATTCTCCATGATTCACATTAAATATTTAAGAGATACTTTGGGCCAGTGATTCTCAAGTCTAGATGAAAATTAGTGGTTTCATTGGTCTAGGTTAAGATGCAGGCAAAGCGTGTTGAAAAGCTCCAGGTGATGGAAATTTGCAAGGACAGCCAATGATTTGTACTTGACTCTACTTTCTACAGAGCCATCACCCACCTGTCCCTGGTCTAAACTCCTCTCCTCCACCTACTTTCTTGCCCACCCTCCTTTCTTGGCTCCCCCGCAAAACGTAGGCCTATAGGAGGAGAACTGTAAGAGGGACAAAGAGTCCTAGAACTGGGGAGACTGACCAGAGACCTGAGGGATGGGAGTTGACCCCTGGGAGTTCACTTCTGAGGGTGTGGTCACCAAGGGGCAGGTGAGCGCTTCTCCTCCTTCTAAAAGCAATGCCGCTGCAGTAGGATGTCAAACTGCACCTCTGCTTCCTCATTAAATGCCTCACTTGCATCACCCTAACCTTGGCTCTGCCTCTAACATCCAAATCAGACTCCAGTGTTGACTTTATTCATCCATCCCTGTCTCAGCCCTGACCTCTACTCATCAAATCTAGTTCCTATTCATATGCTAGCCATGCATGGTAAGATCTATTCTGATTTGAAAGATGCTATAATGTGAACAAGTGTAGAATTGATGAAACATAAAATGTCACCTGTTGACTCCACCTTTTGTCCTCCATCACGGATTCAATGTTTCTCAGCTGGTCCTCTGGGGCTGACCCAACTAAGGCCTCTGGTTTCATCTCATTCTGCAATTCCTGACTCCCTCTAGCTGTTGGCTGAAAACAGAGAGGGGAGCAGTCCTGCTCTGTCTCCTCAGCTATCCACGCTCAAGAGCTGGTCCCTGAAAGCCAGAGGGGTCTGAGGCGACAGGGGAGACATTCACTGTGACAGCCTTAGCCCCACCAAGATGAGCAAACAGGCCTCACAGCATTCAAGCGGTGTTTCCCGCCACACACTTACTAAAGGCAAGCCCTGAGCCGAATGCCAGGGGTACAGGATTGCTAAGACTGCTCCTGGACCCCACGCATCTCAGCTCACTCAGTCTAAGCAGCTGCCCACTCTGAAGCACTCTACAGTGGGGTGTGATCTAATGGGAGGAGGTTCCTAACTACTGTGTGTTGGAGGCTGGGATGGAAGTCAGGCAAGGCTTCACAGAAGAAGTGACAGAGAGCCGGGGCTGGAAGGAAAAGAAAGAAATTAACAAGCCGAGAGGAGGAGAAAGGTGTTCCATGCAGAGGAGAAGCGTGAAGAACAAGGTGTATACAGTCAAAGCCACGGCCCAGGAGGGCTGTGGTGAGGGTATATTGTCGGGGGTAGGGAGGGGGTAAGGAATAACATGGAGGCTGGTTGTGGACATTTTGAATGGCAGGCTAAAGAGTTATGCCTCAGCAAGAGGGAGTCAGGGAAGTGTCCGAGCAGCAGTGTGGCGTGCCCTGCAGCGTGCTGAACTGGCTAGGACTGCTGCTAAATGAGCAGATCTCAGAGATCCCTGACTCCTTGTCTTCTCACGCTGTTTTCTAGGCTCTGCCCCTGCCCCTGCCTCTGGCAGAGCTGAAATTCCAAGGGTGGCATAGCTGCCAGTCAGAGGGCTTAACTCAGGGGGATCCTCAGAAGCACCGACCCAGCTGGCAGCAATGGAACCCAAGCCTGCAGCCTGGGGGCTGAGCTGGGGAGAACTCTTATCAGACCATTTAGGAAGAGGAAGGGGTCCTGAGCTGGGCGGGGGCTTGAGGAGGGAATAGCCACCGTGAGCTCCCTGTCCCCAAACGTCATATTGATCAGTCCTCCAAAGGGCAAAGCAATTGGCCCCGAGATGTGTGGGGAGAGCTGATTCTCAGGCATCAGGAGTGAAAGCCAGTGATCCTTCTGAAGAGCAAGGTTTGCTTAAAGGAGAGCCAGAGTGCTGTGATGAGCACATCCATTACTGTTATTGCTGCACGGAACAGTCGCCATGGTGATCGGGCTTTCCTTCCGCGCTGGGCTGCTCCAGGTGATCAAAAGGGACCCCAATTTACGGCATCCTGTGGTTTAGAGACAATTGCAGTGAGAAGGGATTTGGGAGGCTTTTGTCGATGGTCATTTCCTGGAAAAGAAGAGGCGGTGTATTAATTAAGGCAATTCTAGCTGCTGTGACGAATAAACACAAAATCTCAGTGGTTTAACGCAAAACAGGTTTGATTTCTTCCTCTTACAGGGAAGTGCTCTGCTTCCGGGAGTCATTCAAGGACCCAGACTGATAAAAGCTCTGCCGCCATTAATGTGTGTCTACCCCATGGCCAGCCTGGGACTCACGGCCAGCCAGCAGCCGGGGGAAGCCTGAGAGGATATATGCCTGGAAGGTTATTATGAATGAGGCCTGGAACTGGCATGTGTCAATCACTCCCACTCATACTCCATCTCAGAATGCAGGTGCCAGGGTGATGGAAATGTGGCCCCCATCTGCACAAAGACTGTCGGTGACAGCTCCACGCTGTGGAAGGGAAGCAGGAACCTTGGGTGGACCACTAACCGTCTGCCCTGGGAGCCTGGTGTAAACAGGGGAAAGAGCACTGGACCAGGAGTCCAGGCGTAAGCGCATGATCTACGACACGTCCCTTTTCTTCCCTTGGCCTCAACATCGTCAGTCCCTACAACGGGAGGGCTGGGCTCAATGCGCCCCGCAGGCTTTGACAAGTTGAGGCTGTGCTGTGGGAAAGAAGTGGTGCGCTGCCTAGCGAGGTTCTGCCTGGAAGGCGGCCTCCTGGGCCTGGAGTCCCGGTGCTCCAAGAAGACTGGACCAGGCTGTCCCGCTCAACTTGACATCACACAAACGGGACCCCGGAGAGGCTGGGAAGTGAACAGCACCCACAGCAGAGGAAGCAGTAGAGGTCACATGATTGGAGCCTGCATCGGGGTCCAAGTGTCCTTTCCTGAGCGGGAAGATGCAGGTTGCCGGTCAAGTGACCCCTGGAGCTGGCTGTCTCCTGGGACCACAGGACTGAGCAGACGGGCTGCCTGAGTCACCAAGGTGAGCACTCGATGTGAAGGTGGGAGCTGCTGGAGCTACATGGAAACAAACACACAAACATGGGTGTATACCCACACACAGCTGCACATGGATGGACACACACAGGCCAGATGAGGCTGGGCCTGTACACACATTGCCAGCCAGCCATGAATGGTGCACAGGGTTCCATTTGGACATTACAGCAGGACCCATGGGGATGCATCATTGGTGCAGGTAGATGGACACGGAAGCTCATCTCCGCACAGAATTCTCATCGGTGCGTCCACAGCATTCCCATGGCCACCTGCATAGCTTCCCAGAGGGACGCACCCAGGCTCACATCCACAGGAGCACACAATGCAGCTGCCCCCGTGACTAACACCACGGTGCATACACACATACACACGGGGAGGAGCGCCTCCCAGCTCACCACCTGACCTCAGAGCTGCACAGGAGCTGGGAGTGTCATCAGCCTGGTCAGCTGTGCTGGCCCTGGACGAGTCACTTCCTCTCTGGGCTTCAGGAGCCTCCTCACTGAGCTATGGGCCTGGGCCAGATCTCTGGATGCCACTTCTAAACTGCCTGATGGACGTGCATAATTCAATGGGGAGCACGGCCCTGTCCACGGCGCTCCCAGGCTAATGAGAAATGGACAAGCACAGTCCAGAAATGACAGGGAGGCACAGAGAGCGCTGCTGTGTGACTAGTGATGGCACCTATGCAGACAGGGCTTGAGAGATAAATGTGGCACCTGCACTCCCCTTAGAGCGGACCTGGCCTCAGCTGGATAGCATGGAGGCCGACCCTGGCCTCCAGCCTGGCAGGGGGCATGCTGGGGTGGCCTGCAGAGGCAGGCTGCAGGGGATTCGGGGAGAAGAAGGTGGCGGGGCTTTCTCCTGGCCTCCAGACCCTGGGGACGAGTCTGCCCAGGAGTCTCCAGAAGACAGAGCCCACACCAGGAGGCCCAGCCCAGCAACCTGCCATGTGCTGGCGCTGGGCGCTGCCCCACGCAGCCAGCAGCAGCCCTCTGGCTTCAGGAGCCTCAGAAAGTGCCTCTGAGATCGTGCACTTTGCCTTCCACTGTCCAACAGCTCATGCCCCTGCAGGGTGACACTGGCCAAGACCGGGACGAGGGCTCCGAAGGTGGGTGCTGCATACGAATGTGCACCCATGTGAGCAGGTGTGCACCCGTGTGAGCAGGTATGCGTGAGGCTGGGTTTGTTTCCTGCGTCTCTGCACACCTGCCTAACTCCATCTGTCCCACAAGGTCTGACTGTTCACAAGTCCATCCTCACCCACCTGCTTGCGTAATGCACATCGAATATGAAAATCATCTGCGGGTAAGTGTGATTTTATATGCTTTTCCCCATGTGCCCCATTCCTGGTTACCCAAAGTGTCCATCTTAAAGGGGAAACCATTTCCGCTTTCTGCCCTGACACAGGGAGAGTAGTGGGGAGAAACTTCCTGCTCTCCTCCCCACCTGCCCCCCCTCCGTGACCCACTCCTCTCCTCACGTGACTGGTGGGCGTGGCCAGAGTAGGAAGCTCTCCTCCTCCCCTCTCCGCAGGGGGAGCCGGGCTCTGCCCAGGGCAGGACCTCAGCTGTCTGGGTTCTTGGCTTGACTCCAGGCAAACTCAACACAGGAGGGGAGGAGAAAAAGCCCATATGGGCCTCGTTTCTTTAAATCTACTTTGCTGGCAATAAAGCTAGTATTTCAACAAACTAATATGCTGTCAGTTGTAAAACACACCCCAACTTCAGAACCGTGAAAATGTGTGCGTCTTTAAGAAGAGATGTGAGGCAGAAGCATTCTGGTCACCACCTTCCTCTTGTGTCTATTTTCACTTGGTTCAGAAATTGGGGGGGAGAGGGACACAGACACGTGCACATACCTGCACACGGGTACCTGTGCCTACGAAGCCGTGACAGCTGGGCTGGGGCCTGCCCACTTGTGGTCGCTGGTGTGTCCACTGCTCACTGAGGACCTGTATGGACACGTGTGAACGGCTGAGCGTGCGAGGCCTGCACAGATGGGCGTTCCTCTGCGGGTGTGTGTGGGTGTGGACGATCTTATGGGCCTTGTTTGTTGGTATTTGCCATCTTCCTGTGTGAACGTGAATGGTAGCCCAGGCCTGGACTCCCCACCCAGCGTCCCAAGAGGGCACCACTCTCACCAAGAGGGACCAGAGGACTCCTGCCTCTCCCTTGCACCTTCACTCTCCTGCCAGCTTCTCCCAGGGCCCCTCCCAGACAGGCTGCCTTGCCTGTTGAGAACAGCAGGCGCACAGCAATCCAGCAATTAGAACTAATTGTGTCTCCCTGACAAGCCATTACTTCATCAGGACCAGGAAGGAGCTGGGGAGGGGAAATACAGGGCAGGAACAGGGAGGGGGGTCAATCCCTACATCTCTGGACCAGGTAGAGTTTGAGGTCCCTCAGAGGACAGCGGGCCTTCCATCTCCTCCCCCACCTCTACTCCTACCCTCCATCCTCTCCTGCCCTCTTTCTCTCCCTTGCCCCTGAGTGTCTGGCCATGCAAAGGGCATGAAATGGATTGGCACCGAGGAGCCCAGCCATGGCCCATGGCTCCGGGCAGGGGCACGGGAGTGGCTGACGGGAAGAGCTGGGTTTGCTGGTCCTCTGCCCCCATTCTCGGCAGGACACAGGATCTGCAGGCCTGAGCAGGCATGGAGCTGCCGCAGACAATGGGCTTCTACCCGCTGCAGCGCCCAGCAGCTCCCATCTCTCCACGCTTCCTCAACCCAGATGGCTCTTACCCCTCCAGGACTCAGGTACAAGGAATGTTGACAAGGGGACACGAGGTCCAGAAGACATGGTCCTTCCCTCGAGGAGCCTAACCCAACACGAAGGGAAAGAAAGCCCCACAAATGACTCTTACTAGTAAGAGAGGGCAGTGAAAAACTGCCATAAGAGACAGGCCTGCGGGTGCCCTGGGAGGGGAGACACCACTGCCTCCTGGGGAATCGGAATCAGACATGCTTCCGGGACAAACACATGGACAACACCACAGAACTGGCTCCAAAGGAAAGAGAAGGTGCAAGGGCACTGGGCCCAGCACATCATGAAGATGAAGCAAAAGGAGGAAGAGGGACAGGAGGCGGCAAACAGCACCAATGTGACACCAAAGCCTTGCCCATCACCTTCTAGCATTTCCTTCGGGGCCCAGACTTCGCTCCTTACTGCCTGGCTGAGCCCACTCTGCCTGCCCAGCCTCACTTGCTGGAATCGCTGAGCCAGAGGTGGCATCGTGAGACAGCCACCCACCGGAGAGGGCAGGAAGGGGTCTTTGGTTCTGGCTCAGCTACAGGCAGGATGAGAGTAGATGAGAAGATAATAAAAGAAAAGAAAAAAGATAATACTTTGAATCTGTGTAATATGGCCTTCAAAGCACTTTTATACACATAATCTTCTGTTGGCAGAAAAAGGTACCATGGACGGCACTGCAAGGTAATGACCAGGCCCGGGAGGTGCGGGGAGGGGTAGCTGAGGACACGCAGCGGCCCTGGCTCTACTGCCACACCAGTGTCAGGAAGGGCACAGGTGGACCCACTTGGAGCCCATTGAAGACGAAGCAGGCGGACACCCTGAGGAGTAACCTCCCCACGGGTGCCTTTCCACCAGTTGCCCAGAAGGACGGGAGGGGCTGATGTCCAGCAGAGCTGTGGCCAAGCCCGGACACTGAATTTACTTCTGGCTGGAGCTCCAGCCCTCTCCGTCAGCAAACCTTCAGGAACTCCAGAGAATGTGGCCCTCGCACTGTGTTACTGTGCCCACCGGGGATCCGGCTGCTCCTCAAACACTGGCAGGCGACCTCAGCCTCCTACAGAGCAACACCGAGCCTCCTCTGGTCTGGCTTCCCCCAAACCCCCCCTCCCAGCCCTGACCATCTCCTTCCTCTGCAACACCAGGATGCTCGCCATTCATCCCCCAAACTCAACTGCACTCCCACCTCTGTACCTCTGCTCTCTCAGTCCCTCTACCTAACGCACCCCCTTGCCTCCCTGTGCCTTCACTTTGGTCTTCCTCCTCCTCCATTCATATGAGAATCCATCTCTCCCTCTGCCTTTCCACCTCAGTGTGCACTTACCCAGCCCACTGCGTGGTGGGGTGATGGATGAAACCTCTATCTCCCTCCAAGGGGCTGTGGGCCGCGTGGGCACGAGGAATGTTGACAAAGGGATCAGGTCCAGAAGACATAGTTCCTTCCCTCGAAGAGCCTAACCCAACACGGGGGAAAGGAATCCCCCAAAGAGAGGAATAAAGGACAGGCCTCCTTTATTTTGTCATCTCCCCACTCCCCAACACACACACACACACACACACACACACACACACACACATGCACGAACACACACATGCACACACACACACGTGCACACACACAGTGGGCACTTGGCTCATACTAATGTTGTTTCATTGGAAAGTCTCATAGTACTGCACCTTCCACAGCAGGACAGGGCCACACCAGCTGGCCCGGGGGGAGCCCTGGCAGTTCCCTGGGTGGACCGGGCAGTGGAGCAGGATGGGGAAGTGTGCCCAGGCTTGCTGGGCATGGAAAGCCCTGCGGGCATGGCCCACCTGGGAAACCCCGCTTGCACCCCCTCTCTGCGCCTGGCCCTCCCGGGAAAGAAAGACCCCAAGGACCACTCAGATCCCCGGAAATGTCCGCACTCCATGGAAGAGGTCTCCACTGGCCTGCAGGCTGCAGGCTGCCTGCACTGGAGCTGAGCACAATAAATAAAACAGTGAGGCCCCTGGAAGGCACAGCGAGGCAGCGGCTGGGAGAACTGGCCGTTGATGAGTGTGAAAGGCAGAGGAAAGAAAGAATGAGTGTCCTCTTGGGCCCAGGTTCATTTCTCCTGTTTCTCAGAAGCTCCGGTGACAAGCTTGACGGTATCAAATGGTCCTACTTGTTTCTCAGAGCCCAGACCCGGCTCCTGCAGGCCGGGCACCTGCCTACAAAGTTTCACACTCCAGGGCCCTGGAGCGCTCCTGCTGGGGCCGGGGGAGGTGAGGGAAGGAGCAGGAGGCCAGGCTTGAGCCCTCCCTTGGGGGTGCACAGAGCAGGTGGGGGAGCTCCAGGTAAAGGGGGAGTCGCAGGTCTGAGGGGCTGTGAGATGCAGCCAGTGGAGCCCCTGTGGGCACCCCCTCTGTGGGGGGTCAAAAGCAGAGTCCTCGCCCCAGAGTCTGGAGTCCAGGGTGTGGACCTGGGCCTGGGTCTGGCCCTTGCTTGCTCGGTGCTTGGCTCTTCCTCTCTGAGCCAACGCTGAGGCCTCTGGACCCTGCCTGACTCCATCTCTCTCCAGGCAGGGGCTCCACTCCTCTCCTCCCAGCTCACCGAAGCTCCATTCTGCTAGGCCTCGCTCCCTCTCAGCTGTCAGCGCACCCAACCCCAGAGCTCCCATCTGGCTGGGAACCTCACTGGGGCGCCGTGAGGTGTGTCCCCTCATTATGGAAACCCACAACCTGCTGCTGGGGGCCCGTGTCCCACCCACAGCTGCCAACCGCTCCCGATGCCTCTCCTGCCCACGCCCTTCCACAGGGAGAGGACGCTGAGGCTTCAGAAGGTTTGCTTGCCCTCCGGTGCCTTCGCGACCTTGGCCCGTCTCATCCTCCCAACAGGCCCCGGGCAGACAGCCAGATTGTTCTGTTTTAGCACAAGGAGATGGAGGCCTAGAAAGGGGAAGTGACGCCACAAGGTCACAGCTAATGGGAGCAGCTGGGGCTTGGGCCCCCTGCCCCCACTGCCCTGCCTCGATGCCCTCCCCGCTCCAGGCCAGGAGGCCTGGGTCAGGCTGCTCCTGGCTCACAGTCAGGCGGAAGAAACAGTGAGGTCCTGCGGGGAGGCTGGGCCTGAATATGTGTGAGCCCCGCTGTTAACCCTGCACCCACTGAGCCCCCTCCCCAGGGCATCCGGACACACTCCCACAGCACCTTTGCCACAGCCAGACAGCCAGCCCACCGCCTCCCGGAGCGTCTGGAGTGCAGCCAGGCACCAACTGCTCTGCGAAGTGATTACTTCAAAGAAGCTCCCATGGGACCCAGATTTCTCAGCATAAACAAGCAGCCAGCCCCAGGCTCCCTGCGCCTGGGGAGCAGGCAGGCCCCAGGCGGGTATTCTGTCTGCCTGTAGGTGGCGCTGCGGAGACACAGGGCAGCAGGAGGAGTGCCCCTGCCAATTGGGCTTCGTCCTCACCCCCCCTCCACTCTCCTCACCCCTCCCCTCAACCCCTCTGCTCTGGCCCCATCTGGAAGCTAAGGCTTTTCAGCCTGACAGTGCTGAGCAGTGGAGACCACCCGCCCTTACAAGCAGGACCAGGCGGGGATGTGCCCTCCTGGGGGTCACACAGCCCCCCCAGGGCTAGCCTGGGCCTGGCCCACACCGCCCTGCTGTCCGCACTCCCTTTCTCTCCACAGCGCGGCCCTGCCCCAAGCAGAATGCCCTGCCCCAGCTGAGGATGGGTGTTGTGATGCTCTATGGGTAGCAGGGTGCCCAGGGAGCCAACTAGTGAGCTGGGGAGACTGGTTCCCACCCTTGGGCACAGTGTCCCCTCAGCACACATGTGTGCTGACCACGGGTGCCAGGCCTGGGGTTCCGGGAGCAGGAGGCAGCCCCACCCCCCAGGCGGATGCCATGGCGGTGCCAAGCATGTTCCCTTCGGGGCACTGCAGCCTCCTCCCCAGCCCCCTAACTGTTACGCAGTGATGACGAGCCTTTTGAGCTCGGTGTGTCAGCATTTCGAAAAACCCTAACTTAACTCTGGTGCCATGTCACATATAGAAATTTTTTGATATTTGCAACCATAGTAAAACAAAGATTTACATTTTTGATATTTATTTTATATATTTAAATGCCATTTAACAAAGAAAAATCAACCAAAAAAATGAGTTTGTGTGTCACCTCTGATACGCGTGTCATAGGTTCGCCATCACTTAGGGCCTAACAGGATCCGCATCGGGCAGCTCTGGGCTTCCCTCTGCGGGGCTGGCGTCACCACCACAGCAAGCCTGGTCAGAAGTCACGACCCAGCGTGGGTGCCTGGCCCAGAGGGAATTTCATTAAACTTTGAAACAGTATCCAGTAGTCAAACTCAGATTTCTCATCGACTTCAGGGCCCTGGCTTCTCGTGATAAACTCGGGAGACCTGGCGACACTGGGCCTGCGTTCCTGCATTCTCCGTCCAACCACAGGCCGGTCCCGCCCTGAGTGCAGGGATGCTGAAGCGAACAGGCAGTGGCCACGGCCCTGGAGGAGTCTCCCGAGGGCCCAGCAGCGGGGGCGGCCTTTGCAGGGCGTGTCCACTCCAGCCCAGCAGGGGGGAGGCCTTGCAGGGCGTGTTCACTCCAGCCCAGCAAGGGGGGAGGCCTTGCAGGGCGTGTCCACTCCAGCCCAGCAGGGGGGAGGCCTTGCAGGGCGTGTTCACTCCAGCCCAGCAGGGGGGCGGGCCTTGCAGGGCGTGTCCACTCCAGCTTGGGGTCGCCAGGATCCCACAGACACACCGCTCACTGATGATTTTTCCTGGTCACTGGGTTTGGGCCTCCAGCCGACCGACCAGCCGACTAGAAAGGCGGAAACTAAGCAAACATGCTCAGCAGTCGTGGGGCGTGAAGTTGGCCACATGTTCTGTTTGTGTGAATATTTGAACTTTTTCTCTTTTTTAGTTTAAAAACGTAATGAACGTGCCGAGAGTTCTTTTTTTTTTTTAATTGCTTAAATTATTACAAAGAGTATTACATGTTTCTCCTTTTTTTCCCCCGCCCTTGAAAATCCCCTGGCCTCCCCTACCCCCCAGTGTCTGTGTCCATTAGTTATGCTTATATGCATG
>NW_005353538.1:3546562-3562050 GCF_000412655.1 Myotis brandtii | reverse complement strand
TTCTTTCTCAGGATCGCTGCAGCTATTCGGGGTCGTTTTTTGTTCCAGATGAATTTTTGGAGAGTTTGTTCTAGGTCTGTGAATTATGCTGTTGGTATTTTAATGGGAAGTGCGTTGAATTTATAGATTGCTTTGGGTAGTATGGACATTTTAATGATGTTGATTCTACCAATCCAAGAACATGGTATGTTCTTCCATCTCTTTATGTCTTCCTCTATCTCTTTTTTCAACGTCCTGTAGTTTTCTGAGTAGAGGTCTTTTACCTCTTTAGTTAAGTTTATTCCTAGGTAGCTTAATTTTTTTGGTGCGATGGTAAATGGGATTGCTTTTTTAGTCTCTCTTTCTGCAAGTTCTTGTGAGGGAAGATCAGGTGACAGAAGGGGTGGCTTGAGGAAAGGTTCACAGAGGAAGGGGTGTGGCGCCCCCATCTGCCGGCCGTGAGAGACAGAGCGAGCAAGGAAGGGGTGTTTAGGTGTTGCTGTGTCTTAGAATGAAGGTCCCTTTGGCATTGCTCAAGTGGCTTCACTGCAGATTGAGGTGATGTTTCCAAGCTTCTGGACTGTCTTTGCTCCTCTTGAATGTCACACTGCGGGCAGGGGAGGGGGGTGGGGGGAGAACATCAATGGGACAGAGTAGAGGAGCGCCTCTCCCACCTGGGAGTCAAGGTAGGCCCTGGGAGAAATCCTTCAAACTAAACCGTGGATGAGTAGATGCTAAGCCATCACGAGGAGGGGTGAGGAGAGAGGAAAGGCCAGGATACTCCAGGCAGCAGCAACAGCTCTGGGAGGCCTGAGGGCAGGCCCAGGATCTGCTCGTAGCTCAGTTGGCCTTTGGTAGGGACCGGAGGAGAGATGCGGCTGAGGGGTGGACGGGGACTCTGACAGGCCTTCTGAGCTGCAGGACAGCTCCTGGACCATGTCCAGTGGGCAATCAGGAGCCACTGGGGGCTGTAATCAGGGCAGTGATGAGGTCAGTTTGCATTTTAAACACTGTTCTGTGGGAAGTGGATTGGAATGAAGCGAAGTGAAGGCAGGCAGACTATGACGTAACTGGAATAGACCATGGCAGCTGGGCTGGGGTCCTGCAAAGAAAGTGGGAAACGGTGCTTGATTCTAATCAGCGGGAGGAGACGGGAAACAGAGCAAGCATCTAATTCAGTGCCGAGTCCCAGGCACCCTGCATGCTTCCCGTACTCAGTATAAATGCAATGAATATGTGTTGAATGAATGGATACCTGAACAAAAGGCCTAATAAACAAGTAAGTAAGCAAATAGAGGCAGGTAAATATTAGTTTGCTTAAACCTCATCTCTCCATTGCACAGTGTTCAAAAGAGTGGCTATCAATTTCTCAAGGCCTACTATGTGCTGGATAACAGTATTAGGTGCTTCCTAAGGACCCCTTCCAGGTTGAAGTGCCCCAATGACCAGTACCCCCACCCCAAGTTTGTATTATTGTGGTTAAAAGGGTACAACTGCTAATGAAGTGAGAGGTTGGAAAACATGACACTCAAGTTGCTAAACATTATTTAGTTCAATAGTCCACTAGTTATCTGCATCACCACCAACAAACATTTAGTGAGCACATACCACATATCAATGACAGTAGGGATACCAAGGAGAAGTGGACATGTTGCCTGTCCTAGGGGAACTCACCATCTGTGGGGAGAGAGAGGATGAGGGAGGACCCAGGCTTGTGTAAGAGTGTGTGCAAGGCTCAGAGTGGCCAATGTGTTCGGCACATCTACTGAGACTAGGGAGTGAGACCTGGGAGGGGAAGTGGCAGATGAGAATGGAAAGGAGGGGGGATGAGCACCTGAAATAGGGCAGTAGTAATGGGAACAAAGAGAAGGGGACAGAGATATTCCTTTTTAAAATATATATATATATATTTTTTATTGATTTCAGAGAAGGGAGACGGGGAGAGAGATAGAAACATCAATGATGACAAAGAGAAGGGGACAAAGAGGTTGGAGATGCCTCAGCGATGGGCCAGACAGGACGCTGACCATTTGGCTATGAGAATGGATGGACCACTCCCCAGCTGCAGGTACTGAGGATCTGGGGGCTTCAGCCAGAGCAGCCGCCCAACAGACCCTTGCTCCCTGCCCCGGCCCAGTATGGTTACTGAGTCATGTCATTGTCCCTCAGGGCCAGTGTCTCAGGGCAGCCCCGACCCGCTAGACACACACCGCTCCTGCTTCCTTTGCTGCTCCCCGTACCTGTCAAAATTCTCAAGTCTGATCAACCTACTTGCTCTCAAACCGAATAACTCTGTCTTTGGCTAAATAGAGAAGGAAGGATCGAGGGTCTGAAGAGACACTTATTTATCTCTTTACCAGCCAGTCTAATGAATAATTTCATGTTTGCAAAAGCTCATTTTGAAATGCGAAGACAAGAGATATATTGCCAAGGCAGCTCTAATACTGCGACATTAATTTTGCACTGAAAGATTTACTCAAAAATTAGATTTTACAATTTTAATGCCTCCATTCTTTTCTTTAAATAAGCTGTGAAATACAGTTAATTAGACTTAAACCCTGGAAGCTTAGACGGGTTGAGCTTTGGTGTGAGCTACAAAAGAAAGCAAGCTTTTTTACTTGCAAATTAAATCTAAATTCATTACATGCCTGAACCTATACCACTTGCAGGAATCCCACCGGCTGAGGAGGGTCTTCTGGGGGTGCCAGATGTCTCCCTACAGAGTCCGGCCGCAGAAAAGGTGGGAGCACAGGGAAGGGACACCGACGGGGGTGGGGGGGGGACAGAAGACATCTGGCAGTTGTCTTGAGCAATGAGAGGGCATCCTTTGGAACATCAGCCTGGAGAATTGCTCCTTCGGGAAAAGAAGTAATTAGAAAAAATAGGGAAGTGCTGTGTATCATGCTCCCTCTCAGAAAGCCACGAGGTTTGAAGAAATAAAACAAGCCAGCAAGTAAATAAAAATTGTTTTAACTTTGTTTCATTCAGAATGTCCCTTTTCGTTAAAACACCTGCTGTGGAGTCCATGCACTGCTCCACCAGGACCACTCTCCTCTCTGTGGACATGGCCTCGGAGGCCCCGCCCAGACCTTCTGCTCTCTTCCACCCCCATCTCTCATGTGCGTGTGAAACAGTCACATGCACACCAGCCCAGAAATACAAACCTGGACTCACAGCTGGCTGAGGAATCAGGGGGCCCAAGGTAGACACAGCACAGGTCCCAGCAAAGTGACCGTGTTTGCTTGGCGTCGCCTAACACGTCCATCAGAGACACAATCCCAGGTGTAAGGAAGCCAAGGGACAGTCTAGCCCACAGCTCTCCTGATGCTAGAATCCCGTCCACAAAACTTGGGTTGGGTTCATTCAGTGCTTGGTCCCATCTCAGGACAGGGAACTTGCTACTCCCAGAAGTCCATCTCCTCTCTGGACAGATCTGACGCCCTATGTAGATATAAGGCTGCCTCCTTGTAAGACTCTTCAGTGCCTGGAGGTGAACTTGTCCAAGAACCTTCTGGGTGGACTTCCAATGAGCTGGACTAGGAGCTCGCCCTCTCCCTGACTTTCTGAGTCAAAGACCCTCTTTCCAGCTACTGGTTCCTGATTCCATGGCCAAGTCCCTTTCCTTAGACCACTGCGTCCTCATCCTCTGGAGACCAGGGACTTGGTCCCAGAATCAAATGAAACCAATGGGTCCTCTTCCCAGAATCGCCCAATAGTAGAAGCTGCATACATGCCTTGAAGCCTGCCCCCCAGCCTGTCTGGGACTTCCTAGCGGAGGCATCATGATCTGATTGCTGGCCTTGACTAACTCTAACCAACCCCAAAAGAATTGTCTAAAAGTCCACTGTGCGCCTTCATCTGTGTCCTTTACGATTCAGGACACCATTCTTTCCGTGCACTGCCTGTCATTCTATTCAGGGCATAATTCATCTTTGGAGACAAATAATAAAAATATAACAATAATGATTCCACCTCACTTTTGTAGTTTAGAGCGTGGGGGCAGAACGGTATTAATTGGACCGTCACCAAAGCTCAGGTCATGGGGGTTATATTTTGCTTTTAACAAAGTAAACAACAGGCTTAAAAAACTTGCACAACATCCCCATAGGAGAGTGAAGAAACAGGTCCTCTTCATCCCACTGCAGTATCCTTAAGACACAGCGAGCTGCCGCCAAATGTAAACGCCACAGCCCCAGGTTTCATCTCGTACGCATAGCTCTCAGTGTCACAGAGCGGACAGCAGGCTCTTTACTCCCCGAGTAACGAGTGAAAGGACCTACATGCTATTTGTATGTTACAGCATGAAGAGCAGTGCTTGGGCTTTTAAAGTACCGGGTCAGCACCGGTGTTGAAGTTGCAGCGACATGGCTGAGCAAGGTGCTCCACCTTGGGAACTGACAGCGGAGCCCGCTCACGGAGCTCCTGGGAGGACCGGAGGAGGTCACGCACCGAGGGCAGGGCACAGGGTGCACCTCGGAGTTAGACTGGAGAGGAACGGGCGCCCAGGAAGCCAACTCCGTCTTCCTGGGAGAGGTAAGAAGAAAACTGGGCTCAGGGAGGGGCTGAGTGTGGGTCTGTGGCAGACAGAGGAGGCCTACGAAAAAGTGTCCAGGCAGGAAAGTGTGAAGACGGTTGGAGGTGGGGGTGGGAAGGTATAACTAAGCTCGGTCTTGAGCAGTAGATGCTGCGTGGGTAGAGGAAGCGGAGAGTAGAAAGAAAGGCAGAGTGGGGCTTTGGAGTCTGGGCTTCTTTCTGAGGCCCCTGGGAGTCCCTGAGGGTGTTGGAGGGAACGGGGTAAAGGATGGTGGCTGGTCCATTGACTAGTGATGGAGGCAGGGGAGACTGGAGAGTAGACAGCTCGGGAGGCTCCCGCAGTGTCCTGGGTGATGGAGATGTAAATTAACTGCTTGCATCTCGTTGGACCATAGCAAGATGGCCCGCCTTATCCCGTCCCAGGGGCCCTCCCTCCTCACCGTGAGTACCCTGGGCAGCATTACTGGGGCGCCCATTCCAGGATCCCCATTCAAACAGCCTGACTTGTAACACAGTTCTAACCTTGGGCTGGGATAGTTCTGAACTCTTGCCTTCCTGGGGACTGGACCCCTGCCCCGGGGATCCACCCACCCCCGATACTGGACCCCTGCCCCGGGGATCCACCCACCCCCGATGTAACTCACCATGAAAACAGCAGTATGACGGCAGCTTTCCCTGGTCTCAAGTTCACTCCCAGGGCTGTGCAACCTACTGCCCACCACAGGCAACACACCGTGCCGAATGCTGCGGAGGGTGTGGAATTGGGTGCAAAAAGTTCATGGCCTTCAGGAAGCTTGCAACCCAGTACAGAGGCTGAGCCGTGTGCAGGACCGACAGTGATACAGGGTCAAGGTGATTCAAAGAGCTTTGGAGAACAGCCCTAGCTAAATAGCTACGACTGGTCCTCAAAAAATGGCCTGAAAAGCATGCTAGGTCTCCATTTATTTGGCCAATGTGACCATCCCCATCTGAGCATTAGTCATCGTCCCCTCCCCTCCCTGCCCCCAATCTGTGAAGGAGCAGCTGCCTGCTCTCCCATCTCTGCTGCTCCATGCCTGCTTATCCCCAATGTAGCCACTGAAGTACACCTCCCCCTCTTAGGTCTGCAAACACACCCACAGTGGAATTGTGGGGGGAGTGGAGGGGAACCTTTCCCTGAAAACAAAAGAAAAATGCCAAGGACTATAAAAAGAAACAAGTTTGCAGAGTGTTTGCTTCTCATTGCAAATTAAACGTTTAGCCAAATATTGACTTGGCAGCCACAGCCCCTGAGGACCCCCAGGCCCTGGATTCCTCTGGTCATTTCACCTTTTCTTAGCTGAATGCTAGGAGGTGCTTGCATTTCTCTCCAAACAGGTTAGGCCAGCCCTGCCCTCAGGTCTTGGGAATCCTCAGTGACCTGGTCTCTCTCACTTGGTCCCTAGTTCCTCCCATGGGGTCAGAGCTGCTGCTCTGACACCCTCGTCCTGTCCCCCGGGCCCATCTCATCGGGATGTGCTCTCAGCCCTGCCCAGCCTGGGCCTCCCCAAACCGACAGATCTCCCTTTGCTTCCGCTCGGCTTCTGCCTTATTGTTCCCCCCCACCTCGCTCTCATCGGCTTCCAGGCAGCCTTCAGAGCCAGCACCTCTTTCCCTGGCAGAGCCATGCTGCCACCTAGGATTCGGTGCCCCCGTTAGCAGCCCCTAGATCTCCAGGCCGTCCAGTCCAGGCCCTGCCATTGCCAGGGTCACAAGTCAGGGAGTCTCCTACCAACGGGTCCTAAAGGAAAAGTGGCCATCAGTCTCACAGATTTATTTTTCTTTCTTTCTTTTACTCATTCTCCCTCCCTCTCTCCCTCCCCACCCCCTTTCTCTCTCTCTCACCCCCCGAATCCACCACTCTCCCTTCCAGTCTCCTTGGTTACCCACATTCTTATTGATGCCAGATCAGGGGTTACAGGATGGTGCTGGCACGAATCTTCTTCAAAAGAGAAAGACGAGCAAGGGAGCGGCAGCGAGGAAAGGAGGCGCCCTGCCTCCCCTGCACCCCCTGGCTCTCCTCCCCGGCTGGCTGTCTCTAACCCTAGGCCACAGAATTCATCGCTCACTCTGATTCAATGGGACAGTTATTTTATATTATTAAAATAAGAGGTTATCATCACCACCAATCTCCATCTCCTTTCCAATCTCATCTGAAAAGCAGGCATTGCCTCTTGCTCCCAGACCCCTAATTCTCTCAGCCTCGGCTGCTAAATCATTTAACCTGGCAAAGTGTCGGCAGATGCATTTTACATGAGAGAAGGGAGATGGCCCGCTGGGCTGGCTGGAGAGGCTGAGAAGAAATAGCTGAGGTGTGGCCAAGGGTCAAAGCAGACTTGGATGGGATGCGGGGTCAAGAAGGGTGGGGTCTCCTCCCTCTCCCTCCTTCTTGGGGGACAAGAGCACCAGCCTGGACCCCCTTTGCAGAGAGGTTACTGAAACCCAAAAAGACACCAGTCGCAGGGCAGTCAGTGATCACCAGGCCACGAGCCTCCCTGGACTCTAAGCCCGAGCGGTACCGTGCAGGGCCTTCCAGGCCCCGGGACTGAGGTGAGATCAGGATTCAGCGTGAACTGTGCCCCGGACAATCACCCGTTGTCGCCTGAAGTCCACGTGGAAGAGGCCTCCTGAATTCTCTCTGGCAGCCCTGTGGTTGGGAGCGAGAACAACTGGGGAATCGAAGTGCCTGGTGAGACGCCCCGGCTGGGGACCAGGGGAAGCTTTGGAGTGTCCCAGGCTCCCGGGCAGGCTGGGCCCTCCTCCCAGACCATGTCCCCTGCCCAGCAGCGACATGAGTGCCTCGCAGCTGTGCTAACGAGAATGCTCTCCCCCAAACAACAGATTAATTGATTTTAAACTTTTAATGCCAGATGCTCGGTGGAAGCATTTTAATAATCCTCGCGTCGGAATTAATCATGTGTCCTGGTCTGCAGGGAGGCGGGTATAGCCCTGCAGAGGCGGGTGGAAGAAGCTGCATCTCCTATTCCCTCCTCCCGGCTGGTCTCTAATTACAGGCTGGGCCCCTGAGGGTGCAGGGGGCAGCAGGCACAGGCTATGACTGGGTGTGAGGGGAATGGCCCCTGAGGGGCAGGAAGTCCGTTAGCTGAGCCCTGCTTCCTTGCAGCCCAAGGCCAAGGTGGGGTACAGCCTATTCCAGAGGCTCCCCATCAGCCAGGCCACAGTGGACTCCAGAGCCAGACATGCTTGCTCAGCCCCAGGACTCGGCCTCCTTTTTCCTGGGAACGAGACGCCTGCTGGTGAATTTCTCTCTTTTTTATTCCAAGGAACTTCAAAAGAATCCACTCCTCTGAACGTGGGAAGGAGAGAGGGAAAGGTCTCCTCCAGTGAAATCGGGGTTTCTCCCCGCTGCTCCCCTCCCCCCCTGCAACATGTCTTGCTGCCTCTGCTGCCTCCTTGGCTCAGTCCCCTCAGCAGCCTCTGCTGCCCTGCACCGTAGCCTCTCCTCTCACCCTGTCCTGGGCTCTGGATCCTTTCTCCTCCTCGATCCAGAAGCCCCTGAATTCCTCCCTTGTGTCTCCAAACTTCCGTCCTCCGCATCTCTCTCCTCCTCGGTACCAGCTCTCTGTCCCTGGTTCCTCTCACTCGGCCTCTGGCACGGACAGTGTGCCTGGCCTGTCACCATCACAAGTCTGCTCTGTACAACCCTCCTGTGCAGGGGAGACTGTTACCTTTGTTTACAGAGGGGTGAGCTGAGCTAGGGGATGTTACATCGCGTGTCCACAGCGGCATTGTACCGCCTCCAGCCACCCCATCCTACAGGGGTGGACTGTGCGCATAACGACACCTACAAGCTCCCAGGCAGGGCTGCCAGACCACCTGGGTACACTTGTGAAGTGGCAACAGGAAGCTCATGGCCGGGGTGAACCTGTCTGGGCACCTTCGCCTCCTGCTGACTGAGCCAAGCAAGTCCACATCTTTTGAGAGTCACTCCAATGACGGGGGACGGCACAGCTCCCACCTCACCCCTCGGCCCTCCCCCCCCCCCCCCCCCCCCCCAGCAGCCCTGCAGATGCTGAGCTCTGCGCAGGCCGGGCCTGCCAGTGACCTCCACCGCCTAGAAGTCCAGCCCTAAAGGAATACCTCTCTGGGGCGACAGGCACACTCTGTCCCTTTTAATGCTGAACACCCTTGGGCTCCCCTGCTCCCCTGTGCCCCGCTGTCAAAGCTAAATCGATACTCCCTTTCTTCTCTGCAAGAACATCTCAGTAATCCTAATTGGTCACTATGGCAACCCAGCTTCAGCTCCTCGCGGCCTCAATGAAGAGACAGAAGGATGAGAGGGTGAGATGGAGGTTAAGCCTCCTTATTGTATAATGCTCTGCCTTTGATATCACCTAGATCCACATGCTAAGTACCTGGAAAGAAACAAAATCCCGTGTAAATTAGAATGATACCATCCAATCCCCTGCTATGTCCTCGCTCATAGCCGCCGATAGGCCATTGTCTGAGCCGCTGGCCTGACCCCCTCCGCCCGGCGCTAACGAATCTGGTGGGTCACTTTCATCAGGGAGGACAGGCTCGGGCTGCGGATCCTGCAGCCCCCACCCCCTCCAGGAGGGCCCAGGAGAGGAGGCAGGACGACTGCGTGGAGCCTCGCCCTGTGCTCTTCCTGAGAAAAGAATCACAGGCCGTCCACTCCATTTCCCAGCAGGCAGGTCACCCCCGCTTGGATGGGGCACCCTAAAAGCCCCAGTCCTGCGGCGGGCTCAGGGGTAAAGTTCCCATCTCTCTCTCTCTCTCTCTCTCTCTCTCTTTCTCTCACACACACACACACACACACACACACACACACACACACACACTCCTGCCTGCAGATGTCTTCCCATCCAGCTACCCCCTTTGCCTTCAGCGCAGCCTCACGGGCTGAGCTGCACACAGTGACTCCATACCCCGCTGTGCCAGGGTGGAGGCTGGTGCTGCAGCTGCGGCCACATTCACAAACAACCCGGGGCCCCTATGCCTCTGCCCCCGCCCTGGGCCCCTCCAGCTCTGCCCCTGCCCTGTGTGCCCCTCCGGCTCTGCCCCCGCCCTGTGGGCCCCTCCGGCTCTGCCCCCACCTTGTGTGCCCCTCCAGCTCTGCCCCTGCTGTGTGTGTGCTCAGAGCCTGACTTCTCCATCACCAGGAGAGGCGGATTCGGGCTTTTTCTCCAACCCACCGCCCTGCTTTTCTCCACCTACCCCACGTGGCGTTTCTAACCAGTCTCCCACCTGCTGCAACAGAAGACTGCGGGTTCACCTTATACCCCCGGGGGGCACAGGCTGACCAGCCGTCTACCTGCAAAGGGCAGGACCAGTGCGGCCTCTCCTGCTGAGCAGAGTTTCCCGCCTGGAGGAGACCGTTGCCGGAGCTCCTCCGAGTTTCCCTGGGGGTGGGGGGTCCTCGCCCCTGGGAAAGGAGGCCCGTGGACACTGCTCTTTCCTGCTGATAAACAGAATGTGAGACAGCCTCGGCCGTGCGGCTCTCGCGTCTGCCCCTGCATGACCTCTCCACCAGCACACGCAGACCTCACCGGGTACCAACGCTGCTCAACACCCCGGCTTCCCCTGCTTCCTGCCAACTCACTCTCTCAACCTCCCTTCTGGCCCCTCAGAGGACCCGTTGCCATGTTCTGGCACCTTTAGGGCTACAGAGAAGTGTTCCCATTGTCTTATCCAGAAAGGATTGGAGATAGAGGTCGGCTCCGGGCATCTGGGAGCAGAAGGCAGCGTGGAGTGCAGGAGGAGACGCACCTTGGAGGCAGGCAGATGGGGTTTCAGAACCTGGGGCATATCACTCGGCACCTATGAGCTCAGCTTCATGGAGGCCGTCACGTCTGGTGTGCAAGGTCCTGTGAGGAGAGGTGATGAAGCCCGGGGAAGGCTTTCTATGTGAAGAAGCGTGCGTCCACCGTAAGGACTGTCATCATCACAGCGGGACGTGGGCCCGCGTGCTCCTGGCCGTGGGTGGATGACCGTCACGTTTCTCCCCTCATCGAGCCTGTTCAGGGACAGGAAGGGTCCTAGTCCCTGTCAGCCTGTGGCCCTTGCATTCTTGCCTTCATGCCCCCCATTGCTGGCACAGGATAGAGACTCAGAGAGGGAGTCTTCTGTCCACTGGCCCGTAGATGGGGCAGCCACATGCTCTCAGACTAGCACAGGGTGGCTGTCTTCACCTCTGAGCCCCATCCCAGCTGCCTGGGACCACACCTCAGCCCCCTCACAGAGGACAGTGCTCCCATTAGTGATTTTTGATCAGGAATGGAGGCGTAGGCACCTGTCGGATACACCATCTGAGCCCCAGCGGCTCCTGCCCCATAGACAAAGCAAGCATTGCATTTACCCCTGTGACACCAACGAGAACACGGAGGCAAGAAGGTGGAGTGACTTCTCCAGGCCCTGGAGCTGGTGAGCTGCAGGTCTGAGACTTCTGATTCCCACACTCAAGCCTGTGCTCCCTCTGCCGCCTGCCTCCTGGCACCTGCGAACCCCCTGGCCCACTCCTCGCTCCTCTGCAGGGTAAACACTTGAAGAAGGCTTTTCGCTCAGGGGGCATGTGGAGTGGAATATGGGGTCAGGGCTCATCTGCATTTTGGCGACAGAGGCTGGGGAGAGCACAGGGGCCCCTTGATGGGAGTGAGTGGATGTCGGAAGGAGATTATAACAGTCATGGATGTGGCTTGTCAGGCTGCCATCAGCAGACGCCTCTTCCAATTGAGTAGTGGCTTGTATTTGCAGAATAGGGGATGCCGGATGCACTGACTGCACTGAGAGAGCGTGGGACGCCCTGGCAAAGGCGCCCAGCGCCGTGGAGGCAGTAGTTTAACCTCCGGGGGTCTAGCCATCGGAGTTCCTGGAGCCAAGGACAACAGACAAGGCAGCCTGCATCTAAGAAATGAACGGAGACGTGAAAGTCCTAAGTAGCTAGTTTGGAATTCAAAAGTTGCTTTCCTGTAGACAGTGCTGTAGAACTAGCATGCATTGAGCCCTACTATGTGCTGATGGGTTCGAGGCATTCCATTCGAATTATCCTTGTTACATCATCAACTGATTATAACCTGACCAGATGGGAGTGGCAGACACTGGCTGTTGGTCACCAGCTCATAACTCTTTCTTCTCAGGCTCATAGTCCCTGCGCAGCCTTCCTTGATGAGGTGCAGCCACGTGACCACAGAATGCAGGGGACATTGACCAGATGGGAGTGGCAGACACTGGCTGTTGGTCACTAGCTCGTAACTCTCAGGCTCATAGTCCCTGTGCAGCCTTCCTTGATGAGGTGCAGCCACGTGACCACGGAATGCAGGGGACAGCATGTGCACCCCCTCCTAAGTGGCCCGGAACATGCCTCCTGCCTGCTCCTTTGTGGGCCCTCTCTTCCTTCACCTGTCTGCCTGGTCCGGCGAAGTCTCCCAAGCTCTAGGGAATTACATCCACTAAATGGGAGGATCCAGGGTCCCTGAATGACTGCCTGGAGCCAAACCCCACGACTGGCCTCTGTTGAAACATGGCCTGAGTGAAAAATAAAACGTCATTGTGTTAAGCGGTGAGAGGTGGTGGATTTTGTTACTGAAGCTCACCCACCCTAACTAACTCCGTAAGTACCAGTATATGTCAACAGCTCCCTTTCCACGGGAGAAACCGAGGCTCAGAAGTGTTCCATGCCCACGTTCCATGCCCACGACGCCACGATTCAAAGGGAGGTATGTCAGACTTTAAAGCCAGGAATTTTCCATGCTGCCCACCACAATTGGTGGCCAGCTTTCTAGTCCAGCCACAAAAGTCTACTTTATCAACAAAATACCCCCTGCGTTTTTCAACCCTCCTCAGCCATTGCCCACAGCAGTTTCTGTGGAACAAGGATTGAAGCTCCAAAACTGACTCTGAGACCACACCCTCTGCACCACCACACGCCCCGCCCACAGGTCTGCTGTACTCCAGGCCTGAGCTTAAGAACCGCCTCTGTCAGGTGGGAGTTGCTCTCTCAGCTGCTCCCCAAGGACTCTGAGTCCGGATAGAAAAGCAGTTTTGCCCTGGGAATGAGGGGCTCCCACTCCCCAGTTCTCTCTCTACCCCAAATCCCTCTCCTCCTTGCCCCTCCTCGTGACCTCTTCTCTTTGACTGCCCACATACTTTCTCACTCCTTTATCTAATTTAGCTCCCAAGTCCCTCACTGCTGCTTGTTTATTACAAAGAACACGGCACTTTCCCAGGTCCTGTCTTCAAATGCTTACATTCCAGATGCCCCCTTCCACCCAACGCACACACAGGTCCTTAGCAGAAAGTGCCCCCTTGCTACCAGCCTGCCCTAGAGGGATGGGTGAGTGCTACAAACACCCACTGGAAAGCCTGTCTCATAGCCTGCTTCTGCCATTTCAGAACAGAATCTAATCCAGGCTTTGCCTGCAAGCGAGTCTGCTGTCCGTGGTGCTGACCTGGGAGGCTCGGGCTGGTCATCCTTCTTCTAGTCACCATTCAGCCAGGGAATTGATCACCTCACCGTGCTCTGCTCTGAGCCTCACGCCACTCGTCGACAAAAAGGAATTATTAACAGTACTTACCTGGCACAAAGAGTTCAGTAAATGGTAGTATTTATAATAATTATGCTGCTATTCTCCAGGCCCACATCTCCTATCTATTCACTGCCACTTCCCAGACATATTCTTCCGCCCCAAATCCATTGCTAAACAGTATTTGGGTAAGTGATGCCACCTCATTTTCCTTCCCACACTTCCCTGTAGCATGAACACAGGCTTTCCAAGGTGTTTTGCTCTGACATTGAAAGAGAAAGGGGAGTTAACAAAACAACTAACTGGTTTCACTGGCTGAAATATGAGCAGAGCTCACTCCAGAATCTTTCCACTTTGATTATATCCCTTCATTAATTCATCTCTTGGATCCTCATTTGGGAACAAGAACCAAACTCATGCACCTTTTTTTAACAAATGGAATGTGGTGGGTTGATTTTTTTTTTTTTTTTTGCCCCAATCTTTCACCCTCCCTGCATCCACATTGGTTTTTACAATTCTTCATCATTGGAAATGGGCTGACTCCATAATTGAAGGAGGGGTAACTTAACTTTGGGTTTGCACATTTGAGGCTTGGAGGCCACATAATGAAGCAGAAGTGACAGTGAGCCAGTTCTAAGCCGAGCCCATTCTAGATGAGCCACATCTCAGCTAACCTGAGGAGCATGAGTGATAATAAGTGATATTTGTTTTAAGCCACTAAGTCTGAGAGTGGATTTGTTACATGGCATTATGTGGACAATAGCTCACCAACACACTGAGGAAAACACATAATGGATATTTTTATCATCTTCATGGTTTATGAAGTTCAGCATCTCACCTTCTCTGAGCCTTAAGTCTTCTTCTATAAAGTCTAGATAACAATGTCTGGATATTTATACAAGTTGGATCCCACCTTCCATGTCTCACAAAGGTCGTGGTTGGTTTCCACTGGCATAACGGGGGGAGACCACAGCAGTGAGTTAATCAGCAGCACAGAGATAAAGGAGAATGATTATTAGGGGCTGACAGCCATAATCCTCCGACACCCTGTACCCCCACCCTCTCTAGCCCTATGTACTCAGTTAAATGGAACACCCGAGGGCTAAGCGTGAGTCTTTGGTCCACAAAGGTTCTGGTAAAATCAATTCTCTTCCAGGCTGGTACTTAGAACTGTCTCCTTCATATTTGACCAGAAAATTCAACTGAATTCCTCAATTTGGGGAAGAGGAAGCCCTGATTCTACCCTATCATATCCAACGCCGAATGCACTTCGCCACACACCCATCAGAGTCTCCAGCCTCCGCGGAAGGCTATCTCCACGATCTCCACTTTGGAGAGCTCTGACTGTAAGAAAGCGGTTCCTTATCTCCCCTAACCCCCAGACGAGGACAGTTTCCTAGGTATAAGCTTCTCATGGCATCTACAGTTTCCCTTCAGAGCTTATATTGCAGAGTACAACATAAAAGCTGTTTGTGTGATAATGTTCAATGTCTGTCTCTCACACTGCACTTCCAACTCTTTAGTACCTAGCATGGTAACAGTAAATCCATAGGCATTCAGACTAAATAAATGAACAAACTGTTTTTAATATTATTTAACAATCTCTTATAATAGTTACTTAGTGGAGATTGACTCAATAATGAATGAATGAATGAATGAATGAGTGAATAAATGAACAGAGGATGGTGTGTCTTCCGGAATGTCCTTGCTGCCAACTGGTATTAATTCTATCACTTGAGGGTCCACCAGAACAAGCCTCCTTCCTGTATCAGCCCCTCACACTTCACAGGAGTTGAGAGCTGACTCCGGAGAGATTTCTGATTAGGAGACAAAGGATTGAGAGTGAAGAATTTACAACTCATATAGCAGACATTTATTGAGTATATGTTATATGTCAGACACATTTGTGGGTATTAGGGATACAACAGTAAGAATAACAGACCAAAATAAATCCCTTCCCTCATATTGTTTATTCTCTAATGGGAGGAGAGAGATAATAAACAAATAAACAAGTACAGCACCGAGTGTGTTAGACGGTGATAAATGCAATGGATAAAGTAACGCAGGGAAGGGGAATAAAGAAGGCCGCTGCCTTAAGTGAGATGGTCAGGGAAGGCCTTTTTGAGAAGCAATTTGCACAAAGATCTGAAGCTGGGGGGGGGGGGGGGGGGGGGGGGGGGGGTGGTCCTGAGTGGAGCGTGCGTGAACGGGCCATGAAGAGGGGTGGAGGCCAGTGTGCCTACATCAGAGTGAACAAGGGAGAGAAGAGTCGAGGTGAAATCAGAGGGGCGCAGGGAGACGTGCAGCCATGTAAGGACCTTGGTCCTCTGAGTAAAAGGAAAACAATTGGCTCATTTTGAGCGGAGCAGGGGTTAGACTGTGGGCCGGCAGGGGCAGGCGCAGAGCAGTTAGAGGATGTCACAATCATACGAGACAGTGATGGCAGGCTGGCCG
>NW_005353538.1:3533419-3542066 GCF_000412655.1 Myotis brandtii | reverse complement strand
GGGGGGGGGGGGGGGGGGGGGGGGGCGGGGAGGTGGGGCTCCTCTGACCCTGCACCTGCGCCTGGAGGTGCTGAGTCAGTGCTGAGTGAGGGCAGCTTACATGGATGGGAGTCACAACAACTGGATTTCAGGCTCAGAATTCCCCGTTAAGCCTTGCCCATGTTCTTTGCATTTGTTTGCCTGGAATCCTGTGTTGCTCAGGATGACTCCTCTGACCCTGCACCTGCGCCTGGAGGTGCTGAGTCAGTGCTGAGTGAGGGCAGCTTACATGGATGGGAGTCAAAACAACTGGATTTCAGGCTCAGAATTCCCCGTTAAGCCTTGCCCATGTTCTTTGCATTTGTTTGCCTGGAATCCTGTGTTGGGTCTCAGGATGAGAATGAAGATTTAAGCATGTGCAAGAGTAGCCAGCTCAGCCAGACACGGGCATCACGTCGTGTTGGTCCCTTTTATCTGAAATGTCCAGATTAGCGAGTCCATAGCAGATTCGTGCTTGCCGGGGGCCGGGGGAGGAAGAGCCTGGGCAGAGAAGGGACACTCGGTGAAAATTAAGGAAATCACAACAAAACACGAACTTTAGTTAATAGCAATGTGTTAGCATGGGCTCACTAACTGTGGGGGGGGGGGGGTTCCATACTAACGTGGAGGGTTAATAATCGGGGAACTTGGGTGTGGGGTTACATGGAAGCTCTGTGCTACCTTCATAATTTGTATACAACTGAAGCTGTATAAAATAAAAAGCTTATTTAAAAAAAAAAGAGTGACCATTCAGGCCTGGGAAATGGAAGAAAGAGGCTCAGTGGTTTATCAGCCGAAAAGCCCGGGGTGCCCCACTCCCCGTAGAGCCAAGCCCACCCTGGAGTCTCGGGCTCCGGGAGTAGCCTGCGTGGCCATTCTTCCATAATCCATTCTTAGAGCTGCTCCTCTCTGTGTGCCCTCGGCTGTAAACTGATGGTTTAAAATCATAATAATGAAGTGAGACAGCTGATACAAACAATATTTCTAAATGACGTCATGTCATCTGGGCTTGTGGTGGGTAGTCTGGGCCTCGCCGTGTCCAGGCAAACGCGATTACAGCAGGGCCTGTATCGGGCGGCCTCAGAGCCCAGCCCCAGGCCACTCCTGCCCTGACCACATTAGCAGCACTGAAGCCATTTAGCAGACGAATAGGGGCCTGGGGTGGGGCCTGGCCCCCCACACGAGTGGGCCCTGCTCTCAGGAGACGTCTGGCTCCCACTTCTCAGTCACAAGATCAAGGATGTGGCTGCACAACTGACTGCCTGTCTGCCCTTCTCCTGCTCGCCTCAGCCAGCCCACCGCATCCTCAGAGCTGCTTGGCTGGGTGCAGAGAGGGCGCCTTGCTTCCTGTGGACAGACCAAACCCAGCTGGGCGAGGCCGTGCTTCAGCCACCATCTGCCTCCCACCCCCAGTCAGCGGTGCCCTCTCTTCTGCGCCTGCCATCTACTCTCCCGGTCTCCCCGGCCCAAGCCTGTCAAAAATAGGACGCACTGGCAGCAGGAGCAGGCGAGTGGAAGGGGCAGGGGGTCTTGTTTACCTAACACTGTGCTAGTTGCTCAAAGGTCAAGGCCCATCTGCCAGGCAGCAGGTGCCAGGAAACCAGCTGCCTTCGTGGCACGGGCACCAATCATTAGCGAGGGGCAGGTGGACAGACCAAGTAACTGCCCCCTGGCGCCCAGCCTGCTACATGCACACAGGCACACACACATGCACATGCGCACACACACACACACACACACACACACGCCCAGAATTGATCGGGTGGCCGTAAGTAACTCATTTGCTGCATGATGCATGGCAAATGTTGACTCCTGTGTTGGCTTCTTCCTCCCACTCTCCAGGCCCCAAGCCAGCACCCAGTTCCCTGCATAAGCTCAGGGAACCCATTTTAATGTTAGACTAAATTTAACATAATTAAGAAGTGTAATCAGCTATTGTTTGGGGGTAAAAGAGCAGCACCATAACTCATTTTAAATCTGAACAGAGGCAATTTGGGAGCCCTGGGCCTCGGGGACTATGTCAGCTCATGGAGAGTGGTCCCTTCAGGAATCCAGATGTCCCGCCTGATTCTGTGCCCTGCTCTCTGCCGTCGGGTCAGCCCCTCGGGCTGTCTGCTGAGACAGGCGGCCCTGGGCAAGAGTGAAGCCCTGAGTCACGGAGCACCCAGGGGCAGGTGAGGGCAGGAGAGCTGTGCATGCAGCGTGGCCCCTCCCAGCCTCCAAGCCCCCAGCAGAGAGACGGGGAGGATACCCCGCTTGACTCTATGAAGAAGACTGGGAGCTTAGAAATGAACTGCCCACACATGTCCTGGCCGCTCGGGGACACCGGGAAGCATGAGTCCCTGCAGTAACAGCCCCCTTCCAGGTGTTTGCCACACCCAGCAGGCAGGCTGAGGAGCACGTAGTCTGGAGAAGCAGGTCCCTGAGGGTAGCAAGGGCAGGTGCCTGACAGGACGCAGAGGCCTCCCTGCTCTGAGGGAAATGTTCCATTGGCCCCGGCTCACAGGGTATAAACACAGGGGAGAGTGCGTTCTAGGAGCTTCGGGCCCCACACAGGCCTGGAGACAGGGAGGACTTCATGGGCAGGGGTGGTTTGCAGCACTGTGTGACCCTCACCAGCCCCTTTTCCTCTCTGATCCTGTCTCTAATCCCTAAGCTGTCAGTCTAGTTGCCTGAGCTTCGCCCTTCATTGCACATGAAAATCACTTGGAAGGCATTTTTAAAATATATTTGCCAAAACAAGCTCAGAGCTCTGGGAGCTTGGGGAGGGGAGTTGCCAGTAGTTTTTAAAACTCCAGGTGATTCTGGTTTAGCCAGGCCTGAGAAAACTAGCGCCACTTAGCTGGCATCAGACCTGCCAGAGGGCTCATTAAGCACAGATTTCTGATTCAGTCGGTTTGGGGGCCTGAGAGTTTGCATTTCTAACAAGTTCCCAGAGGATGCTGCTGCTGCTGCTGCCCCAGGGACCACACTTTGAGAAACGGTGCCCTGGACCAGAGCCACTCAAAGCTGGTCCCCAGAGTGGCAGCACCAGCATTGCCAGGAAGCCTCTGAAAATTCAAAAGAAGTGCCTTTTTTCAAACATTAGCATAATGTGCCCGTAGATCAGTGGTTCTCAACCTTCTGGCTCTTTAAATACAGTTCCTCATGTTGTGACCCAACCATAAAATTATTTTCGTTGCTACTTCATAACTGTAATGTTGCTACTGTTATGAATCATAATGTAAATATCTGATATGCAGGATGGTCTTAGGCGACCCCTGTGAAAGGGTCGTTCGACCGCCAAAGGGGTCGCGACCCACAGGTTGAGAACCGCTGCGGTAGATGATGGAGAAAGGACCATGTACTGAGAGAGGGGCTGCAGGGAGATGAGGAGGAGGGCAGAGGGAGCGGGGACGCTGGTAGGAGGGAGCGGCCGGTGTTGGATGGAGAGAGGCCAGGAGGAGGCGTCAAGCCCAAGTACTGCTGCCCTCTGCGACCCCTCACCCTTCCACGTGGAAAGATTCCATGGAACCCCCCCCCACCCACTTTCTGCAGGTGGTAGATTTGCATTCATTAATGGCTCAGCCCCCATAAGCCATCATGTTAATGTCATCGCCTCACCTGTGTTACCAATGGAAAAGATCATGGGACTTGAATGGCTACCTGGAGACCCCGGGCAAGGCGTAATTCACCTTTGATCCTGGGTCTGCTCTATGCCAGCGCTGTCCCCGTCAGCATGGACAGGCTGGCACGCTCAGCTGCTGTACCCAGCCCTTCCTGCTGCCTGGTCTGTAGCCATAGCACCTCCGCAGGCCCTGAGCTGCACACCTGCTATCAGTCATTGAGGAGAGAAGAG
Source organism: Myotis brandtii (assembly GCF_000412655.1). Lineage (NCBI taxonomy): Eukaryota > Metazoa > Chordata > Mammalia > Chiroptera > Vespertilionidae > Myotis > Myotis brandtii. Next base: position 3,538,210 of record NW_005353538.1, on the reverse strand, counting down.
GTAGCCTGGCCAGTTGGGAGTCCCTGGCCTGGGAGGCAGCCGGCCTGGTGCTGCCTTAGGCTCAACATTACTGTGACACTGGTCCAGCCCCCTACTCTCTTGGGGCCTTAATTTTTCTTCTCTGCAAAATAGGAAAAGGAATCCTTGCTGGCTTCCCTCAGATGAGGTTGCAAGCATCTCGCTTACACTAGGTCGCCCTTTGTCTGGGGTGCTCCCCTCCAGTCACGACTGGCTTTTCTCTATTTGAAGAAGACCGTGAGTATGGGGGACATCATGTCTGGAATGTCATGTCCAGTGTCTTCAGTCGGTGGAAGGAAGCTAGGCCATGTGACAGATCTGGACATAACATAACATAAGCATCTAAGGGCGAGCAGGGCCCGTTCCAAACAGCTGGTTCCATTACTCCCTCCATTCCTCAACTCCCATTCTGGGAGCCACCAGAGAAACCTGTTGCACGTGACTTTGAATGGCTCATGGGTGGCAAATCTTCATCCTAGGAAAGTGGATTTGCTTGTTGGAAACAGCCCAGAGCTATTCAAAGCCAAGAATGGAGAACAAGTGAGAGATTAGGCTGGGAAACACCACTTTTAGTCTAAGGCAAGGTGTAACTATAATTAAATTGATCTAGGGGCTGATCTGAATGGCTTCTAATATCTCCTCCAGCTCCAACATGCTATGATTTTCTTGTATAAATAGAAAATGGATTCTGAAAGCAAAGAAAAAATATTCCACAGGTGTTTGGAACAAAGTAACTCAAAGGAATCTGCATAAAACTACTCTTTTCTAGTGACGACTCAAAGGGCAGTTCTCCCGGGGACCCACGCATGTGCCACGCTTTCAGAGACACTCTCACGTGTTCACTCTGACATCAGGTATCTTAAGACTCAGGGTACAGATGACATGGGTTGGGGTCTTAGTGTAAAAGGCAGCATTTGTTCTAAGTGGTACATAAAACAATGGTGCATCCTTCCAACGATGGCATCTTAAATTTGAGAAATCCAGGGACTCTCCCAGTGTTCTGAGTTTACCTTTCTGTACAGTTACTTTACAGGTACACGCCCACTTCTCAGATTAGTCTTCATTCTCAACTTTGGCTGCACACCCCAGACCAACTGAAACAGAATCTCCGGAGACAGGATTTAGGTATTATTGACTCTTCACGCTCTCTGGCACCAGGCCTATGACCCCTGAGGTTAACCCTATAGGAATGCAGGCTGTGGGGAAGCCAACAGCATGGCTGGTGGGTCAGAGAAGGAGAAAAGTTTTAGGAATAAATAGCACTGAGCTCCTGGATTCAGCTGTGCCTGAAACTCACTGCCTCCGACTTCGCTGTTTTGTAAACATTCAATCTTCTGAATTGTTTCGGCAGACTCGACTTGCATTTTTTGTTACTCACAACACACACAGAATGAGGTGCTAGTAGAGCTGTGTAAAATGCAATTGACTGAGCTGAGGAGGTAAAAGGGAGGACAATGAGGGATCATCAAAAAGGTTTGGCTCCATGGATAGAGCGTCAGCCCAAGGACTGAAGGATCCCAGGTTTGATTCGGGTCAATGGCATGTACCTTGGTTGCAGGTTCCCCAGTCTTGGTTGGGGTGCATGCAGAAGGTAACCAATCATCGATGGGTCTCTCTCACATCGGTGTTTCTCTTTGTCTCTCCCTCTCCCTTCCACTCACTCTAAAAATCAATGGGAAAATATCCTCGGGAGAGGATTAACAGAAGAAAAAGAAGAAAGAAGAAGAAGAAGAAGAAGAAGAAGAAGAAGAAGAAGAAGAAGAAGAAGAAGAAGAAGAAGAAGAAGAAGAAGAAGAAGAAGAAGAAGAAGAAGAAGAAGAAGAAGAAGAAGAAGAAGAAGAAGAAGAAGAAGAAGAAGAAGAAGAAGAAGAAGAAGAAGAAGAAGAAGAAGAAGAAGAAGAAGAAGAAGAAGAAGAAGAAGAAGAAGAAGAAGAAGAAGAAGAAGAAGAAGAAGAAGAAGAAGAAGAAGAAGAAGAAGAAGAAGAAGAAGAAGAAGAAGAAGAAGAAGAAGAAGAAGAAGAAGAAGAAGAAGAAGAAGAAGAAGAAGAAGAAGAAGAAGAAGAAGAAGAAGAAGAAGAAGAAGAAGAAGAAGAAGAAGAAGAAGAAGAAGAAGAAGAAGAAGAAGAAGAAGAAGAAGAAGAAGAAGAAGAAGAAGAAGAAGAAGAAGAAGAAGAAGAAGAAGAAGAAGAAGAAGAAGAAGAAGAAGAAGAAGAAGAAGAAGAAGAAGAAGAAGAAGAAGAAGAAGAAGAAGAAGAAGAAGAAGAAGAAGAAGAAGAAGAAGAAGAAGAAGAAGAAGAAGAAGAAGAAGAAGAAGAAGAAGAAGAAGAAGAAGAAGAAGAAGAAGAAGAAGAAGAAGAAGAAGAAGAAGAAGAAGAAGAAGAAGAAGAAGAAGAAGAAGAAGAAGAAGAAGAAGAAGAAGAAGAAGAAGAAGAAGAAGAAGAAGAAGAAGAAGAAGAAGAAGAAGAAGAAGAAGAAGAAGAAGAAGAAGAAGAAGAAGAAGAAGAAGAAGAAGAAGAAGAAGAAGAAGAAGAAGAAGAAGAAGAAGAAGAAGAAGAAGAAGAAGAAGAAGAAGAAGAAGAAGAAGAAGAAGAAGAAGAAGAAGAAGAAGAAGAAGAAGAAGAAGAAGAAGAAGAAGAAGAAGAAGAAGAAGAAGAAGAAGAAGAAGAAGAAGAAGAAGAAGAAGAAGAAGAAGAAGAAGAAGAAGAAGAAGAAGAAGAAGAAGAAGAAGAAGAAGAAGAAGAAGAAGAAGAAGAAGAAGAAGAAGAAGAAGAAGAAGAAGAAGAAGAAGAAGAAGAAGAAGAAGAAGAAGAAGAAGAAGAAGAAGAAGAAGAAGAAGAAGAAGAAGAAGAAGAAGAAGAAGAAGAAGAAGAAGAAGAAGAAGAAGAAGAAGAAGAAGAAGAAGAAGAAGAAGAAGAAGAAGAAGAAGAAGAAGAAGAAGAAGAAGAAGAAGAAGAAGAAGAAGAAGAAGAAGAAGAAGAAGAAGAAGAAGAAGAAGAAGAAGAAGAAGAAGAAGAAGAAGAAGAAGAAGAAGAAGAAGAAGAAGAAGAAGAAGAAGAAGAAGAAGAAGAAGAAGAAGAAGAAGAAGAAGAAGAAGAAGAAGAAGAAGAAGAAGAAGAAGAAGAAGAAGAAGAAGAAGAAGAAGAAGAAGAAGAAGAAGAAGAAGAAGAAGAAGAAGAAGAAGAAGAAGAAGAAGAAGAAGAAGAAGAAGAAGAAGAAGAAGAAGAAGAAGAAGAAGAAGAAGAAGAAGAAGAAGAAGAAGAAGAAGAAGAAGAAGAAGAAGAAGAAGAAGAAGAAGAAGAAGAAGAAGAAGAAGAAGAAGAAGAAGAAGAAGAAGAAGAAGAAGAAGAAGAAGAAGAAGAAGAAGAAGAAGAAGAAGAAGAAGAAGAAGAAGAAGAAGAAGAAGAAGAAGAAGAAGAAGAAGAAGAAGAAGAAGAAGAAGAAGAAGAAGAAGAAGAAGAAGAAGAAGAAGAAGAAGAAGAAGAAGAAGAAGAAGAAGAAGAAGAAGAAGAAGAAGAAGAAGAAGAAGAAGAAGAAGAAGAAGAAGAAGAAGAAGAAGAAGAAGAAGAAGAAGAAGAAGAAGAAGAAGAAGAAGAAGAAGAAGAAGAAGAAGAAGAAGAAGAAGAAGAAGAAGAAGAAGAAGAAGAAGAAGAAGAAGAAGAAGAAGAAGAAGAAGAAGAAGAAGAAGAAGAAGAAGAAGAAGAAGAAGAAGAAGAAGAAGAAGAAGAAGAAGAAGAAGAAGAAGAAGAAGAAGAAGAAGAAGAAGAAGAAGAAGAAGAAGAAGAAGAAGAAGAAGAAGAAGAAGAAGAAGAAGAAGAAGAAGAAGAAGAAGAAGAAGAAGAAGAAGAAGAAGAAGAAGAAGAAGAAGAAGAAGAAGAAGAAGAAGAAGAAGAAGAAGAAGAAGAAGAAGAAGAAGAAGAAGAAGAAGAAGAAGAAGAAGAAGAAGAAGAAGAAGAAGAAGAAGAAGAAGAAGAAGAAGAAGAAGAAGAAGAAGAAGAAGAAGAAGAAGAAGAAGAAGAAGAAGAAGAAGAAGAAGAAGAAGAAGAAGAAGAAGAAGAAGAAGAAGAAGAAGAAGAAGAAGAAGAAGAAGAAGAAGAAGAAGAAGAAGAAGAAGAAGAAGAAGAAGAAGAAGAAGAAGAAGAAGAAGAAGAAGAAGAAGAAGAAGAAGAAGAAGAAGAAGAAGAAGAAGAAGAAGAAGAAGAAGAAGAAGAAGAAGAAGAAGAAGAAGAAGAAGAAGAAGAAGAAGAAGAAGAAGAAGAAGAAGAAGAAGAAGAAGAAGAAGAAGAAGAAGAAGAAGAAGAAGAAGAAGAAGAAGAAGAAGAAGAAGAAGAAGAAGAAGAAGAAGAAGAAGAAGAAGAAGAAGAAGAAGAAGAAGAAGAAGAAGAAGAAGAAGAAGAAGAAGAAGAAGAAGAAGAAGAAGAAGAAGAAGAAGAAGAAGAAGAAGAAGAAGAAGAAGAAGAAGAAGAAGAAGAAGAAGAAGAAGAAGAAGAAGAAGAAGAAGAAGAAGAAGAAGAAGAAGAAGAAGAAGAAGAAGAAGAAGAAGAAGAAGAAGAAGAAGAAGAAGAAGAAGAAGCCCTCCCTCCCTTTCACTTTCTCTAAAAAGCAATGGGAAAATATCCTCGGGTGAGGATCAAAAAAAGATTAAGGATCTGAGATGGGGAGAGTGCCCTGCGTTATCCAGGTGACCTCCATCTAATTACATTAATCCTTTAAATCAGAGAATGCCTCTAGACCAGGGGTCCTCAAACTTTTTAAACAGGGGGCCAGTTCATTGTC
>NW_005353538.1:3528079-3533056 GCF_000412655.1 Myotis brandtii | reverse complement strand
GAGGGTAGAAATCTTTGTTCTGAAGTAGCAAACCAGGTGATTACACTATAGCCTCCTTTTATTTTAAGACTCATGTCATGTATTTCCCAAGGTTTCAGCACCCCAGAATTTGTTAGCAACAGTTTAAGATATTATAGGGGGCAGACCACTTTCTGCGCCCTTCAGTAAGGCTTAGCGCAGGCCCACCTGAAAATGGCTAGTGAAGAAAATATGGATTGGGAGGCTCTTTTTTAGCTTGTGGTCTGCAATTACACTCCCCGGGGTCTCGCAATTAACAATTAGCCCTGAAGAGGTGGAAAAGCCACATCTGTACCTCAAACTCAATTTCCTGCGAGTAGAGGCAGGAAGTAAGAAACATGGCAAAAGACAGATTAGGACCCAGGAGCAGCCTAATCCCCCAGGTGTCTTTCAAGTACACCTGTTAAGTATTGTCTGCCTAGAAAAGGATTTATCACTCCCCTGGCTCACATGCAGCTGTAAGCCAGAAGACAGAGCGTGCTTTCTGAGATTTCTGAGAGGTGCAGTCTGAGATTCCCAGTTGCCCTAAGGTATAGCCCAGTGGTTCTCAACCTGTGGGTCGCGACCCCTTTGGCGGTCGAACGACCCTTTCACAGGGGTCGCCTAAGGACATCCTGCATATCAGATATTTCCATGACGATTCCTAACAGTAGCAACATTACAGTTATGAAGTAGCAACGAAAATAATTTTATGGTTGGGGGTCACAACATGAGGAACTGTATTTAAAGGGCCAGAAGGTTGAGAACCACTGGTATAGCCCATGGAGGAGGACTACAGAAAAGTAAAGCATTGAGGCCAGGGCCAGCTGCTTGGAGACGGTTTACAGACCCCACTCTAGTCTCAAAGACAACTTCTCTAGCCTTGTTTAATAGTAAGTGGCCCGAAGCAGATAGACTCATGGGCCATGGAACGATTAGGGTTGAGTTTGGTTACCTCTACAGAAGACTGACTCTATTGGCTTCACCAAAATATGGTTTTCCTTTTTAAAGATACACCCCAGACATTGAGCAAACATCTGAAAGCACGACCGATGGAATGCAGAATTCACAGCTCAAAACAAAGCGAAGGGACAGAGGGTGAGATTAGTGGCTCAGTTGGGTGGGGAAAGAGGGGCCCAGGGTGAGAGATTTGAGCCTGAGCCCCTTACACCTGAGCTGCCTCTTTGTTTCTCAGATGGATCCCTATGTTGCCAGGCAACAAACACCGCTGCTGGGGCTTTGCAGGGGCTTCCCTGGGGTTCACAATGAAGACCAGAATAGAGTCCTGTTCCCTGGGAATTTCAATGTGTTGGGTGAGAGAAAAAAGATGAATATATTCAAAATTGTTCACTGTCGGTGACACACAAAGGAACGGGGACACAATGTACCAAATTCACATAGAAATCTGAAGGACCCAGATAGCCAGACCCATCTTGAAATAAAGAACAAAGTGGGAGGATTTACAGTTACCAACTTCAAAACTTACTACGTGGCTAATAATAAAGACAGTGGTAGAGGCATAGAGACAGGTAAATCTACAGAATAGAATGGATAGTCCAGAAATACACCCTTTACACTTGTGGCCAATTGCCAAGACAATTCATTGGGGGCAAAGAGTCTCCTCAACAAATGGTTCTGGGACAACTGGATACTCAGACAAAAAAAAAAAAAGAATCTGTACCTTTAACTCATCCCATACACAAAAATTAACTCAGAATCAATCATATATCTAAATGTAAGAACTAAAACTATAAAACTCTTAGAAGAAATCATGGGAGTAATCTTTATGACCTTGAGTTAGGCAATGATTTCTTAGATATGACACCAAAAACACAACAGATAAAAGAAAAAATTGATAAATCAGACTTCAAAATTAACAACTTCTCTTCAAAAGACATCAATAACATGAAGAGACAAGCCACAGATTGGTAAAAAATACATATATTCACAAATCATGTGTCTGAAGACATCAATAACATGAAGAGACAAGCCACAGATTGGGAAAAATTACATATATTCACAAATCATGTGTCTATATATGGTAGGCAGAATTATGACTTCGCCCCCCCCCCCCACAAAGGTGTCCAAGTCCTAATCCCTAGAACCTGTGTACATATTACCTTAAATGGCAAAAGAAACTTTGTAGATGCCATTAAGATTAAGGACCTTGCCCTGGCTGGTAGTTCAGTGGTTAGAGCACCAAAGTGTCTTGGGTTTATTCCTGGTCAAGTGCACTTTTCTGGGTTGCAGGTTCAATCCCCAGCCTGGTCAGGGCGTGTGTGGGAGGCAACCAATCAATGTGTCTCTGTAACATCAACGTTTCTTTCTCTCTCTCTCTCTCCCTCTCTTTCTCTCTCCCTCCCTCCCTCCCTTTCACTTTCTCTAAAAAGCAATGGGAAAATATCCTCGGGTGAGGATCAAAAAAAGATTAAGGATCTGAGATGGGGAGAGTGCCCTGCGTTATCCAGGTGACCTCCATCTAATTACATTAATCCTTTAAATTAGAGAATGTGTCTAGACCAGGGGTCCTCAAACTTTTTAGACAGGGGGCCAGTTCACTGTCCCTCAGACCGTTGGAGGGCCAGACTATAGTTTAAAAAAAACTATGAACAAATTCCTATGCACACTGCACATATCTTATTTTGAAGTAAAAAAACAAAACGGAACAAATACAATATTTGTATTTGCATGTGGCCCGCGGGCCGTAGTTTGAGGACCCCTGGTCTAGACTGTGGTCAGAAAAAGATGTGACCGTGGGAGAAGGGTCAGGGCGATGCCACATTGCTGGTTTGGAAGATGGGGATGGGGCCACAAGCCAAGAAAGATCTAGGAGCTGGAAGACAAGGAAACAGGTTCTTCCCTAGAGCCCGCCAGCACTTTGATTTAAACTCAATGAAACCTGAGTCCAAGTTTTGACCCACAGAAGTATAAGATGATATATTTGTGTTGTTTTAAGCCACTGAGTTTGTGGTGATTTGTTATAATAGTAAATGGTCACTGAGGCCAATTCAACACCAACAGGAATCCCCCTTTTGGGGTCCGGTGAAGAATGGAGAAAGCAGCTTCATTCAATGCAAAGACCTCAAATGTGATACAGCACAGCTGTGAGAACAGCACGGCTGTGGGCCAGCTCAGCTCAGTTATGAAAGATCGAACAGAACAGCTGTGAGATGGCCCAGGCAGCCCTGGGGCGAGGTGGCCCTCTTCCAGGAAGGGACAGTCTTCAGTGAGAAGGGCAAGTTCACTCAACAAGAGGGGAGCTCTTATAGAGAGAGAAGTGACTACCCCTGGTCCATGATTGGTCTGACCTCATGCAAATGAAGATCCAAAAAGCACTGTCTTGATTGGTTAGAATGAAGCTGCTATGATTGGTTGGTGGAGATGCTGATGAGGCCATAGCTGCACAGCTCTGATTGGATGGGAAAAGCCTCGGTCCTATTGGTTGAAATGGGATTTCAGGAACTCCTTTCTGAGGTGTGGCTGTGATGTGCAGGCAGTCAGGCCAGTGCAGATGCTGGCTTCTCCCTGAAGTGCAGCTTGTGTGGGGCCCCTGTGTAGAAACAGCTGCTAGGCTCTTTTTTCTTTTCTTTTTAATTTGAGCCCAATTAGCTACCAGGGGACCTTCGTGGTATATATCTTCTTTCTCAGAGTTCACACAATATAAAACTAATATACCAAAATATATAAGAACTATTCCAACTCAGTAAGACAAATAATCCAATATAAAGGGGGGGGGGGGGGGAATAGACATTTCACCAAAGAAAATGCAAAAATAATCCATAAGGACAGGAAAAGATGCTCAATGCAATCAGGAAAATGCCAATTAATACCCTACTGGCCGATTACTTTATACCCACCACAAAGGCTGGCATCAAAAGAACACATGGTAACAAGTGTTGGCGAGGATGGGGGAAAGCGGAAGCTCATCCATTGCTGGTGGGAACTGAAAACAGTGCGGCCACTTTCGAAATACTTGACACTTTCTGGAATTATTTAATACTAGAGGCCCGGTGCAGGAAATTTGTGCACTGGGGGGACGGGGGGGCGGGGGGGGGGAGGGTGTCCCTTAGCCCAGCCTGCCCCCTCTCACATACTGGGAGCCCTCAGGGGATGTCCTAGTGATGGCTTAGGCCCGCTACCTGCTCCCCTTGGGGAGCGGGCCTCCAACCGCTCACCTGCCTGCCTGCCTGATTGCCCCTAACCGCTTCTGCCTGCAAGCCTGATCACCCCCTAACCACTCCCCTGCCAGCCTGATCAACGCCTAATTGCTCCCCTGCCGGCCCAATCACCTGCAACTGCCCTGCTGGCTTGGTCTCCCCCAACTGCCCTCCCCTGCAGGCCTGGTCACCCCCAACTGCCCTCTCCTGCTGGCCTGGTCACCCCAACTGCCCTTCCCTGCCAGCCATCTTATGGTGGCCATCTTGTGACCACATGGGTGTGTCCATCTTTGACCACATGGGGGAAGCCATCTTGTGCACGAGTGTGATGGTCAATTTGCATATTACCTCTTTATTATATAGGATAGAATATAGAATAAGTATAAATATAGAGTATATAAGCATATGACCCAGCAATTTCACTCTGGGGAATTCAATCCCTCCCCCTGAGAAATGAAAATGTATGCCCACAAAAAGATTTGTCTGAATATTTACAGCAGTATTAGTTTAATAGCCAAAAAGTAGAAATAACCCACATTTTTTTATCAACTGGTGATTGATAAACAAAATAAATAAGGAAAATAATAATAAATAATGAGGAATAAAATACTAATATCTGCCACAACATGGATAGACCTCAAAAGTATGCTGTCAAAGGAGCCAGTCACCATGGGCCACATCTACACTAATAAAAGAGAAACATGGTAATTAGCATACGAATGCTACCCTTCCCATTGGCTAATCAGCATATCCTTATGCAAATTAACTGTCAGCCAAAATGGCGGCCGGCAGCCAGGCAGCTGGAAGCGAACATGAGGCTTGC
>NW_005353538.1:3502438-3526905 GCF_000412655.1 Myotis brandtii | reverse complement strand
CCCCCCCCCGAGTGCACAAATTTTTGTGCACCGGGCCTCTAGTCTATATATATAAAAGCATAACCGAACAACTGGTTTCTATAATGCACACTGACCACCAGGGGGCAGATGCTCAATGCAGGAGCTGCCCCCTGGTGGTCAGTGCACTCCCACAGCCAACCTCCTGTGGTGCCTCCCCCCACCCCCAGCCAGCTGGCCACCTCCCTCCCACATCGGCCCCGATCGCCAGCCATGCGGAGGGACCCTACCCATGCACAAATTCATGCACTGGGCCTCTTGTAAGTGTATGATTCTGTTTAATGCCAACCTCCTGTGGTGCCTCCCCCCACCCCCAGCCAGCTGGCCACCTCCCTCCCACATCGGCCCCGATCGCCAGCCATGCGGAGGGACCCTACCCATGCACAAATTCATGCACCGGGCCTCTAGTAAGTGTATGATTCTGTTTAACGCCATGTTCAGAGGAGGCAGACCCATAACAACAGAAAGTACATCAGTGGTTGCTTAGAGCTGGGAGGGGGTTGGCTGGGAGTGTGATGGCTAATCAGAGTAGAGGGTGTCTTTTATGGGGCAATAAAAATGTTCTGAAATTAAATTGTGATGATAGCACAACTCTGTAAATATACTAAAAACCATTGACTTGTACACTCAAAACGAGTGAATTTAATGGCATGTGACTTATACCTCAATAAAGCGAAAGAGGAGGATTGGAAGGAGCAGAGCTGCCCGCGGAGCTGGCAGACCTGCCAGGGAAGCCGTCCTGCAGGCGGGTGGATCCTCAACCTCGGAACCTGCGCTTTGAGAACTCACACCCGAAGAAAACCATCTGGACTCCCAGTTGTACTGATTAAATATCAAATCTGATTTACTTCAGTAGCTTATAGCATTGGACAAACTCGCTCAAAGCGTCCCAGAGAGCGAGGGGGCGTCTCTTGGGGAGCACTTGCTGAGACGGGTGAGATGGAGGAATGAGACGGGAAAGAGGAAAGGAGGGCTGCAGTGCCCACGACTTCCAATCAGAAAACAGGGCGTATGCGAACAGATTCAGGGGCCACAAGGCCAATTGTACAAAGCCAGGCCCACCCAAACAGATGGCCCCCAGCCTCTGGTACAGCCTGTCAGTTTCTGCCCGCGTCTGCCCCTGTGCGTGAGGGAGGGCCACCCAGGGCTGTGGCTGCCGGGTCCTGAAGGGCCCCTCCAGGGCCGATGCAGTCACGGCATCACGAAGGGCACGGTCCACACAGGCAGGGAGCGGTGCGGAATCAGCCTGTTGGAAAGCAAGGACGGGCTGCCTGCCTTCTGAACACGTGCAGCTCCCCCATCCACCCATCTTCACCCTGAGAGAGAGACAAGCGCAGCGCCGCACGGTGATGTATCTGCGCCGACGACCTGGTTATGAGGTTATCAAGCGGCGAAGACGCCCCCAGGGAATGGAGATGCTTTTTTTCATAGAGGAAACTGTGAGTAAATGGCCGGAATCCATCTTGAGGGAGATAATAGAAGCACTTTTTTTAAATGTGGAAAAAAACAGTATTTTTCCCCAGAGCATTCAAGCCCTTCCAGGTGTAGGTGGTGTTTCCCGTTAATGGGTCCCTGGCCAGATCCAGCTCAGGTTCCCGGACACGAAAGGAAGCGTGTCTGCCTGCGCAGTGGCTTGACTCTACGCCAAGTTGGGGAAGGGAAGAGGGACACCGCCAGCCTCCATTTGGCCCAACCTCCTGGCTCCCTGAGGGCGGCCCAAGGACAGACACTGCCGCCACCTGGGGCACAGCCATTTCTGGAAGAAGCGTGGCTTCTGAGCCTGCGTCTGCGGGATCTCTATGTCATTGCTCTCTGGGTGAGGGACAGTGCCTCAGTGCCTGCATAAATGTAAATACTAAGCATTGTCCAACCTGCCAACCGAATATTTGCTTTATGGAGTGTTTACGTTCCTGACCTATTTGTGTAAGAACTCTCCAGGTGAACTGTGAGATAATGAACGTGAAGGCTTTGTGAAGTGAGGAGCATGGGGTGGGGGTAGCGAGGGCCAGGTGGCAGGGGCAAGCATTTACTCATCCATTCAAGTGGCAAGCACTTTCAGTCCTTGGGTCCACTTCTTTAAAAAGCTCATGAGGAAGCCATTTCCACTTCATGTGGAGAAACTGAGACTGGCACGTTTTACGTGACCCCTCTGACCCAGTCCGTAAGTGTCAGTGCGGGATTTGAACTCCAGGTCGGCCTGGCTCCAAATAGACAGCTGGTCCCAAAGGCTGGCCATGGCGCTGCTAGACTGGGAGTCCCCAGGGCCAGGGCACTGCTAGACTGGGAGTCCCCAGGGCCAGGGCGCTGCTAGACTGGGAGTCCCCAGGGCCAGGGAGCTGGGAATCCTGAGCCCGAGCCACAGGGAAACAAACCACCGTGCAGGAACACCTCCTGTCTCCACCAAGGCCCCCAGCACCTCTGACTGACAGCTTAGACATCCCTTCACCTCTTCTTCCCTCTTCCCTGAGGGCATCCTGACTCCACCCTCTCCAGTGGCCCCTCCCCCTGGAGAGGAGGGGAGGGGCTCCTGTCCCTGGCTTAGCCACCATCATTTTTGAGAGGTGGCATTTCTTTCCCTGGCTCAGCACTTAACCTCTCTGAGCCTTTATCTCCAAATTGGAAAATTGGAACAGTTGGATGATTTTCAAACTTATTTCACCACTACTCAGTAAGAAGTATATTTTCTTACAATCCAGTTCACATGTAAATCTCTTTTTCCAAAAAACAAAGCTTATCCATGCTCTATGTGATGTACTCTACTATTTCTCTGTTTTATCCTCTTTCTTCTTCTTTTTTAATGCTGGTCACAGCCCATTAATCGACTTGATTTCACTCCCCTGATGGGTCATGACCCACAATTTGGAAGATTCCCCTCTAGCTGCTCTGTAATGAGCACCCCAGCTGTGACCGACTTGATGCGTCTTTACCAGCCTGTTCCTCCTTCCGGGGGTCCTTCAGAGCCCGCGCTCCCGCCCCGCCCTCCTCTGGCCGTCCCATCCCTGGAATGTTTCCTGTGTGTGCACGTCACCTTCGTGAAGTCCCCAGGTGAGAGGACTCACTGCAGTGCACCCCATGGCAGCTGGCACAGGACTGCCTGCACAACCTGACTGCACGCCCAGGGCCCCCCTGCCCCTCTGCCTCCTGAGACGGGCACCCTGTGCTCAGGCCACACCGGCCCTCCAGGCAGAGCTCCACCCACCGGCCTGCAGGCCATCGGCTGCCCTGACAGAGCAGAGCTGTCCTTGCCTTTCGGCATCTAGCACTCCTGCCTGTGTGCTGCCTGGCGCATGCTCCTCGCACGGACGGATTGGGTACACCTGGGTCATGTATGTGTCTGGGGACGGGGCAGGTAAGTCCATCCATGTTGATCTGTCTGAATCCCTGGTCCCACAGAAGCAGACATTCGAGGGCTGTACTTGGTCTGACTGAATGTGTGTCGTTAAAGCCAGGCCTCTTCCAGGGCCCTGAGTGAAGCTCGTCTCCTCCGTGAAAGACCCCCAGGATCTGTGATGCGATGGCCAGGCGTCTCCTGGGCGCAGGGGCTAGCGATGCTGGGAAGGACAGGGCAGGCTGTGGCCTCCTGGCTGTCAAAACACAGGAACTGCATGGATAGTGCCACTGAAACCCTGCAGGACATCTCACCCCAGAGGACATTGGGGGGCAAAGTTCTGGCTTAAGATGTGTAATGGCTGTTAATTGCTGCATGTGAATTTAGGTAGAGAGGGCAGAGGGAGGATGACAGCTAGATGACAGTGGATAGATGTGAAATAATAGATAGAAGCGGGTAGATGGTAGGTAACTATAAATAGTAGAGAATAAAAAGTAGCTGTAGAGCGTAGCACTTGGCAGATAATAGATAGTAGCTGATAGTAGATCACTGATAACACAGGGAAGATACTGGATAATGGTTGACTATAATAGAAGCTGATAGTAAATAATAGTAGATAAGAGTAGCTAATAATGGGTAATAGGAGCGAGGTGTTAATAGCAGCTAATGGTGCTAGAAATTGGTAAGTGATAAAGTTGCTAACAGAGGGAGTGCTACTGGCAGATAAGGGTGGCTGGCTGTAGATCACAGCTGGTAGCTCACAGGTGGTGGCCTGGAAGACCCCAAATCCCAGGCATCACCTAGTTCCACCTGTTATTCGAAATGGCTGTAGGACTCACCTGGACACCTTTGCGTAAGCCTGTCCTGAAGTCTCTATAACCCAAGGAGGGGTCAGGCAGGGGTGGGGACTAGTCAGCCTTGTCGTCACAAAACCTGGTTTCCAGTTTAAGCTTCTTCATTAGCTGCAGAATGTTGGGCCCACCATGCAACTACTATGATTCCTCCTCACTCAGGGAGGAGATGAGTCACGCTCCTGCTCTATTCACTGCAGAGGTCAAAATGAGGACGAATGACAGAGGTAGGCACTTTGGCATTTCAGTGATGCGGAAGTCAGAAGATGGTGAGCAAAGCTGGCAAAGGCCCAGCTGCAGGAGGTCCCATCTGTGGGCAATAGAATAACTGTGCCTTCTATCCTCACAGTCAGTAGGTTGCACGTCAGGGACACGGACAACATGTGGTGGGCAGGCAGCCAAGCCGCAGGTAGCCAGAGGTACTCTGCCCTGGGCTTTTCCCTACCCTCCAAGTTCTACTAGTTGGTCTAATAACCAAATGGCCATGAGACAGATAAAGAGAAGACAAGAACCTAATTTAATTCATACATGTGTGTGGGAACCCCGCATGCATGAGAGCCCAGAGACCCCACATGCAAGAGAGGCTCAGAGATAGACAGTGACAGTTGTTCAGCTGTAACTTTCATGAAGTCCAAGTCCGTCCTCTCAGAGATACAGCATGGGTGTACGAGACCCCTGAGCTAGGGATGTCAGAGGCGCTTCAAAAGGTCACTGCAGATTGAGAAGAGCAGGCCTTTAATGAAGAGGAGTTTGTCCTGCCTGGAGATCGGTCAGAAGCAGTTATCTCTGGCAGTCTCTATGGGCAGGCCTCTAATTCAAAGCCTTCAAGGTGGCTAAGAGTTAAGGGGGCAGAAGTTTCTCTTGAGCCTGTGGCTGAAGTTGCCTTTAGCTCAAAACAATCTGCACACGACAGAGGCACATCTTGGGGCGACTTGTTCTGGACCCCCCACACCTTTCACAAATGCTCACAACCTGAACATTCTCCTAACACCATCTAATGGTTTCTGTTGTTTTGCTGGTGGCTTCCTTGATTGTACTTGGAGTAAAATTCAAACCCTTCATGAGGACCTACAAGCTCCTTTCTCATCTGGTGCTTCCCTCACCTTCTCCCCGTTACTCACGCTGCCTTGGTAGCATCTGCTTGCTCCTCAAATGAGCCATAATAAAGCAGCTCCTTAATTGCCTGGTACATCCTGTCTTTCTCAATATTTTTCCCCTTGTGGAGCTAATGTGAGGATTAAATGGAATAACTTTTGAAAGTTGTATTGCACCGCATCTCTAATGTAAGTTTTATTGATTTGAGAGAGAAAGATCGATTTGTTGTTCCACTTATTTGTGCATTCATTGATTGATTCTTGTATGTGTCCTGCCTGGGGATCGAACCCACAACTATGACGTATCGGGACGATGCTCTAATCAACTAGCTACCCTGCCAGGCCACCTCTAATGTAATTTATCCCCAGTGAGACTTGAATAATCTCCAATGATTTCTCTAGATTGAGGCAGAATATTGGTCCACTCACAGGTCAGAGAAAACTTATCCACAAAATAATCACAGTTACTCAGAGCTCCAACCTCCCCATTACCTCTGATCCCATGAAAAAGTGGAAAGAAAAATGCCTACCTTGTTTGTGTTATTTCCATATATGTGTATATATATATATATATATATATATACCCATGCATATATATATTTCCACATATTTATTTTCCATGTATGTACAATAATATAAATTAATATGCAAAAATAATACATAGTACATATTATAATATTAGGAACCATTTTATGTCAACTATGTATTGCATGATTTTTATTAAGGGATAACATCACACATGTATTAGTATACTACCTATAATAATAAAAGTGCAATATGCTAATTAGACTGGATGTCCTTCTGGACATCCTTTCGGACGACCTTCCAGATGAAGCCGGGGCTGCAAGGGAAGCCCGGGTCCCGGGTGCCAGAGGGAAGCCAGTGCCAGCAGCCAGGGGAAGGAAGGCCTACTCCTGCATGAATTTCATGCATCAGGTCTCTAGTATAATAATAATATTATCTAATTAGTATATGCTATATATTAATAATACTATATATGTGTGTTATTAATACTATAAAACATGTAGTAATTATTGTTATTCCGTTGTTGGTGTGAAGAAACAGTCTTAAAGGAGGGAAAGGATGCCCAGCCAGCCTGGCTCAGTGTTGAGTATCGATCTATGTACCAGGAGGTTACGGTTTGATTCCCAGTCAGGGCATGTGCCTGGGTTGCAGGCTCAATCCCCTGTGGGAGACGTAAAGGAGGCAGTGGTTCAATGATTCTCTCTCATCATTGATGTTTCTATCTCTCCCTCTCCCTTCCTCTCTGAAATCAATAAAAATATCTTTTTTTAAAAAAAGGAAAAGGATTCATTCAAGTTCCCATAACTAATTAGTAACAAAGCTGAAATAGGAACCCAGGTGTAGCTGACCCCAATGCTCATGAACTCTTTCTCTACACTGTTGTCTTGCTAAATATGATTCATTTAACATGTATCTTAACTGCCTACTCTGGACTTGTCATAAAGAGAAGATAAAGGATTGTTATACAAATGTTGCCCTCAGAAAGCTCCCCATCCCCTTTTCAAGGCAAGAATGAGATGCTGGGAAGTATGAGGGAGCCACACAGGTAGTCAAGTCTCAAGGGGGCGGTTCACAGGAGAGCGAGATCACTGTACACTGCGGAGGCGGGAATGCACCGCGTCATGTGTGTGCTCAGCAAACACACTGGGTGGACACATGATTTGATTACTCTTTAAAGGGAGGGGTGGAATTTAATTTGGTCTTTAATTATGACTCGCCCAACATATCTGGTCCCTTCAATGTTATAAAGATGGGAATGAGGAGAGTCATTCTAACCTCAGTGGACTCCTCCCTCTGTGTTCTCCACCTGCTGCCCCTCCCAGGAGGGCTAGATTTGCCTTCCCGGGGAAGAGACCTTGGCTAAGAACCCCAGTCCTTTTGCAGGTGGCACTGTTCCTTCCAGCTCCTCACGTGCCTGTCTCCTAAGAGCCTCCCCCAATCTGCTGAAGATTTTTAAGTTATGGAAATTAAGGAGCATGCATATTCCTCAATTCCCCGCATGGCATGATGGCCATTAACCAATTAATGGCTGTGCAGGTGCCAGCCAGTAGGCTAATGATTAGATAGTAATTGCCATATCATTACAAGGTAAATATAGGGTCGGACTGTCATCCACCCTAAAGAGGGCAACTGGGAATTCGTTTTAATCCTATTAAGCATAATTATTCCTCAGTGTCTGGAACCTGTGATTTCCAATATAATTATATAATGTTCGCCAGCTCCGTCCACAGGAGACGGGGTTCAAAGGCAGACAATGAGGTGCAGCTGAGGAGACGTGTGGTGGGAGCTTGAAACTCACAGCAGCATCCGGGTTTGGAAGATAAATCAGTTGGGCATATCCGAAGGCAAAGGAGTCAAGTAAGGGGAAGGAGGGGAGGAGGAAGTGTCACTGAGATTTGATAGGGTCCTCTGAATGGCTAGAAAACAAGTTCTGCGAGTCTCATTACCCCAGATCTCCCGTAGATGGTATCCTTCACTCACTCATTCCATGGAAGATGGTGAGTGAGCATTACTTGTCAGGTATTATGTGGAGCACTGGAGGCAGAAGGGGAAGTGGAACAGGGAGGCCAAGCACTGGTGGGGAGCATGCTGTCTACACTCCTCATCTTGCAGGTGGGGAGACTGAGGTTCCCCAGTGGCTACATCTGCTCAGCTCTCTCCAAGAAATGGAATTAACATTCCCAAAAGCCAAAGATCATCTACATGCCAAAAGGTCCAAACTGAGAACTTTTAATGCTTGGCAGGAGCTGTGCAAGTGAGACAATTGAGACATAAAGTTGATAAAGAACCATAAGTGCTGCTGGGGAGATGGGAAAAGCAATCTTCCTGGCCATGGGAGAGGTGAAGCTCTGCCCTGGTGCACTCTGGGAGATCCAAAGACACCACTTTTCATGCTAATGTAGTAATGCCATATATCACCTTTAAAGAGAACTTGCCTGCAATAAACATTTATGCCAAAACTATTTCCTATAAATCAAGCCACAAATCCCTGGCCTAGCGGAGACATGCTTGTGTCTTAGAGTCTCGCTATTAAATCAAGTATTATAATTTGCTTCAGAAATGTTTTGCCAAAAGGTTAAAATATATACATTCTCCTAGCTCGTCAATCTCATGTGTTGGTGGAAAAGCCCTTGGGGGTTTTCTCACTTACTCAAGCCTTCTTTCAATTTTGTAACTAGTTACCCTACAGGCCTACTAGGTTGGGAGGGATGGGCTGCTGGTTGACGTAGGAGAGGAGAGGATTACCAGACCAAAGGGTTTTAATTACCTACTGGTGATGTAAAAAAATAATTTTTAGAGAATTATAGCAACAAAAAAATATTAAAACAACATTTTAGCTACATTAATTAACCCATTACAAGTTGGCACAGAAGTAGCATGAGGGATAAAGTGGAGAAAAAAGCTGGACAGAGCCTACCTTTATGAAATTTACAGTTGAGCAATTTACAAGAACCTTTACATTTGGTGACACACGTCACCTTTGTAACTTGGCAGAACCTATTCCCATTTTATTGGTGAGGCTGTGTGACCTGCGGGCAATGGGCGGAGCAGGCTTTCCACCCACATCTGTCTGCCCTCAGTGCTCTCGCCATCCCCAACCTTCTCTCAGGCCCAAGGAGGCACATGCGGTTCTCAGAACACGGCACCATCCTCCACCTCAGTTCCCAGTGGCCCCGCAGATGTGACATGCTGTGTGCTGTCTGCCCAGCCTGCCAAGAACCACTCTTCAATTGTGTGTGAATTATCTCTGTGGCACAGTCACCGTAGCAGCAAAATTTATGCTCAACAATACAGTACGTCTATGATTTTCAACTGCTAATGGAATTACTATTTTTGTTTATTTTAAAGCCATCGCAATAAAACAGGCCCCTACCAATATTCTTGCAGTGTTTGTCTTGACACTTTACGGGAAGCTACACAACTAAAATAGCAGAATGCCTGTAAACGCACAAATGGCCTTCTCAGAAAAGGGGGGCTTGGCTTCTATCACAGCGGGGCCCACAGAATGACAGGCGGATGGGACACAGACAGGAAAGGCTGAGAACCACTGTAACCATGGAGGTCCAGAGGGGTCTATGCCATGTGACTCCAACCGGAGATGACTGGATGATCCAAAGAGTAAACAGCCATCCTCCTCTCTGCTAGGAGCACCCAAGAAAGTGATTGTTGAAGAGAAAGGAAGTTGAAGGACAATTGGATGGGCAGGAGTGCTCACTGCCCCATCATGCTGCCCCTGTAGGAAGCAGGAGTGAGCCACACCCCTTGTTGTTCCTGTTGTTCCGAGCCACATCCTAGATATTGGTCCAAAGCTCAAGGGCAAATAGGAGGCAAAAGCAGATCAAAAAGAAACAGAGCGCGACAAGATGATAGCCCTAACCTGGGACCCTCTCTGAGATGAAGACCACCTGGAATATGAGGTGTTTCCAATGTCCTGCCCCAGAATCTCAGTCGATGGCTTTAAACTTTTGCCTGGAATACTCACCATTTCATGGGGTTAAGACACAACTTCAAAAGGGCCACACCAAATTACAAGTACGTTACCACTGGCATAATGTAGTCACATCTGGCTTATCAGTATCACTACCTCCAAGAGGAGTACCCTGATGGAAGAAGACTCCAGATAAAGAAAAC
This sequence comes from Myotis brandtii, assembly GCF_000412655.1. Lineage (NCBI taxonomy): Eukaryota > Metazoa > Chordata > Mammalia > Chiroptera > Vespertilionidae > Myotis > Myotis brandtii. The sequence continues at coordinate 3,516,958 of NW_005353538.1, read as the reverse complement.
TTAATGGGATGGAGGGTGAGATAACCTAGAAGTTTAAGAATCCAGAGGAGGGAGGCAGGCCCAGCTAGACCGCCTCAGTGAGGAAGGAGAAAGCCTAGACAAAGGACCAGTGGGAGAAAAGAAATGGGGATGAGCTCAAGAAGGTGGTTAAGGGAGGGGAAGAAGGAAAGCCTTACCCAAGACAGAGGCTCCCAGTGCAGGAGAGGGAGAGGGGGTGGAGGCAGTAACACTGCAGTGTGTGTGAGCACAGTGGCCACAACAGGCCACTTGACCGGAGAGCCTGGGACAGAAGTGGGAACCAAGGCCTCAGGGATGCACCCCAGGAAAAGGCCAGGCTGTGGAAGGACATTTATCCAGGAGCCCAAACGGCATGGAGCGTGACTAGCCCGAAGTTCCAGGCCTGAGGAATGAGTGCAGCCAGCCTGTTAATGTGGTGTCCGAGCCACACCACATTGAGGGCCCAGGTTGTGATTACGAAACTTGCCAACCAGTATTTATTCGACGCCCAGGACTTCCTCCCACGCACAGAGGGGCCTCGCCAGGGATCACGGATGCCCTCTGGGCGACGAGGCAGAGTGCTCAACATGAGGAGGCAGAAGTTTCCCTGTGGGGATCCTTGACTTGTCTCAACTCCCAAAGTGGCACAGAATGGGGTGCAAAGAAAGAACCAACCTTCTGACCTCCAGTCTTCTCCAGCAGGCACCCTGTGCAGCATATGTGCAGGCAGGCACCCACCACCCTCCCAACCACCCACGCGAGTCCCTATTATCTCAGCCCTCACCTCCATCCTCCTCCTGAAATTATCCAAGTCCACTCTTATTGTACCCACACCCACGCCTGCCTCTGCTCCTTCCCACATGGGCTTCGTACAGCAGGGAGGAGGCCGGGCCTGCAGCTGCTCTGAGAGCCTCCAGACCCCCGTAGCTGGGCCAGGACCCAACAGCGCATGCGCCACCTCCTCGGACCCAAGCATTGGAGGCTGTGCAGTGCGATCCGGCTGAACCTGGCACTTAATGAGGGAGAGGGCCAGGCCGGGAACCCTTGGGGAGGCTGCTTCAAAGGGAAGACTCGGGCATTGGAAGCTATTTGGTGCCCGCTCTGCCCAGGCTGAGGCAACCTGGGACCACAGAGGCACATACCTGAGTCCTCACTGGGGTTCACGTTTGCATCTGCTACTGTCTGCAGATCGTGTGGAAAAGAACCTACAGCCGATTGTTCACAGCTCCTCCCTGCCCACCTTTCCTCTGAGAACCTCCAGACCCCCGTAGCTGGGCCAGGACCCAACAGCGCATGCGCCACCTCCTCGGACCCAAGCATTGGAGGCTGTGCAGTGCGATCCGGCTGAACCTGGCACTTAATGAGGGAGAGGGCCAGGCCGGGAACCCTTGGGGAGGCTGCTTCAAAGGGAAGACGCGGGCATGGGAAGCTATTTGGTGCCCGCTCTGCCCAGGCTGAGGCAACCTGGGACCACAGAGGCACATACCTGAGTCCTCACTGGGGTTCACGTTTGCATCTGCTACTGTCTGCAGATCGTGTGGAAAAGAACCTACAGCCGATTGTTCACAGCTCCTCCCTGCCCCACCTTTCAGCCCATGCCTAGGGTTCTCTCCAGGTGGCTTGAGTTCCGGGATTGCCCACCCGCCTTCTCTACCTCTTCAAACTCTATCCGTTCTCTAAAGCCGACCCCAAGGCCCCCACTCTCCGTGAAGCCTTTGGGAAGACCCCAGCCCAGGAGGAGCCCCTCTCGGACTTAACTCATGTTGCCTGTCTCCATTCAAGGCTTCTGCGGTGGGATCCCCTCCTACAGGCTGGGTCCCTCTTCATGGATTATTATCGCAAATGGAGACACAGCTCCTCGCATTGACAGAAAGACCCTGTCCTGTGCTGCTCTGGTCTCCCCACAGCCCAGTAAGTAAGCAGCCAATGAACCTTCTTTATTAATCAGTATCAATAGCGCAGTGATCTCTTACAGAGAGGAAATGAGGTCTTTTCTGCTCTGTGAGGTCAGGTAACTGATTTGGCTTCTCTAAGCTTCCATCCTCCTGGGCACAATGAAGAGATTGAGCCCTACTTTATGGCGTTTGGAATTCAATGAAATAATGTGTGCTCAGGGTTTAGCACATTAATGGGCAAGATGCTCAAGCAGTGCTGGCCTGACCCCCACCCCCCTCATGTTTGTTCAGCGCTTTTACCTTAAGAAAACTCCTTTCTATGCATCACCTTACATGAGCCTCGGGACAACCCCCTGAGGTGTTCTATTTGTATGCCTGTTTGACAGATAAAGAAACTGAGGTCTGGGAGTGTATGTAACTCTAGCCCTAGTGACACCAGTGAATTCTAGAAACAGCCTTTGGGGTCCACCTGACGTCAAAGTCCAGGCTGCCTTGCCGGGACCCCCTGGGGAAGTCCCTGGAGGTGGTGCCTTAGGGTGTGGTCTCAGGTGAGGTCAGTGAAAGAATTAATACAGGGGGGCAGCCAGAGGTGCAGGGGTGTTGCTGGTGCTCCAATCAGGTGGGGGCAATATCTCACTGACACCTGACCCGCCACCCCGTGGCTGTAAGGGCACAAGGCCAGAAGAGATAGGGGCGGAAATAGAATTTTGAGAACCAGCTATAATTGTAAGAAATATGCTCTGTTAACCGTGATTGTGTGAGAAATGCTCACCTGTCCGAATTTCAAATGACGGACTCAGAGACAGAAGCATGGCAAAAATGAGACCTTTAATACACTCTCGAGAGCGGGCGTCCGTCCCATTGTACAAGCACAATAGGGGTAGCAATCATGTCCCATTTATTTAGTCCCTCCTCCGGTTCCTCACTGGCTGAGTACTCTGGGGTCACCTGTTCCCTGTCACCTAGGTCTTGCTGTCTCCCCGTGGGCCACTTAAAATATTGGGCTGAGGCCTTTCTAGCTGCCTCCACCTCCCGTCTAGCTGAGGCAGACGCCTCGGGGGTTCCCACCACGTTGGCCCACATGAGAGCGGGCGTCCGTCCCATTGTACAAGCACAATAGGAGTAGCAATCATGTCCCATTTATTTAGTCCCTCCTCCGTTTCCTCACTGGCTGAGTTCTATGGGGTCACCTGTTCCCTGTCACCTAGGTCTTGCTGTCTCCCCGTGGGCCACTTAAAATATTGGGCTGAGGCCTTTCTAGCTGCCTCCACCTCCCGTCTAGCTGAGGCAGACGCCTCGGGGGTTCCCACCACATTGGCCCACATGCACAGCTCTTTGTTCCTCTTTACTCCACCCTCCATTCTGTTTGTCCTGGGGAATTCAGTAAATTCCATCCAAAGCCCGCCATGCTGGACATGGAGCACAGAGGTCCATTTCTTGCAATTGTTTTATTCTGATTACAGAGGGCACACCCTAACCTGACAGGCAGTTGCCTGTGGGACCTGGGAGCGCACCTGGAAATGCAGCCCATCCTCCCCCTTTGGAGCTGCCTATTATCATGGAAAGATTAACAACTTTGTTGCAGAAACCAGAAGCGCCCTTTGAAGACCCCTGCCCTTTCGCATACCACTAAGCCCTTTGAAGATCTCCAGTCCCCATTACCTGTAACCTGCCCATTTGGCACACCTTCCCCATGTAATCTTTGTCCTTCTGCCCAATATAAGCAGCTGGCTTACGGTGGGGGAAGAGCAGATTTTTGTGGATGACCTGCTGCTCTCTATTACTGCCGGCAGGATTGGAATAAACGCTCATAATGATTCAACCCGGCCTCTGCTGAATTGGCTCAGGCAGTGACGGGCAGCCCAGACCCCTTGATTGTCCTGTTACAGAAGGACCCAGGTGTGACCAGCATCCTGCATGATTTTCCCTGTTAGGATGCTGAGGAATGCAGGCTGCAGGCAGTCGCCATGGCAATGGTGATGGAGAAGTGCATCAAGCAGTGAGCCCCTCCTGGCCCAGCTCTTTTGCCAGGGACAGAGAAACAAGGTTCCCCAGGTCTTCCTGACCCCCAAACTTCAACCCCACCCCAGATTTTAAGCCTTCCTTATAGCAACACCATCACAAGCCTATGGAAGGCACAGAGTGAGAGAATGAAGGAGAGCCACTGCCTCAGTGCCTCCCCCGTTGTGAATGCCACCTCCGATGTCCATTGCAAGGCTTCCAGGAGGTGGGGGAGGTGGGAGCATGAAAGGAAACTCTTGCTGATGGACATGAACTTGTGTCCATCAACACTGTGCTACATCCTTGCTGTCCCCAACCTCCTGTGCTCTGCATGTCCCAGTGAGGAAGGTATCAGTATTCCCATCTTACAGACAGAGAAACTGAGACTTAGAGAGGTCACGTACAAGCTAGTGCTCAGTTAAGCCAAACTTGGATTAAAAACCTGCAGTTCTGAAGGCATGTGACGGGGGGCGGGGGGAGGAGGCTCCTTTCTCCATGTCCAGCACGGGGAGAGAGAGAGAGATGTGAACCGGTTCTTGAGTACAGGCGCTGGGAATAAAATAATGAAATAGAGAGAGACACAAAGGACACAAAAATAGAAAAGACTGGGACCAGGTGTGGCGTCTGCCCTCTGATGGAGGGACAGACACAAAGAGAGCCAGCACTGGAAATAGCTTTAATAAATACTCGAATAACAGGAAGTTACATCACATCTGGGTGGGCCTTGAGTTCCTGGCGACATCATGAGATCCACTCCCTTAACACTGGGCCGGAAGGTCAAACTGAGTGGCGTCCTAGTCTCTTGACTGGGAATAGCTTTAATAAATACTCGAATAACAGGAAGTTACATCATATCTGGGTGGGCCTTGAGTTCCTGGACTCCCAGAGCGTGGCTCTGCCTGCGCTCTGAGTTTCAGCGACATATTTAAAAGATGCCCGGAGTGTTTGCTAGCGGCCCTCAACACTAGCACATCCGAGTTTTATGACTCTGGTGGAGAGGAAGGCTGAGGAAAAGGAATAGGAGTTGGGGCCAGGCAGGTTCTCAGGCAGGAGATGGGGCATTGCACGGGGAAGCACCAAAGTCAAAATTCAACTAAAGCAGTCATAATCTAGCCGGTCTGGCCCGACCTCTCCCTCTCACGCCCCTTCGATGAGACAGGAGGGAGGGTGAGAACTGGGTCCAAGCAACTGGGGTACATGCCCTGGCACCCACTTCGAGAGGGCAGCCGGGGGGGATGGGGTGGGCAGGGAGAGGCCTGTCTCCCCTCTCTCCACCACAGCCAAGCAAAGACTGTCCCCTCACCCTCCGCAGACTTGTATTACAAAGAATCGGAGAAATAATATGGGATGGAGAGGACTGATTAGATTGGATAAGTCCTGGCTACGGCCCTCTTGTTACGCTCTGAGTGGCATGCGTATTGTTTTTCATTAAGACTGCATAATGAAATAATTGTGTAATTAGTGAGGAATTTGTTACCTTTCAAGGAAGCATCTTTAATCCCCCTGAAGAACACCTCGCCCTCCCAGGCGCCATCTCTCTCGGGCTGGAGAGGGAATACGGGGAGGGGAAGAGGCTGAGAAGTGAAGGTCACTCCCACCACCACGCCGCCTCCAGGCGTGCCTGACTGCCCCCGGACTCGCTGATGGCTCCGTGGCAGTCACTCTGTCCACCTCCTTCTAGGCCCCTGCCGCGGCCCTCCCAGGGCTTCCCCGATGCATGGCTCCCAGGTTCATCCAACTCTGATTAAGTGCAGATGCCTAGGGTTCAAGCCTCTACAATCCAGGAAAGGAGTGGAGCCACAGGCTTGCGCATTTAGCACCACCCTGAGACAGTTATTCAAATTAAAGGCCATAACCACTGGTCCATCCCTAACCCCGAGTGAGGTGGCCGTCAGGGGGAAGAGGACTTACTGGATGGGAGAGAGCTCAGGAGGCGCTGTGTGCCCCTCGTTCTCCGCGACATGAACAGTCAGGGGCATCCTCACTCACTCGAGTGTAGCCACTGCCCCTCCTCCTACTTGGTCCTCACTTTTCCCATCTGCACAAGGGGGATCGCGCCGGGTGTTCTAGGGCCCCTCCAGCTCCGGGAGTCTGACTCAATGCCTGTTACCAACCATCCCTGTCCTCTGCTCTGATCGGCGGCCTCCCGGGTCCAAGTGGCGGTTAATCCTGGAGAGGACGCTCCTCTTTAGAGCCCAAATCAGAGCTCAGTCCTCGTCAAACACAACATTCCCGGGCTGGGTTATCGGTTAAGCTGTCACCAGCTTCTTTACTCTTCAAGGCAGGTTTTAAGAGGAGGCGGACGGAGAGAAAAATATAAGACTGCTCAGCTCTGAAAGAGGGAAGAGATGGAGAGAGCCCCGAGCCCCAGATCCCAGTCCCAGCGCTGCCACGTGCAGCTGCGTGATGACAGCGCTGGGTTTCCCTGCGCCCGGGAGCCTGGAGGACGGTGAGCGTTAAGAAACCTCTCTGCTTTCTGTCCCAGAAACCCGCTTCCTGCAGAAAGCCGCCCTTTGCCCCCTCGCTTCCCTGTGACAAGGCTGCTCACAGACTCTCAAAATTCCCTTTCTTGCCTCAGAGATGATACTCCGACTGCTTGTTCCCACTGATCAATCAGAACAGTTAATGAAACTTCAGTAATGCTTCTCTCCCCCTCCAGGCCCTCCAACTGTGGCCTTCCCTGGCCTGAGGTGGAGGCAGCCCATCCTCTGCGCTGTCCCATCACCACCTTCCACCCTGCCCCACGCCCCCCACCTGCTCTTCCTGGCTTGTTCATGCCTCACTGTAACGCTGTAACTGTAACGTAAAAGCCCTTTATGCCCAACTCCTGGCTGCTAGCAGCTCTCCTGGGCAAATCCTCTCTGTTACAACAGCCCCTTTCCCTGCCTCACAATAATCTCTTTGAGTGAAATCTCTCCTTGCCAGGTCTAGTCAGTTTTTCATTTGTTTTTATTTGACAACTAGAGGCCTCATGCATGAAATTTGTATAAGAGTAGGCTCTCGCAGCCCCAACTGCCTCGGCCCTCGCAGCCCTGGCTTTGTCCAGAAGGTCATCCGGAAGGTCATCCAGACGGTCGTTCCACTGTTCAGTCGATTTGCATATTACGCTTTTATTATTATAGATGACCATGGGCAAGTCATTTCACTAGAGTTTCTACATCTCTCAAGTATGAAAAATATGTCCCAAAGTTGTAAAGTCAAAGACATAACATATATAAAAGTGCTTTGTATGGCATCAGAAAATACAATTCTGGAGGGAACTCAGGTCCTCCACCCTCAGTTGCCCCCCATGGGTGCACCCCAGCACCCACTCCCACTTGCATTCATCTCTGCTCAGTCCTGCTCTGTCCTCCACCTCCACCCTCCCAGGCTCCCACCCAAGCTTCCTGGGCGATTCAGCTCAACTGTCTCAATCCAGAAGCCACCCCCTCCTCCCTCATCCATCACTGTCATGTCCCACAGGGGGAGGGCTTTTATTTAACAACCAATGGATTTTCAGTTTGACTCATCTGGGGATGGGCCATCTCTCTCGCACACAAACTGAAGATGCCTGGGTTGCAAGTAGAGGTACAAACCAGTGTGCTGGGTAGTATAAACTCTCATCACAGAACATGAGGACAGAGGGGAGGAGGGAAGAGGGGCGGGAGAGTGAGCCATGATAAAATATGCAAGCCCCAAGGTGAACACCGCTCCTGACCCCCCTCCTGACCCCTGCACTCTGTGCTGCTTAGTATTATTTCTTTCTTTGTCTCACCAGGTCCCCAGCTCAGCCCAAGCCGGGGAAGGGCCTCATCAACAATGTATGAGATGCTAACTCGTTGGGTGGGCGCAGTTGGTGGCAGCAGAGGCCTTCAGGGGGCCCCAGGCTCCCCTCCCTCCCTCCCCTCACCCCACCTATTGCAAAGCTGCCAGTACTTACGTGGGGCATGGTCCCAGACAAGAGAGAGGCTGCTCTGTGAAAGGGACGGCTGGTCAGTAGTTGGGGCGCAGGCTGCTCCAGGAACACACACTGACAGCTGGAGCCTTGAGAGAGAGGGCTTTGTGTACAAGACGGCTAGGCTGGGCCGAGGCTCAGGCAGCCCCATCCAGGTGGGCTAAAGGCACCCCCACGCGTCCTGGAGGCCTCCTGCATGTCCCTGCTCCCCACCTCCCTCTTCATCCTCAGGCTCTGTGCAGACCCCAGTCACCCCACCAGGGCTGGGGGGCTCCAGATAGGGGGAGGGGTGTTGGGTTAGGAAATGGGTTTTAGAAACAGTGAAGCCACTTACTAGCCGGGGGACCTGGACTAAGTGGCCTCCAGTTCCCGTCCCTAATGAAGGTGTTGACTACAGAGTCTGAAATCTGGTCCAGCTCTGACCTCGTCAAAGTGAAGACACGGAGAGATGCTCCTCCCGCTTCCCCCGGGGGCCTGCCCACAGCTGGAGAGTACGAGTGGGCAAAGCAGCTCACAGGTGTGATTCAAATAGATTCCATAATCACCAAATGACAGCGCAGGATAAACTGTGTCCCACCACTGTAAACCTACATTTGCCACCCCTGTACACCTCCTAACGCCCTAACCTGGGCACCGTCTCCGGCTGCCGTGGAGGGCAGAGCGAGCTTATGTGAAACAACCACTTGGGTTGGAAACATATCTGTCGTGGTTGTGAAGTCGAGAAGGGAGATGGTTCTTTCCCAGTCGGGGCCTCCAGGGAGGAGCCCCATGAGCAGCTCTCATGGCCCCAAGGGCAGGAGCACCCCAGCCCAGACTGACCCCTCCCTGGTTCTTCTCCTGCGAGGCCTCATTCCATGCCTACACTGTGCTCCTGGCCTCTGGGGCAAGACAGCTTGCAGGCCTACTGATTCCATTTAAAAGGATGATATATGTGGGGACCATGTTTGGTTGGATAACCAACTCAATCGTAAACCAATTAGAAGAGGGTGTGTTTATTGAGAAAGCCAAAGGCATCTCTTTTCGAGCTAATTGCAGGATGCTGCGTGAATGCTAGAGAAATGACTTACAGGTTGGGAAGAGCCCAGGAAAAAGCAAAGGGGAGAGGAGCCCCCACCCCAGAGCTGTGACTCTGAGGAGGAAGAACCGAATGGACAGAACAAAGAAGCAAATAGCCTCCCTGCCCTCCCTTCCCACATCCCAGTATTGCATAGATTCCTCTAGTGGCCAGAAATATTTAATCAGATACTTTTGTTTGGACCTCGCCTCCCTGGTAACCTGAAGATGTTACCATGGCAATCCCTGAGTAATATGTCTCGATTATTTATGGCCTTGCAAATAGGGTGGGGAACCTCCAGGCACTGTAGAAACAGGGAGGTAGACCCCTTATTTCCTCCTCTGTCTGCGCCCCAGCAGAGGCGGCCAGGCCGGTTCACTGGAAATCGCTCAAAGCCGTTTGACTGGAAATCCCTCTGCCCATTCCCTTTCTATGTCCCTGAGAACTATCCTGTCCCACAGCCTTCCGTTCTGGGATCCTCACAGGCCTCCCAGGTTGCACTCTACTCCCCAGGGAATAAACTGGGGCTGGACAGAGGGGTAGGAATATCTATCTAGTGACTTAGGCCCCTAGTTCTAGTGTGAGCTGGGCTAGAGTCCTGTTGACACTGCGTATTACATTGTGACCTCAGACACATGTCCTGGCCTTCCGAAGCCTTTGTTCCCTCCAGTGTCAAATGAAAATTAAAATGAATTTTGTTTCATAGAGTCGTTGTGAGGATTAAATAAAATAATGTATATAAAGCTCTTGTACAGCACCTGGCGCATGGTAAGTGCTCAGTAAGTCATAGTTGTTCCGTAGCAATTACTTTACCAGTCATCTTAGCACACTGTTTGTGGCTACAAGTCAGGATTGTGGCGAGGGCAGCGAGGGCTAAGAGGACAGATGGGCGAGGTGTTCAGGTGAGGGGAGGCAATTTCTTCTCTTGTCCAGTCCTCACCAGACAAGGCAGCAGGAGCCCCAGTGGTCAAATCAAACTGGAGCCCCGCGACCCAGTTCTCTGGCTTGCCATCACCCTGCTCCTAACAGACCAGATCCCCCTTCTTACTGGGTTAGATCATGTCTCCCCAAAATTCACGCCCACTCTATGCCTACAACCTGATGTGGAAATAGGATCTTTGCAGATTAAGGTGAGGTCATGCTGGGTTAGAGTGGACCATCCCTAACCCACTGTGGACGCAGGCATGCAGGGAGAACGCTGTGCGTCGATGGAGGTGGAGACGGGAGTGATGCTGCCACAAGCCCAGGAACAAGGAGCGATCGCAGCCCCAGGAACTGTGGAGACGGGCGCGAGCAGTCTCCTCGGAGCTGCGGAAGGACCCCCCTGTGAAACCCAGAGGTCCGACGCCAGCCTCAGAGCTGAGTGAATGCATTTCTATTGTTGAAGCCACCTGGATTGTGGTATTTGTCACAGAGCCCTGGGAACCAATGCATGCCCTGTGACTCCAGCTCACTTCCTGGCTCGTGTGTCCCTCAGCCATGGGAACAGCTCTGTCTGCAGTTAGCTGACATGACTGGCTGTGCTGGACAAAGAGCCGAGCTGGGTCCCCGCTTCCTCTCTGCACTCGCCGGCTGTTCCCCGAGGGGAATCGCTTACCCTCTCTGAGCCACAGCCGTGAGACAGGACACCGATGCCTGCCCAGCATGCTTTGCAAGCTTGTTGAGAGGTTTGCTTTGATCCTGTCTCTGCAATAGTTCTCATCCCTCAAGCAGGCTGCAGGTGCAGGCCCCAGTGTTTGCTTTCATTGTGACGGCACCGAAGGAGAACTGTGTTCCCGTGTCCCTCTGGACTGTGGGTCAGAGCCGCCGCTCACCATGAAGAGCAGGGGAGAACGCCTCCCACCCAAGCCAGGCCCTGGCCCCAGCCTCTGGCCCTCGCCATCCTATAGGAATTCCTAGCGCAGCCCTCCTCCGTGGCCTCAGGGAGCCGTGGCCCAGGTCACAGACAACTGTGGTCCCTTGTAATCCCAGGTGAGAGCTATCACCACGGAGGCCACTGGAATGCTGGCTAACTGGGAGGCTCAGAAGGGACAGAGGGGAGGAGCCAGGCCACAGCCTAAAAGGTCTTTTCTAAAGGCCCTATCCCCCTGCCTCTGCGGATGTTGACACTCACCGAGAGCCCCAGTGGCCCCCCCTGCGTTCCCGGGAGACCCCATGCTCTCCTGCCCTCGGCCAAAGGCTCCTGGCCCTCAGCTTGGCTGCTGGGCTCCCTGGGGGCAGCCTTTCAGCCTGCGCAGGCCTGTTCTTATTTGACAAATCCCCAGTGCTACCTACCCAGCCTGGCACATGCTAGGAAAAAACACAAAGATTTCAAGTGAATGAATGACACTTAGGAGCTCACTGTACTAGATTCATGATAAAAACAGAGTTCAGACTCCATATCAAGATGGAAAGAACGACCCTCCTCACTTACAGATGTTAATGCTCTGTACAGTCATAGTGACGTGAGATGGGAAACTTTCGTGTTTTATACTAAGAAGGAACTACCTTCTATTGGAGGAGAGAAGAGTGGAGTGTGCACTTGTGTGCGTGCATGCGTGTGTGGGGGTGTGTGGGGGTGCGTGTGCACGTGTGTGCATGTGTGTGTGTGCATGCGTGCGTGTGTATGTGTGGGGGGTGTGTCTGCGCGTGCACAGCAGTGAGTAGGAAAGTGTGTGTGTGTGTGTGTGTGTGTGTCCGCGCGTGCACAGCAGTGAGTAGGGATCGTGAACTTTGGGGAAAGATACTATCTGACAAGCTCACATTCCTGACCGTAGTGGTGATGTACTGGTTGCCGTGAGCATGTGTGCATCCATGCATGTGTGCACAGGGGAAAGATACTATCTGACAAGCTCACATTCCTGACCATAGTGTTGATGCACTGGTTGCCGTGAGCATGTGTGCATCCACGTGTGTGTGCACATATGCTTGTGTGTGTATGTGTGTGTGTGTGTGTGTGCATTGGGGGATGGTGGGGGAAGGCATCACACTGTTCACTCTGTCCCTGGCAGTGGCGGTTGGGGGCAGACGGGCATCTGCAGCCCCCTCTGTGACAAGGTCCCTGAGCAGGTCACAGAGGCTGGAGGCTGAGCAGAGCAGATGGGCGGGTCTGGGAGACCTGGACCAGGTCCCCACCTGCAGTCCTCAGACCCTAAGGGTCCCATGGGGGTACTGCGGCTCAGAGCTACTATTGATAAATACTTCTGTGCGCCCACAGAAGCAACAGCTTACCCAAAGAAGGCTCGCGGACTGCTGACTGAGACATCACTTCTGTGCTTTTGGCTGGAGTTATACCAACTCACTGCTAATCTCATGTAGATCTGAACCCCTGATTGGCAGCCATACACAGCTTTGATTAATAAAAAATGAGAAAACAAATTATGACTTGAAAAATTCAGTTTGTTTGCTAGACATGATCCTTTTAAATGCGGTGCCTGGTGCAGGGAGGGAGCGGTGACGTGACTGTTAGGAACAGGGCTCTGGAGCTCAGCCTCAAATCCTGGCTCAACTGCCCGCTAACAAGTCTGAGCTCTCTAAGCCTCAGTTTCTTTGTCTGCAAAATGGGAACCATAATAATATCCATCCCAGGGTTATTACAAGTATTAAAGGAGATAATATAGACACGCACTTAGTCCCTTGTCTGGCACCCAGGAAGCTGCAGCAAACATCAGCTCTTGTCACAATCACTTACTGCTCTCACCTGTCCCGGTCACTCCTGAGGTTAGAGACCCATCTGTCACCGCTGCCCTTATGATGAGACAAGAGGTGCCTGACCCTCCACCACAGGGCAGAACTCCCTCAGGCGTAGGCTGCCTCTAGCAGTTGAAACATTTGAACAAGAGGATGGACACCCCGTTGACCTTTTCCCACCAACAGGAACCAGGTTGTATCAACCCATGAGGCCAGAAATCAGGGGGATGGACTCCAGGCCAGGTGGCTCAATGTTAGCCTTAGTGTATTATTTCCTACTGATGCATATAATTAACTGCCAAAAAGCGTGAGGCTTAAAACAGCACGCATTTATTATCTCACAGTCCGCAGGTCAGCAGGCTGAGCAGGCGCAATTGAGGTCTCTGGACAGGGTCTCAGTAAATCAAAATAAAGGTGTTGTCTAGCCTGGTCCCTTCCGAAGGGTCTGGGGAAGATTTCCCTTCCAACATCCTTCAGGTTGTTGGCTAACTTCAGTTCCTATGGCTGTAGGACTGAGGTCCCAGCAACCTTGTTGGCCTCCAGCCAGGAATTGCTCTCACTCCTCCAGGCTGCCCACATCCCCTCCTCTCCAGCTCCCCCACATCCCTCCTCTCCAGACCCCCCACTCCAGCCCTCCCCTCCAGCCCTCCATCTCTACCCAGCATGGCCCATGCAAAGCTTCTCATGCTTTCCCCTCTGACACCGTCCAGAGAAAACCCTGCTTTAAAAGAGCTAGTGTGATTAGATTAGTCAATTCAATAACCTCCCTATCTTAAGTCAGTGGTGCTTATCGTAAGCACAGGAGTGCATCATACTCCCAGGTGAGCGTGGGGGTCATTGGGGGTCATTCTTAGGATCCTGCCTGCCCTGCACAGGATGTTAGACAGAGAGGAGATGGCTTAGGATAAGGCAATGAGGACTCTGTAAGGCCCTCATGGGGGAGTGTGTATTTCTTTCAACTCAAGGGGCACAGTCCCTGACATGGGTGAGCACCCACTATCTCTAGTGTACCCCGAGACTGTGAGGCCCAGGGTTTCGGGGGGCAGGACTAATTTGCTGTGTCACCCAGAAGTGCCTGCTCGTTTGCTCCTGGCTTCTTTCCCTTCCCTTCACTCTGCCACACCCCACATCCATCTCAGCCGGACCCTTCCTGTCCGCCCCCTTCTGGTCTGCAGGAAGAGGCCTTTGGTTATTTCGCCACCTTCTTCCTCTCCTGCACTGGCTTCTGCCCAAAACCTCAACTCCTCTGTGGCCATGGCTCCTGCTGTGTCTTAGGAGCTTCTCTCCTGGGCCCGCGGAGCAAGCCTCACATGAGCTCTCAGTGAAGCCAAGACGGGCATCTTGCCAGCTGTTACTGCTCCAGGCCTGTGTTCCCAACGCCCAGCTCCCATCCTCCTGCATCCTCCACACCCTCAACCAGCCCCTCAGCCCTTCTGCTTGGGGCTGTCTGGATCTCATTTCTGGTGCTCTCTGTGGCATCAGCATCGCCCTGAGTGCTCAGCTGTCACCTTCCCAGAGTCTGTGCTGGGGGACATCCTGGCACTCGGAACTGACCACTCCGCCGACAGGTCAGAAAAGCCACCTGACTGCTCTGGCCTCCACGTCCACCTCTGTAATATGGGGACGGGACAAGGCTAGGTCAGCAGTCCCCAATGCTGGCTATGTATCAAAGACACAGATTTCCACGCCTGCTCCCAGAGAAGCGACTTAAATTCTGGGTGGGGCCCAGGCTCTGTATCTGAGGGAGGCCTGGCCCTTCCTGCTCTAACTTCCTATCCCCTGAGACCCTCCAGCCGCAGACGGCCCGCAAAGGAGCAGTGTTCTCGCTGTCCTGCGGCCTGGGTGGGAGAGGCAGGGGCGACAATGCGGGAGCGGCCACCGGACCTGGCCTGGCCCAGTGCTGGGCTGCGAGAAGCGGCTCCCTGCCCACATCACTAAGAAGCTGACTACCTCCTCTGCCTGGTTGGGAT
>NW_005353538.1:3479153-3502345 GCF_000412655.1 Myotis brandtii | reverse complement strand
GCACACAGGCCATCAAACCCTTAGCTCTGCCAGAGAGAAGAGAGCGGTGACAAGTGTCGTAGTGGGAGAGAGCAGCTATTGGAGTGCTCTGCTCACACTATGTCCCGTAATGAGCTCCGCCCCCAGCTGCTCACAGGGCCCCAGGTGAGCAGGTGATGGGCCAGAGGAGGCTCCCCACCAGCTGCAGGCCCAGGGCTGCCCCGGCTCCCTGCCTGCCCAGCCTCCCCCCACCCAGCCCCGGCCAGGCAAGAGACCTAACCATCCCTGAGGCGGCCGCGTAGCTTCCTGTGGAAACGGACAGTCACAGAAGCCTGTCTTCATTTCACACTTAGAAATTGAGGCGCCTCAGCCAGTCAGATGGGAGCTGTGAAGGACCTGGTCTGAGCCCTGTGCATGAGGCCAGCTGAGTGTGTGTGCACACGAGCATGTGCATGTGCATGTGTGTGTGAGTGTGTGTGTGTGTGTGAGTGTGTGAGTGTGTGTGTGTGAGTGTGAGTGTGTGTGTGAGTGTGTGTGTGAGTGTGAGTGTGAGTGTGTGAGTGTGTGTGTGTGTGTGTGTGGTGTGAGTGTGAGCGTGTGTGTGTGAGTGTGTGTGAGTGTGAGTTTGTGTGTGAGTGTGTGTGTGTGAGTGTGTGAGTGTGAGTGTGTGTGTGTGTGTGTGTGTGTGTGTGAGGGTGGTGGGGAGGCTGTAGAACTTTGCTCTCAGGAGCTAACTGGGGGATTAGCCCAGTGGTCACGAGGCTCAGGGTGTTTGGGGAGCGTACCTTGAGGGCCAGATTACCAGAGAGGACAGAGCCCTGGGCGGAGGCTGCAGGGAGGAGGTGGGGCTTGCATTGGGGTGAAGCAGAGATTCAGCTGCAGGTGTTGGGTGAGGTCAGAAGTCAGGGGAGTGGCAGGAGGTCCAGCCTGGGTCACTGATGTCATCTCTCTAATGAGCTCCTGACCTGCTCCAGAGAGGCAGCGTGAGGGGAGCAAGTGGGACGGGAAGGAGCCAGGTCTGAGTTCTTGGAGATGCAGAGTTTTCCTAAAGGCTAGCGGGCGGGCAGGAGAGGTGCACCTGTCCCGCTTGGCGGCTTTGGGCAGCTCAGCCTCTTGGTGCCTCAGTCCTCCAGGAGTGCTTTGTCTGCCAAGGGGCTGGGCTCCAGCCCAGCAGGGACGGGGGAGGGGCAGGGAAGCGTCCCTCTGGAATGAGCACATTTGCCTGGCACCTCCCGGCTCCCATGGAGCTCTGTCCCAGCTCCCACATAGGAGTCCCCGCAGGCCTCCCCGGAGCCCCCAGGTGCAAAATAAAACAAAACCACAAATCCTTCCTTTCCTTTTTCCTCCCCAGGACATAAACCCACTCTCAGTCAGCACAGGCTGTCCTAGGCTCCCACCCCCTCTGCTGCCACCTGCAGCCTGGGAGTCTGCTGGCCGAGGGAGAGCTCTGGGAAGCCCATGGCCTGGGAAGGGTTAGGGGCCTGGGGGCGAGCAGGAGGCCAAACCCGCCCAGCTGCGGCTGGAGGTGTGTCCCCCCACCTCCCACTGGTGCCGCTCCTCCACAGCCAGTGGATGGCCTCGGCCGGGCTGGGCCCACAGAGGCCGGAGGCCTGTGGGCTGGACCAGCTGCAGGAGGCAGGAAGGGCGGAGGGAGGGACAGCAGCAGCCTGGAGAGGGCAAGAAGCAGGGGCCTGGAAGAAATCTCAGTGGTTTCCGAACATTAAATGAGTTGGTGTTTAAATAGATGCAAATGACATGCAAATGAGCCTCCAGTACTTTTGAAAAGAGGCACCAGCAGTTTGACTAGGAGAACAGCAGTTAATCTCTCAGCCACCAGAGACTGCAGAGTGGCCTCTCCTTAGGGACCCTCCACACATGTGGAGCTGCCCGAGCTGCCCCAAGCCGCGCCCGCCCACCAGGGCCTCCCCGCACCACCTGCATGCGGGCTGCTCCCCCCAAGCACCCACCTGCCACTTCTCTCCCTTTGTTCTCGCCACAAGCCACAAGCTGAATGGGTGAGCGGCAAGGGAGCACCTCCTGAGACGCCACAGCACATGGAGGTGAGAGGAGGGCCCGGTATCATTGTCTCCCCGTTTACACGTGACAGGGCCTGACGGAGGCCGCACAGCATTTGGTGCCTGAGCTCAACCGAGACTCGGGCTCTGAGCCTGGCATCCCCCGCCATCCACACCCGCCTCCCCGGCTCCCTTGCTCTTCTTTCCCGGAAGCGGAGTTTCCCTTCTGAGGCCCGTGGGTGGGAAACTGCTCACAGGGAAGGGCCAGACCACGCCCAGGAGAAACTCACCTGTCTCTTGTATGGGCAACTCCAGGGCCCGGAGGAGTGGCCGACACAGGTGGTGTTCCCGGCGGAGCCACCAGCTTCCGGTTTCTGCATCTCTGTGGCTCCCCCAATGCCTCCTGTTTGCCCATCCTCTCCCCATTTAGATGTGCACAGGAATCCCCGGAACCGGCCTTCCCCCACCCAGGGCCCCCCCGCGGTCTGCAGCTGGGTCTACGAATACCAGAAGGAAGACAGAAAGTGATCAAATGGCACAAACAGTGAGGAGGGCAGAGAAGAGTGTCACCTGGGCATCGAATCAGCCTTTCCCAGAGCTTTGAGGGGCTTGAGATGCCAGAAAGGCCCTCGGGAGGGTCAAGGGGAGCTGCCGAGCCCCCTGGGAAGGCAGGCAGCCAGGGAGAAGGCAGGGCGGGTGGGGCCCGGGTGAGGATCAGTGTTAATGAGCCTAACGCTCCTAGAACAGCATCCACCAGGCAGCAGGCGCTCTGTGCGTTGTTAGAAGTAACGTGGCAGGCTCAGCTGTCAGCTCCTCCAGCTTGAAAGGTCTGAAATGTTACGGAATTAGGCTGTGCTGGTGGCGCTGCTCTTAGTGCAAAATGCTAACCATGGACTCCCCTCCGCAGCCTGGGCCTGTGTGTCGCAGGGCACAGAGTGGGGGGCCTGCAGACAGGCTGTGAGCGAGGCAGAGGAGCCAGGGCAAGAGCTGACCTGGGGACCCAGAGTCTAGAATCTAAATCCAAACCCCATTATTACCCCCATTTGGGATTCTCCTCTCAAATGGCTAGGGCACTATCCTTTGGCAGACAGCTTCTCAAGGTCATTGCAAAGGTGGGATCTGCCGGCCCACCCTGCAGCCTTCCTGTCTGGGGACATAGCCCCGCCAAGACCCAAACTGCAGCTTCAAGAATTCAAGATGTGCTCCCTCCACTCCCAGGCCCTCCTCCCTCCACCGCCAGCCCCTGTCCCCGGAGCGGAGCGAGGCAGCAGCGCAGACAGTCAGAAAATCTTATCTAGCCCTGGCCTGACATTTCAACAGCCCGAGACCCAGAGATAAAAGTTGTCACGGAACAAAGTTCCTCTCCCCCTCCCTCTCCTTTCTGGAGGCTTTGGAGGCGTCCTGTGGGCGCAGAGATGGTCCTCTCCCGCCTGTCCCTGCTGCTGCAGTGCCTACTTTTGGGGGGGAACCTTCACAATTGATGATTACAAAGAAGCAGTTTATCACCTGTGCTTTTATGATTGCAGGGACTAAGGGGAAAAGATGTCCTTTCAGATAAGCATTTGAAGGAGGGGGAGAAGGATTTTCAAAGCCTCCTTTGTTCTTCTGAAGAGCCATGCATGGAGCTCTGGCAGGCAGCCCGGAAGAAAGGGGAATTTTAAAAACACTATCTGAGTTGGCTTCCAAGCCGCTGTATCATCCTGTCATCAATTAGGGATGTTCCTTAACAAGGAGTGTGGGCTATTGTCTCATCCAGCCTCTCTCCCTAATTGGATGCGGACCTGTGAAGGAGTCTGCAGAAAAGGGCCTCGGGCTGCAGAGGTTGTCCATCACCTTGGCCCCCGATGCCCAAGGTCAGCTCAGGCTGGGCTGCTGCTGCCTCTGGGGCACGGTGCTGGCAGGGAGATAAGGAAGGACCTTTCTGAGGCCTCTCAGTGCTGGCAGAGAGCATGGACTCAGAACTCAGAGAAGGGCAGGCTGCCAGCCCATGCCGGGAGCTGAATTGGGAGAAGGGAGAAGATGGAGGGTCAGTTCTGTGGCCCCTGCCATTCCAGTCCTGTCCAGCAGCAGCCTAATGTCCTTCCACTGGAGACTCAACCCCACACCCTGACTGAGTCTCATCGGGGCACAGAGAGCTTTCAGGGCTTCTGTCCACAAAGGGCGGGTCTGAATCAGGTTGAGCTGCTGCAGACACAACGAACATTGTGCTCAAGAAGCCTGTAAACCGGAGCCACAGCCTCTACACTGCCAACTCTTAAGAAATGACCATCTTCCTTAGCAATGCAAACCTCCGGTCCTCCCGGTTGGCACTGAGGAGAACTCCTTGGGGGAAATGAAGCTGGCTCTCCTGGTGCCCTGGGCCCCTAGGCATTTGGGGATGACGCAGGCTTGGAGTTCAGGATGCTCCCCACTTTTCCTTTCTATGCCAAGTGTAGTAGGAACATTTCTTGATAGCCGAGATTAAGCTGGAATAGCTCAATGAAACTACCCAATGCTCAGGAGAAACAGAAGGGAGGAGACCCAGAGCAGCACAAAACAACCATCTGGTTCAGCACCTTCAGTTGGCTCATGTTCAACTCCAAGACCTCATGCAGGTGCTCCCTGCCGATGCCGAGATGGATGGTGCTTGGCCCTCGCTGAAGGCCACTGTTCCCAGCCCATGAGGGTTCTGGAGGGTCACTTCCAAGTAAGTGAGGTGGGATTTACATACAGCCTACATAAGGCCTGCCTTCTGTTCTAGGTTCTAGGTTCAGAACCCACCTCTTGACTGGATAATTAAGGCAGGGAATATCCTCCTTAAAAATACCTCCAGCATTGAGCACCTCTACCCACCTGACCTCAGCATCGTAGCATGTAGAATGCAGCCCCACACAAATGCAGCCATGGGCAAGAGACACAGACATTCAAGGCAAGGGTCTATCTTCCCAGCCTAAACGGGCCTCGCCCACTTGAAGATTGGTCCTGAGCCTAGGTTGCCTGCCCATCACTCCAGCTCCCTGTGGCAATAAAGCCGTGCCCTGCTTGGCTGGAGTCCTAATGCATCCTGCTTGGCTCTTGCCAACTCCCTGCCCTGTGCACGGGTCTGGATGCAATTCCTTCGAACTCCTACTTGCCAGCAGGGTCCCTACACTGATGAGCTGGGTCATCCAAATCCACAATGAAAACACCCACCGACTTCCTGCCCTAACAACTCCTGACCCCACCCCAGCTCATTGCAGCCATTGACACCAACACGGAATAAGGCCCGGAGTCACCCCAAGTCTTCTTGGCCCCCACCAAGCGCCAGCCACACTGCTGAGTGAGACGGTAATTATGAGGGAACCAGACGGAGAGCTCTTCATTCTCCAGGATTCCCCTCAGGAAGGACATCTTATGTATTTCTGCAAAAGAAGACAAGTCCTCCAAGAGATCTGAAAGTGAACAGAAATGCCCTACACGAGGCAAGAATTTGCTTGATACTCTGAGAAGAGAAAAAATAGAGAAAAAGCTGGCAAGATGGCTGAAGGCTGTGTCTCACCAAGCAAACTGAAAGAAACATCTCTTCAATTTCCCCCTCCCCTGATCTTCAACGAAGTCTACAAAAAGCTCAGCAAGTGCTGGGAGTGATTAGAGGGTCTAAGGCAACCAGCGCAGGAGAAGATACAGGCAGGCCTGGGAGTGGAGCACCAGGAGCATGAGAGAGTAAATGAAGGAGCTCAGGAAGTCACAGGTGCGTGTCACAGGCCACAGAACCGAGCTTCCAGTCAAGTTCAATAGCTCTCCAAGGATCAAGAGGTTTCAGCTTATACCTTAGAGTATATATATTGTAGCCACCATTTTAGAGTACCTACTGTATGGCAAATTTTGCTTAATTTGTTTTTTTAACCTCATAATAACCCTGTGAGGTAGGTATTATACCCATTGTGGGAACTGAGGGTCAGAGTGCTTAGGTAACTTCCCCAAGGTCAGACAGCTATTTTGTCAGAGCCGGCAGGCACTGTGGCCAGCATAGTCCAAAATTCATGTTCTTTCCGCTATGATGAGTTGGACTCCAAAAATCTCCTGGTTCCTTCCATCTTTATTTTGGTCTCTTCCAACTGTTTTCATCTGTTCCTGACAGCCCAGCATGGCTCTATGGTGATAACAACTGAGTCAGACCACAGTCAGCAATCACTCAACAAACATTTTCAAAATCTTGCCATTTGCCAGGAATTGTGCAAGAGATTAAGAAATCAACACAGGTACCACACAATGACCAAGTGTTGGTGCCATGACAGGCGGGCATCTGTGCAGCTGAGGGACAGCACAGGGGTGCCCGGTTCTACTGCAGGGCAGGTGGTGGGGTTCAGGACACTGGAAGTGCTGGGAGATTCTTTAGCCACAAATGAATTCTTTGACCACACTCCTGATGACAAACAGCTGAGCCCAGAGGCCCCTAGAAAGTATGACTTCTTTTTCTTTTTTTCCACTTTACCGCTCTGCCAATCAGGAAATAATAAAAAGTACAGATTACACAGGCTCAACCTTACCTTGAAGGCAAGGAAAGACCGAGCTAACATTTTCTGAATAACTCTTATGTACCAGGCACCCTCCAGCCCTCACAAGTCCATTTTGCTAACAGAGTAACAGATGCATTGAGTACCTTAACCAGGTCGTGCAGCTGGGAAATGCAGAGCTGGGATTCAAACCCAGCCCTGCCTGCTCCAAAGCCCAGGGATGAACTTTCCACTACACACTACCTCTCATCCTCCAGGCAGACACTGCTGGGCGCCCACCTGAATCAGCTGGTCAATCACATGTGTGCGCAGCAGGTAGCAAGAGCTGCATGGCACTGTGCCAACCTGCCCTTGCTGGGACCCTCCCAAGTCAAAGGATATGAAATAATGAAATGTCTGAGGACTTGGTCCATGCTCTGCAGCTCTTCTACTCCAGAAGTCCCTCCCCGATGCTGCCTTGACTTCCTTCATCTCCACCTCCCCTTCCCAGGCAGAAAGTCTGAGCACCAGCCTCGGGGAAATGTCAGCCAGGCCCGGCCAAGCATATGCCTGTGTCATCGGCACCGGCAGGGAACTCCAAGTCAGGAGATGGAAGAACCTGGTGCCAGGGGAGGGGCAGATGGCATCGCATCAGCCCGTCACTGCTCTGAGAACCCTCAAACCTATTCTTGGCTTCCCCTCTGAAACAGAGTTGCCCACGAGCCTTCATCCCCCGTGCCCATGGCAATCTACCCAGCCTGCAATGCCATGCCAACCCATGAGCTGGGAGAGACACTACCACGGCTCGACTCCCTCTGCCACCTGCCTATTGTCACTCTTCATCGAGCGTTGTTGGCCTTCCACAGGGCTGCGCTCCCAGGCACCAGGCTTCCAATCTGCTCTCTGGGAGGCTGACGGAAGGCGGGCAGGGCTGGGAAGGCCTCCCTTCCTCACTCCCACCAGCTCCTTGCCCAAGGCCTGGATGTTGGAACAAGTGCAGGAACCCAGATGGTAATTGCTGCCATCTCATTACGTGTGCATATGATATCAGCCAAGAGCATTTGACTATCTCCTGCGGTCTCAGGCAGATCAAATGGAATGGCACAAGGTTCGAGGATTACTCCAACAGGGTAATGGCTGACAAGACTGCCTGCTGCCACGGAGACAGCCACCAACAGGCTGTCTTCTCCCATCAGCACCCTCATTCTTCACCCGAGGGGAGGAACGCTGGGGGTTCAAGCCTTCCAGACCAGCAGGGCCTGGAGCCCAGTAAGGCCCGTGGCTCTTGGCCTTCCCCTAACCCCATCCTGCCAGTCACAGTCTAGAAGACCTGAGCTCCACTAGGATAGAAGCAAAGGGTGTGTGTTTTCCAAAACTTGAGTCTATGTGTTCATGGAGAATTCTGTTCACGTCAATGACCATGAAGAAGTCCCATTTCCTTCTGAGGATACTTATCTGTCTCCCCTTACCTACAGGGAAACTTCAACCCCCAAGGCACCATTTGCAATTAATTGGGAACTTTTATTGCTTTTTCCTGGCCCAGTTTCCTGGAGGACAGGTATCCTGTTTGGCTTTATTTTCTTGGTGGAAGCTAAGATCCTTAGCACGAGCTTTGGATACATTGGGGGCTCCATGCTTACCGCCCTCAGGTTTACAGTTCTCGTCAGCTATTTTCTGGTTATTGACCATATGACAGGCACTGTGCTAGACACTGGGGAAGACATGCACAAACCATAGACGCGCCATAGAAAAGTCTCCATCTACCCCACTATTTAGTTGAAAGATGAGTGAAAGGAAGAATCCCCAGGAAAGGAAATGGCAGGTGGAAGCTGAAGGTGGTGTGAACCATTGCAACAAGAAGAGTTCAGGTGAGATATCAGCAAGGACTTTCTAGGTTTCCAACATTTGCATTGTAAATAAGCATTCATTGTACCCACGGCATACGAAATATGAGAAGTTCTCTGCTCTCAAGGAACACACAGGAAGGCGAGGGAATAAGACATGTATGTACAAGGACAGCACTGCTGTCTGTACTCATCGCCTGAGAAACAAGAGAAGGGCACAGGGGAAGCCCTGCTGACAGCAGCAGTGAGGAGGCCTCCTGGGCTGTCAGGATTTGGTAGAGCAGAGCAAGTCCCAGAGCAGGACACAGAGGACAAGAAGGGGCTGGGAGCTGGCACTTACCTGGCCCTGGGGTGGTCTAGGTGCGGGAAGCTAACTCAGCTGAAGACAATGAATTTGAGACAGTCTGGTGAACAAAGCAGCTACCATGGGACATAACTCTCTCCACTCCTGGCCCAGGATAAGAGTGCAAAGAAGATGTAGAGGGAGTGACCCTTGGAAGGCCCATATTTAAGGACTGGGATTGAACTGAATCCTACAATGGAGATTGGTAGACACACTGGACAGGGCTCTAAGCTTGCTGCCAGGTCAGGTGCATAACCAAAGTCACCAGAACTGGCCCATGGCATTGACGGGTGTGGCGGTTCTCACCTGGGTCCCTTTGGAGCAGCCCCCTGATTCATTGATTCACTCTTGCCCTGGGCACAGGGTGTGGCTTTCCTCTAAGTGAGGGGCCGGCTGTCCAGCTGTGGGCAGGACCAGCTAGCAGCTGGGCCCAGGCACGGTCTTTCTAGAGCAGGTAGAGCCTGAGCTGAGCTCTAACAGAAACAGAGAGAGGGCAGAGCTTTGTCGGCAGAAGCATGGAGTGAGAAAAGACACTGAGGTGGGACTTCTATGATGTGCTGCCAGTCCAGTTAGAAAATGTGTTCTACTGAATACACTTAAAGAGCAATGCTTGTTATATTTGGGGACAAGGGTCAGGGCTAGAATGTAAGGGGAACTTGGGAATTCTTCTGGAGGAACTCTAGAGCTGAAAGAGGGGTATAGGGGTGCATAGAGATAAAGTGGCTCTTGGGGTCTCACATTATCTATGGGAAAACCAAGGAGAAAGTAACAACCAGGTGGAGAGTTCCAGGTAGGAAGGAAAGAGATTGATTTGGGCAGTAAGTGCGTGTGCGTGTGTGTGTGTGTGTGTGTGTGTGTGTGTGTACAGGTATGTGTGTGAATGTGTGTGTGCATGTGCATGTGTGTGTGCATGCACCGGCACGTGTGTGCATGTGGGTGTGTGTGCATGCACGGGTATATGTGTGTGTGTGTAGAACAAGGTGCTGGAGGAACAGAGCCATGCTTACACTGTGCTTGCTGGAGTCACCCCACACCTGGCTCTGGATCTGGGGCTCAGCTTTGGGATTAGATATGAGGTAAAAACAAGGCAACGCCAACTGCCACTCCCACTTTTACCTCCAGCAGCCCTTCTCCTTTCCCTCCATCTTCCTTCCTCTTTGCCTCCAACTAGGATGCCTTCCCTGCTCCTCCCCAGCAGCATAACTGCCTTCCAGGCACAGGGAGCCATGTGTCAGACTGTGGATCAGCACGGAAGAGGTGACACCTCGTGGCTAATGAAGAGAGAAAGTGCATCAGGAGTGTTTAGGACAGATGACAACTGATCAGAGGTCTCCTCCTTGCCCAGATGCATTTTGTCAACTGATCACTCAACAGATGAGAGAGGGAGGGAGCGCCAACCCCAGGGGGCTCCGGAGAGAGGGGGGCTATTTTGATGCAGGTGGCTTCACTCTGGTCTCAGCCACACTCTCACTGCTCCCCTGGTGGGTGGAGTAAGTGGGGACAGGCTCAACTCTGAAGCCCATCCGGGACAGGGTAGAGCTCCATTTCCCTGGAGAGCAACGAGAACAGCAGGCTGTGATGTGCTCAGAAATAAAGTCCCCGACAGCAGAGACGATGCCACGGCAGGGCCACTGTGGCTCCTCCAGGCTGCATGGACCACATAGCCATGTGGCCTTGAAAAGAGACCAAATCTCTCTGAACGTCTGTCTTGTGTCTTTTTATCTGCAAAACAAGGATAATTCTGCATTTTATTAAACCTAAGATACCATTGACTGTAAGACCCACCATTCTCTAAATTTACCACTAAGAAAGAAATAAATGCTACCAAGTAAACTATGACATGCCATCAATTCTAAGACCTATCCTGCTGTCAGAGATGTTAAAATGAGAAAAAATGTCAGTGTGACAATTTATGAAATATGATAATAGTAAATCTTACTGCACAAGGCTTTGGAGAGGATCAGATGAGCTAATGAGCATCAACATGGGTTGCAAACTGAGAAACACTCACCATGTGAGGTGTGCTCATTAGATGGCGATGATGGGAAAGCTCTGGATTGTTCTGGAAGGTGAGTCTCAGGAGGGGGGGGCATTCTGTTCTGTGGCCTTCACACCCACACCCCCAGTGCCTTCAACAGTGCTGGGCTCATAGTTGGCTCTCAAAAAATATTTTTAATAAATGGATGATGAGTAATCATCTATAATAATAAAAGTGTAACATGCGAATGGACCGAACGGCCGAACAGTGAAACGACCATCCGCACAACCATGCTATGACACCCACTGGCACCAGGCCAGCCAAGGCAGGTACGATGCTATTGGTTGGGGCCAGCCATTGCCCTATGATTGCCCTGTAGAGGGAGGCCCAGGCCACTGGCCAACAGGGCAATAAATCCACGATCGCCCCAAAGAGGGAGGCCTGGGCTCCCCAGCAGCTGTGCTGTGGTGGGTGGGCGGGGCCTCCCTCTGTGGGGGTGATCCATCGCGGAGCCCCGGCCAGTGGGTGGGGCCTACCTCTTTGGGGTGATTAATCGCAGGGCTCCCGGACTATGAGAGGGTACTGGCCAGACTGAGGGACCCCTCCCCTCCCCGCCCCCCACAGCAGAGTGTACAAATTTCATGCACTGGGTCTCTAGTTAAACATAACAGTCCCATGACATGACAGGTGCATCTGTGCTACTCCCCTTGCTGATGCGTGGGGTGCATGCAAGGTGAGAGCTTGGCAAGCTCAAGGCGAGGGCCTCCTGAGACACTCCAGGCATCATCTCCCACAGCTCAGTTCAGTTTTCATCAAAGAAGACTGGAATGCTCTCCCAGTGGACAGGGCAAGCACCCCCCTTCTGAACAACTCAAAACCTGGGAGCATTTAGGGAATGGCAACTGCAGGAGAAACCAGGGCCAAGCCCTATGTGGAAGAGATGCTTATGCACTTCTTAGATATCACACCCTAGGTGACTTCACCTGCCTCACTCCAGGTCCAGCCCTGAAGAACTACCAATTGTCCAGTTGTTGGAGCAATTATCCTTGTTTTGCAAAGCTGGGAATGCAGGCAGCCAGGCTAGAAAGCTGGAGCCGGCCCGGAGGGCTGGCGGCAAGGGCAGGTGACTGGCCTTTGTGCTGAAAGTGATGGGGACTGACAAGATCCAGGACAGACTTTGACTGGTGCCTCTTGGAGCATTTCTCAGCCCCTCAGATAGGGTGGGCACATGCCTTACTGGGTGGTTGTGATGCTTACACGTAAAGCTCACCGTCAAATGCCTGCTTAGTAGCTGTCATTGTTATTATTATGTCCAGAAAGGCTCCTTGTCTGTGGAGAGATAATAAAACCACTTCTTAGGGTTGTCATGATGGTTCAATGAGACACCTATGTAACATGTTAAGTTTGACACATAGTAGGTGTTCAAAAACATTAATTTCTTCTATTCTGTATTGGTGCTTATCACATCCTGCCTTTTAGCATATTTACTTGTATGCTTGTCTCTCTTGTTCTTTATGGAGCAAGCGTTGTGATGTATGCCCATTTAGCAGAAGCAGGATGGAATTGTGGTAGGAAAATGGGTTTTAGAGTCAGACAGAAGGACCTGGATTCGAATCCAGGCCCACCGCTTACTTGTTAGCCAGGTGACCTGGAATAAGTTGTTATATTCCATTTTCTCATCTGAAAATACTCATTTCCCAGGTGGAAGTTCCTGGCTTATAAAATATGATTTGTAATATTTGTTGAGTACGTGAATGAAGAGAGAAGCTGCCCCTGGCATAGACAGGACTCCCAGTGGCCCAAGCTAACACCCAGTCATCCTTGACTTTTCTTCTCTTACCTCCTCACCTAATTAATCACAAAATCGTGGCCATGCTATCTCCTTAGTAGTTTTGAATCTGTCTGCTTCTCCTCCTCCCTATTGCCTCCATATTGACCTCTTACTCCAGGCCACCAGCATTTCTAGGCTGAATTCCCACAGGAGCCATCTATCTACACAGCCTTCTGCAGCAGACACTGTTGGCTGCCTACCCAGCCTTTTGTTCAGGTGTCCACCTCTCTTCTACATGGCACAAAGGTAAGTCTGGATTCACCAAAGCCAGTCATGGTAAACTCATTCCTCTGTCAGTGATTCATTTAGGTAGGGCATCGAACCCAACCTTGGCCAATGGGAATAAGAGGAAATCTTTTGGGGGGGATTCAAGGAAAGATTTCCTTGCTGATAGAGAGAGATTCACAGGAAGAAACATGGCGTCTTTTCCCACTGCAGGCTGTGCTGTCTGCGTGGGTAGCCGCCTTGCACGGTAAGGGGCCATGGCCAACAGGCTGAGGACCACAGAGCAGAAAGATGGAAAGAACCTGGGCTCTCAGTGGCGTCATAGAGGTGCCGAACTAACCAAGCCTGAACGTTCCCTGTGGCGGTGCTTCTCCCCCTGTGCGATGAGTGTTTCCCTTATTGTCAGAGTCAGTTTAGTCTGGGTTCTCTATGACTTGCAGCATTCTAACTGATACATCTTCCCACCTCCAGTTTCACTTCTCTCAAATCATTCTCCACAGCTGCACACTAGAGAAATCTGGTTGCAAATCTGGACATGTGATCTCCTATGGTTTCTCTTTGACATCAATTTCAAGTCCAAATGTCCCAGAATGGCCTACGGTGCCCTTCATGTCCAGCCTCTGCTCCCTCCACAGCCCTACATCCTTTTACTGCAATCTCCTGGGCCCTCTTGACCCCTCTTACCCCTAACAACGCTATAATCTACTCTCAACCAACTGGGCAAGTCATTGAAGCTTTCATCCTTAATATCCTCACCTAAAAAGTAGGGATAATGACAGTATCGTCCTCATAGAATATCCTGTGCACATGAAATGAGTTAATATATATAAAGGACTGGTACTCAAATTAATCTGAAAGTGCTACAGAAACATTGCTGTTATTATTATTTCCTGAAATATGTATTTCTCTAGTCTCACCTAACCCCCTCCACTGGCTGAAGGAGGAAGACAGGGGCCCAGGATGGCAGAGTCACAGGACGAAGGAGCCTGGGCCCTTGAACCAGCACAGAGAAAAGCCACCCACAGACGTGTTGAGCTCATGTGCAAAACAGACCCTAGTATGAATCTGCTCATTGGTTACAGCAGCTTGCACTCCCCTAACTAGCAGACTCCCCTTCCATGTGCCCCGACTGCCCTGGGACAATCCCTTTTCCAGTAATTATCTTGCTGTGTGGCCGCTGTCAATGTACATCCTCCTTCTCCCTCCCTAACTACCTGGTAGAAGCAAAACCAAGTCAAGTTCACCTTTGAATGCTTTTACAAGTTGAACTGTGTCCCTCAGAAGGATATGTTGAAGTCCCAACTCCCAATACCTCAAAATGTGACCTTCTCTGGAACAAGGTCATTGCTGATGTCAGGAGCATACGGGAGCAGAGTGGCCTACATCCAGAATGACTACTGTCCTTAGAAGAAGAGAGGGATTTGGACACAGACGTGCATAGAGGGGAGACAAGGTGAAAATGCGTGAAGCATGGGAGAAGGCCAAGTGATGAGGGCAGAGGCAGAGGCTGGGGTGACGCAGCAGTGCACCCCGAGGACTGTGGCCACCTCCAGAGCCGGGAGGTGAAGGAGGATTCCGTGGAGGCTCAGGGAGCACACTCCTGCCAACGCCTGGATTCTGGACTTCCAGCCTCTAGAATGAGAGAATACATTTCTGTCACTCTAAGCCACCCAGTGTGCGGTGTGCCTGTTATGGCAGTCCCAGGAAACCAATACAAGTACCAAATCTTATAACAGTATCAACCAGCATTGGAACTTGGTCAATATTTTTGGAAGGAAGAGATGAAGGAGGAAAGGAGAAAAGAAGGAAGAAAGTAAAACTCCCTTTGCCCTGATTGGCGTCCTTCTCGACAGTTCCCGGGGTTGGAGGCTCCAGGTGGGGAAAGAAAGACTTCTTCCCGCAGATGTTGTGAACATGTACTGGATGCATTCTCCTCAGAGAAGGAGAGTGGAGTTGAGGAAACACTTCCCTCAGGTAACCAGCTGACAAAATAATATGAGGCTATAAAGCTAGAGACTCCCCATGGCCTCATGAGCTTGGAGAGAGAATGAAACACTTAAAAATAAATGATCAGAGGCAGCACTGTGTAATTCCTCGTAAGTGTCTTCTAGGCACCCAGTCTATAAATAGACAGTGCATTGGTGTGGGCGCTGCTTGGTGGGAGACCGGGTAAAGAATAGGGTGGTGCTCACAGGCGCCAGACCATGGGCTCTGGACCTTTCCAGCGTTGTCTGGCCTTGGGGGTGGGGGTTGAGGAAGAGCTGGGAGCTGCACTGAGTACCCCTGGAGGGACACTGCGGGGGTCAGGGGGTGGCAGAGCTGCATGGTGGGCTTGCTGACCACTGGGGAGCAGGGAAAGGACAACCCCGCCCCCCGGCCAGCGTGGTGCGCAGCCGCTGGTGACCGCCACGAGATGTGAGGATTGCATTACTTGCCTATTGCTGCTGTGGCCAACTACCACACTTTTAGTATGTTACAGCTCTGGGGGTCAGAAGTTCAGAATGGGTTTCACTGGGCGGACATCGAGGTGTCAGCTGACCTGCATTCCCTTCTGGAAATTCCAGGGGAGAATTCATTCCCAGGCTTTTCCATCTTCCAGATGCTGCTGCTTTCCTTGGTTCTCCTCCTTCAGAGCCAGAAACATTGGCTGAGCCCTCCTGCCACCATCTCTTGGGATCGCCCTCCTCTGCCTCTTCTTTCCACTTTAAGGGTCCTGGTGATTACATCAGGCCCACTTGAATAATCCAGGATAATTCCCTGTTTTTCTTTATTTATGAGAGAGAGATTTGTTGTTCCACTTATTTATGCATTCCTCGGTTCATTCTCGTATGTGTCCTCACCGGGATCCAACCCCACAGCCTTGGCATATCGGGACAAAGCTCTAAGTATGTGTCCTCACCGGGATCCAACCCCACAGCCTTGGATCCAACTCTAATCTCCCTGTTTTAAAGCCAGCCAATTAGCAGCCTTATTTCCATGTGCGATTTTAATTCCTCTTGGCCACAGAAGGTAACATATTCACAAGCTCCAGGGATTTAGAGGGTGGGCATTTTTGCTGGTCTGTGGGGAGCATTATTCTGACCACCACAGTTGCCTTCTGATCCCCAAAGATACAAGTTCATTCTGTAAGCAAGACACAGATACATTCACCCCACTTCCGGTGCCAAAGTCTATGTTAGGGTCCGACACGAGAAGCAGAACAAGTAGGTGGTATATACTAAGAAGTTTGTTGCAAGGAATTGGCTTACATCAGGCATGGGGAATGTCTGGCCCGCGGGCCGAATAAGGCCCGGGAAATCATTTTGTCTGGCCCTGCCAGGCAGGACTCAAAATTCAGTAAGTCTAGGAGCTATTTTCATAGTGACATACATTTATATTAAGTGAATTATATTAAGAGAATGATGTTATAAATATCCAGATGGCCCTTGGCAGGAAAAAGGTTCCCCACCCCTGGCTTACATGATGGTGGGGGCGGGCTTGGCAAGTCTGGAACCCCAGGGCAGGCTGGAACTCTTGGGCACGGCCCGAAGCTGCAGTCCGAGGGGGATTGCCTCCTCCGCAGGGAAGACTCAGCTCTGCCTTTAAGTGCTTTTCAACTGATTGAATCAGGACTGCCCAGACCATCTAGGATAGCCTCCCCTGCTTCCAGCCACCTGATTATGGATTATAACCACACCTACAAACACCTTCACAGTGACCTCTCTCTCAGTGTCTGAATGGCTGGGCTGTGCATCGTTGACCATCACACAGACATAGGGCTCACTAAGGACGCAGTGCTCCACTTAAGCTGCTGACCTCCGCTCCCTGACCCTCAGCACACACGGCGGTTCCTCAGGAAGGTCCTACAAACACCTTCACAGTGACCTCTCTCTCAGTGTCTGACTGGCTGGACTGTAGCATCGTTGACCATCACACAGACGTAGGGCTCACTAAGGAGGCAGTGCTCCGCTTTAGCTGCTGACCTTCGCTCCCTGACCCTCAGCACGCACAGCGGTTCCTCAGGAAGGTCCCCTTCGTGGAGGCGAGTGGCCTGGGAGCCCTGGACGCTCATCCCACCGCTCTGCGCCTCTGTTCTCTGATGGGGGGAGGGGGGGTGCCTTAAGAACAAAGCCAGATTTTGTACCTCTCTTTCCATCTAGCAGGGGCCGGGTTACTGTTTTTGTACTGCAGATACTCAGGAAATGTTGGTTGGAAGAATTTTGCCTTTGTTCAGTAAATATTCTCCTCTGCTCCTAATCTGCCAGCCCACCTCAACAGCTACCCCTTTTACTGCATTTCCAGCTATTAGTTCAGATGTTGGTACAACTTGCAACTATCCCAGCATCATATATGGCATCAGTAGGATAACAGCAAGTCACTCCAGGGATGGGAGGGAGTCAGTGATGGTGAAACACATGAGTAGATTAGAGGCAGAGGCCATGGCATTTCTTTGTGGAGATATTTTTAAATGGAAAAGAACCCATTCTGCCTGCAATAGGGTGAATATTAACTTGTTTAGAGACAAATAACCTCAGACTGGCCTAGCAGATGGGGAGTTCTCATTCCTGAATGTTTCAAATCTTCAGGAAATCCAAGATGGCCTTAGATTTAGGGTCACCGAAGGAAGAACACACGAGGCCAAAGGGGGTAAAGAATTATGAATTTAT
This sequence comes from Myotis brandtii, assembly GCF_000412655.1. NCBI lineage: Eukaryota > Metazoa > Chordata > Mammalia > Chiroptera > Vespertilionidae > Myotis > Myotis brandtii. Next base: position 3,485,030 of record NW_005353538.1, on the reverse strand, counting down.
TAGGTCATCTGGAAAACCAGATGGGCTGAGCCTCAAAATGGTACCAGCACCCAAAGATGGGGAGTCAGAGGTTTTAAAGGACTCTAGGTGGGCTTTTTCTGGGCGGAGAATTCTCTGGGCGGGTCCTGAGGGGAAAGAGAATGGTCTTAGCAAGTGCTAAGCAAAAGGGAAAGTCTGTTGTGAAGTAGCCAAAAGGTCAGTTCCCAGGGGATGGAGTGTCCATTCAATTATTCGATCAGACCTAACAGTACCAACGACATAGAGAAAAGTCTGATGGTGCAGCCTTTGGCAAACATGTTGTCCTTACCCCTTATTTTATAGAGACTCAGAGAGGGAGAGTGATTTTTCTCAAAGTCACACAGCCAGCCATAGACACACAGATCTGCAACTGGAAGCCAGGGCCTGCTATCATGTCAACCTCAGTGATGTCATGTACCAGGATAACTCAATCTCTGCACCTAGAAGGCATATTTTTCCAAAGTTCACTGATACATTCACTGGTAGAGAATCCAAAAAGTGACTTAGAGATGGCTTTGGCATCTTCCTCATCAATGGTTTCCAAAGGCATGTCCAATAAGCATCATTCTGAATAAAAACAATTTGTGACTTAAGAAAAGTTCCCTTTCCATTCTTTTCAACTAAATTACCTCCCCCACGTCTATCCAATAAGAAACGCTGGAACCCTCTCTGTTTTCGGAATCATTGGATATTTGTGATTCACTCACTCGCTTTAGCAATCTCATAAAAACAAGCCCAACTGAAAGTGTTTACTTTGCATATAATTGGATCATGAACAAGAATAAGTCATGGACATAATCATACTTATTTTTGTTTCCCTTTATGGTTTATTCAACAAGTGAAAATTTTCCCTTTTCCCATGGTTATAATCTTGGTCTGGGCTTGTTCCATAGCTTGGTGGCTGTGATGAGTAAAATTCTAAGATGGCCCCAATACTGCTACCCTTTGGTGCACACATCCTTTTTTCTTGTGTGGCCAGAAGCTGGAAATATGATGGGTGGTTACTTCCTTGAGTATGTTACACTCCACAAGACTCCTTCCTAGCAGAATGGATCGACACTCCCCTGCTAGGACCTGAGGCACCCAGGACATTCCTTCTTGTCAGCAAGGAATGGGGACCTCGGTTGTATAACCACAAAGAACTAAATTATGTCAACAGTTAGAAGAGAATCCCAAGTTTCAAGTGAGAATACAGCCCAGCAGACACCTAAATTTCAGCCTGTGAGACCCTGAGCAGAAAACCCAGGAAGGTCATGCCCTGCCTCCTGACCTATGAAAATTGTGAGATAATAAATGGGTATTGTTTTAAACCACTAAAATTGGGGTAATTTGTTATACAGCAGTAGCAAACTTATAAAGTAGCTCCCTTGAGTTCTTTCTATTAAAGTACAAAGAAAGTCTGGCTGGCGTGGCTCATTGGTTGAGTGTTGACCTATGAACCAGGAGGTCACAGTTCAATTCCTGGTCAGGGCACATGCCAGGGTTGCAGGCTTGATCCCCAGTAGGGGATGTGCAGGAGGCAGCCAATCAATGATTCTCTCTCATCATTGATGTTTCTCTCTCCCTCTCCCTTCCTCTCTCTGAAATCAATAAAATATATATATATTAAAAAAAACACAAAGAAAAAATATTTATATAGTACAGCATGGTAAGTGGGCAAGGCCACCCAAGGCTGGGTGCTGTGCTGGGGACTCTATCTTCTGTCTCCCAGACCACAGTCTGCCACTCCAAAGGTTGAGGGGGTCAATGTGTAGTCCCACCCATCAAGCTCTGTGAACAGAAAGTCCTAATGACACCATTATTGGCTAGTTATTAATAATAGGAAAAGAGCAAAGGGAGGCCAGAGCAAAGCATGCCATTTAGGCAGCTTCCCCAAGAAGCTATAACTTTACACTCCACAAAAGGAAGATAGACGCATGCCCAGCAGAGCTGGAGGAAACCAGGGAATGTGGTTGCTGTCAGTCACACCTGGGGGCCGAGATTGTTGGCCAGAATGGGCTTAGCCACTGCAAGGGCGTGAAGATTTGTGATAGTTAACTCCCTGAACAAAGTTCTCTATCTTGGTTCCTCTTGGCACGCTTGACTCCTAGCTCACGGTTGGTTTCTGGCCTTCTCCCGTGTAGCCCACTGCCATGGGGACCCACACACACAGTGGACAAATGGGCTGAGGCTGAACTGGACCGGCTACAACATGGAACAGAAACTCTGGACTTTGCCTCTGCTTCTGGCTTTTCCCCAGCTACACTTCTTCTATGACTAGACTAAGGCAAATGGGACTTTGGAAACCCAGGAATTTAACTCCACACAAATAAAAATCACTTGTTCTCCTGTGAGAGACTCAGAAAATTTCCTTTCTCCAGAAATGGTAAGGACTCCACCCCCAGCAGCACCCAGTGAAGAAGGGGATGCCCTACTCTCTGATCCCTCTACCAGCACTTTAAGTTGCAAACACAATCTCAGCTCACAATTGTGAACATTTGGTAACTCTCAATTTGACTTGTTGTGGCATCTTTTCCCCACTCCTGCAGGAACCTGCTGCCTCTGGGATGCTTGCACTGGGAGGGGAGCAAGGTTCTCTTCTGTGGTCCAGCAAAGGCACCCCTTGTCAGCGGCACAGGCTGAGTCCTTCTCATCCCAATCAGAATGTGTCTTGTGAGGTAGGCAGTTAGACAGACGCGAGCAGAGCAAAGACAATGTGCCAGATACAGAAGGTCACCATAGCGGAAAGCCCAGGTGCCTAGCAACAGGCAAAACTGGGACACCAGGGACCTCGCTCCCAGGGTAAACTTTCCTCCCCTGGGGTTTGAATCCCCTGAGCTTTCACATCATTGGCCATTCGGTTTAGACCCCCTGACCTTTCCTCCTGAGATAACATCCAGGCCTCAGTTACATTTCAGCTCCAAGTCCAGAAAAGCAGCAAAACCAGAAAAACAGGGCTGGGCTGCTCTCAGGACCAGTGGCATTTACTAATTAGCTCCATCCCTCCACCCGCCCACCCCGCCCTGGGCTGACCAATCAGGGGAGACCACGACCCTGAAAGGACCCATCTAGGCTGATGAATATTCTTTTAGTCCTCCCCTGGGACCTCCCCTAAGCTCTCCACCTTAAAAGCATTTAGCACTGGAGGACCCAGTGTGCCCTCCTTCTTGGGAGCATACCAGTGCCTTCCCCTTCGCCCTCCCCGCCACCCTGACCCCCAGTGCAGGGTATCCCCTGAGCCCATTTCTTCTACTGCTCACTTCTTCTACCTCTGTAACTTACTAAGTAAGTTTTCTCTTATATTTTGAGTCTTGGCTCTGAATTCTTTCCCAGGCAGAGCTCAAGTACCAAGGCTGCTGAATCAAGATCCAGTCTGACCCCCTGGTCTAGCACCTTGTCACCGTCACTCCCAGGCCAGTGGCCCTCACAGCCACCCAGGCCCTTCTTGGGAAGGGTAAACACTGTCCTCATGCCGGCCCCTTGCTGAAATGGGAGGATACCAAGAGGCTAGGGACCCTTCGGGCCTAGACACCTCCCACCGCTGTTCCCACACGGTGCGGTGCGCTTCTGTGGACACAAGGCTGTGCTGCGCTCCGGGGAGCCCGGCAGTACCCTGAAAGGGCGAAGGCTATGCCCTCCATCTTGCCGGTATCCTCCATGTTGGGGTAGGAGCCACGTGCTCAGACCCCTTTCTTCCCGGAAGCCCAGGCCTCTGCTGGCCACGCCCGGGATTTTAAACTAACCAATGACAATCAAGGGACGTGCGCGCCATAGAGATGACCACATCCTATGTAACAAGACCTGACTTGCGCCTGGCCAATCGGCAGGGCCTACAGTCAGTCCACTCCCCTCACTCCATCCCCCTATTAAAACCCTGAGTTTCTCACGCAATCGCACTCTGCTCCCGGTCGCTGCGTTGGCCGGATGAGGGAGTAGGGCTAGCTAGCTCAATAAAGGACCTTCTGCTATTGCATAGAACTGGCTGGCACCTGGTGTGGTCTTTGGGGATCTTGAGATCTGGGCATAATATACCCCTCTTCGTGAGGACTCCCCTCAGGCTGGTCTTGGCTCTGTCAACCCTGCAGTCTGGGCCAGTGAGATGGAGTGCTAAGCCCCTTCTCAGGGACCCGCCTGTTTAAACTTTAATCAAATACCCCCAATTCTTCCTCCTCCACTCCACCTCCCTGGCTGCTTGAAATCCTATCCTTTGGGGGCTGAGAATGAGACTGTTCTCCACAGTCAGGTTTATGATATAAAATCTGGGCTCTGAGCCCTCTGGCTTTGGCTTTTGATATTTAAAGCCAAGCTTTTGAAATTCAAAAATACCCTTTTTTCTCTCAAGCACCTTGCCCTTAGAATTGAAATCCCTGGCTCTCAATACCACTGCCTCTACAATAGATTTACAAAAGGCTACTTAAGAGCTCAAAAGCCAGGAAGGGAGGCTTTGTTCTCCCTGTATGGTCCCTACCCCAGGGCCAGGCATGGAGAAAGTCCTGCTGCTACTCAAAAGGTGAGGTGGAGAAGTGAGAGGGTTAAAGGAATTGGAAAGGCAACAACTTTAATATCAAAACTTTACTGTAAGACATTTATAAAATGCTGAGGTATGTTTCCCCGTGGCTCGACGAGGTGTGGTTTTCATGACTCGTTCTAACCAAAGTATTAGGAAACCTTTATAAATACAGACCGTGCCCGAATTATGATGGTTTGACTTGGCGATTACCAGACTTTAGGATGGTGCAAAAGCAATATGCATTCTGTAGAAACCACATTTCAAATTTTGGATTTTGATCTTTTTCTCGGCTAGTGATACATGGTACAATACTCTCTTGTGAGGCTGCCGTAGGCAGTGAAGTATGGTACCTATTTGCTTTGTTTAACAATGGACAGGTTATTTTGATTTTCTGAATTGTATAAATCATCCCATTCGATTGAATGCCTTATTGATTGAATGACTATCCCATTGATTGTGATCTTACTGGTTATCGAAGCACATTCTTCTGTACCTGGGAACCAGGACAGCACAATGACCCTAAATTGTTTTAGTGGCCACAGATGGTGTGTTCTCTGTCAACTCAGTGGACCCAAGACCCGAAGGCTCTAAATAATGTTTCTGTCAACTCAGAGGTCCAAAGACCCAAAACTATAAACAATCTTTGTAGATAACTAATCAGCTCAATCTTGCTTCTGTAACTGCTTTGTGCAAACCAGGGTCCTCATTCCAAACCCTGGGATGTAATCAATACCTTTGTGATTTTTGCCTATATAAGTCTGGTTTTGCCACCATCTTATTACTATGAGATTTGGGAATGACCCCTCATAGTCCCGGATTGCAATAAATGTGACTGTTTAATTCGACTTCTTGAGGCGTCCTTCTGTGATTCTCGGGGTACATTACAACAGCAGTTAGACTGAGCAGAGCAAGGAGGATGGGCCAGGTACAGGTCATCAGGGTGGAAAGCCCCAGGTGCCTAGCGATGGACAATCCATTGTAGGGTGGGACCTTGCCCCCAGGCTGACTTTTCCTCCCCTAGCATATCCTGGGCATGAGTGCTAGGGTCACCGAAGGAAGAACACACGAGCCAGGAGTAGTAAGGAGTTATACATTTATCAGGTCATCTGGAGACCAGATGGGCTCAGCCCCAAAGTGGTGTCAGCACCCAGGATGGGGAGGGAGTCAGAGGTTTTAAAAGACTCTAGGCGGGCTTTTTCAGTGGGAAACTCTCTGGGCAGGTCTAGATCCTGGGAAAGTCCGGCGGGTAAAGATAATGGCTGTGGATGGAAAAAAAAAAAAGGCCACATGGTAACCTGACTAGCTCAGGGAAGGCCTGCATGGCAGTTTTGCAAACTCAAAGACCTAAAGTAACCACAAAGGATGGTCTG
>NW_005353538.1:3476689-3478792 GCF_000412655.1 Myotis brandtii | reverse complement strand
GCTTTACTTTCTCCCGCCTCCTAATCTTCCTAATCTATCACCAATGGATTTCATGTAACCGGTCTCCTCCTTTGATGGTAATTTATAAAAACAAGGTAAAACCCCGCCATTCTCCAGAGCATTATCCCAATACGTTGAGATTCTGCTTCCGGGCAATTGTGGACAGTTTGGCTCAAATAAACTCACAAAAATTCTTTACAGGTTTGAATGTTTTTTTTACATTAACATGGTCTTAGCAAGTGGCATGTGGTCTAAGTGAAAGGGAATGTCAATTGTGAAGTGGCTTAAGGTCAGTTCCCAGGGGAGGGGGCATCGATTAATTTATTTGATCAGACCTAACAATGAGGTTTGGACCCCCTGATCTTTCCTCCTAGAAATAACATCTAGGCCTCAGTTGTATTTTAGCTCCAGGCCAGATAAACAACAAAACCAGCCTCATGGAATAATGACCTCCTGCCCTGGTGCCGGCCAATCAATCAGTGCAGACCACAACCCTGAAAGGACACACCTGGAAAACTGCTGGATATTCTATTAAGGTCTTTCCCTGGGCTCACAGCTGGCAAGCGCAGCAGCAGTGGCGGGAGCCTCCCCCGCCTCCGCAGCAGCGCTAAGGAAGTCTGACTGCTGACTGTCGGTGGGCCTAAGCCATCAGTCAGACATCCCCTGAGAGGGCACAGGCTGGAGTGAGGGGACCCCCCAAAAAGTGCATGAATTTCATGCACTGGGCCTCTAGTGTGGGATATAAAACAAAAAGCAATAAACAAAACAAATAAGTAAACTCATATGTATAGACAATAGTATGGTGGTTACCAGGGGGTAAGGGGGTTGGGAGGAGAACAAAGAAGGTAGGAGTCAAATTTCGGGTGACAGAAGACTAGGCTCTGGGTGGTGAACACACAATGGAGTATACAGATGTCATATTATGAAGTTGTACACCTGAAATGTATATAATGTTATTAGCCAGTGTTACCCCAATAAATATAATTTTTAAAAAGAAAAATTTTTAAAAATAAAAAATGCAAACATTGATAGGGACAGAAAGCAGATCGGTGATTGCCTGTGAGGAGAGTGGGTGGAAGGATATAGCAGGGGTCAGAGGGGCAGGATGGATGGGGTATAAAGGTGCGTGAGGAAATTGGGAGGGCAATGGATATTTATCATCCTACTTATGGTGACAATTTCACAGGTATATGGAAATGTCAAAACAAAACTTACATTTTAAATATGTGTCGTTTCTCACATGTCAATCATACCTCGATAAAACTGTTAAAAAAACATGATTATAAGAACGATGTGCGTTCTGGGTCTGTCACAGGGAGAAACTTCTAACACGGTCCCTACACACCTTTCAGAACCTGAGGAGTCACACACCACTACACGTGGATGTCTGCTTCAGCTGTGACCCTCATTACATATTGCACACAAAATTAACATTTAATTTTTATCGGTGCTTATAATAAAATGTATAACTAATTTTAAAATGTTAATATCTTATCCCAAATTATCAAGTTCTGTGAATTTACGGCAGGTATGTCAGTAGACGTCCAGTCCCTCCAACTGTCTTAAAGGACCTGTATCCTTGGGGGGGAGGGGGTAGATTGGTAGGTGGTGAGGATGAGTATCTCCACCTGAGACAGAACGCAGAGTCCCTGGCCACGGGAGGAGCAGGAAGGAGAAAGACAGCACTGAGCCTGGCCGGGATGGGGTGTCGAGAGCCACATAGCTGCAGGAATAATAACACCAGCGCTGCGATTATTGAGTGTGCCGCGCCAGCACGGCCAAGGGGGGAGGGGGTAGATTGGTAGGTGGTGAGGATGAGTATCTCCACCTGAGACAGAACGCAGAGTCCCTGGCCACGGGAGGAGCAGGAAGGAGAAAGACAGCACTGAGCCTGGCCGGGATGGGGTGTCGAGAGCCACATAGCTGCAGGAATAATAACACCAGCGCTGCGATTATTGAGTGTGCTGCGCCAGCACGGTCAAGGGTGAGCCCGAGTGGGGGCGATGAAGGATTGAGAAAAGATAGACAAGAGAAGAAAGCTGGGTCTGGGCGGGACGCTGTCCTCTCTGATGGAGAGAGACAGTGCCATGGCCTATAAGCCGA
>NW_005353538.1:3474973-3476024 GCF_000412655.1 Myotis brandtii | reverse complement strand
TCTTCCTCAAAATACTGACTTCTGCGCATGGGCCACGAAGTTTCAATCGCACTGTACGTGCGCGCCCACACGTGGTATTTTGTGGAAGAGCCACACTCAAGGGGCCAAAGAGCCGCATGTGGCTCATGAGCTGCAGTTTGCCGGCCACAGGCCCAGCGCATCAGTGGTTGGATGCAAGCCAGGAGCCAGGTGGAGCACTCTGCCTCCTGGCCTAGGACACACTGGTTCTTCCCAGAGCCTGCCAGCGGGGGCCCTACTGCCCAAGGCAGCAGCTTTGCTCAGAGCAGTGCATACTCCACCCGATGCCCAGGGACAGGCCCAGCATGCTGGCTCGGAGCTGCTTTAACTTGAGCTTGGGGTCTAAAGGACAGATGGTGAAAATAAGGAATGGATTGAGAATTCAAAGCAGAAAGTTGATGGCACTCAAAGCTGATAGGATCTCGTCCTTGTCAAAGAGCCGCATGTGGCTCACGAGCTGCAGTTTGCCAGCCACAGGCCCAGCGCATCAGTGGTTGGATGCAAGCCAGGAGCCAGGTGGAGCACTCTGCCTCCTGGCCTAGGACACACTGGTTCTTCCCAGAGCCTGCCAGCGGGGGCCCTACTGCCCAAGGCAGCAGCTTTGCTCAGAGCAGTGCATACTCCACCCAATGCCCAGGGCCAGGCCCAGCGTGCTGGCTCGGAGCTGCTTTAACTTGAGCTTGGGGTCTAAAGGACAGAAAATAAGGGATGGATTGAGAATTCAAAGCAGAAAGTTGATGGTGCTCAAAGCTGATAGGATCTCGCCCTTGCGTCCTCGTGGCTGAGAAAGGCAGGGCAAGGAAGCTGTTTGGTAATGCATTGCCTCTGGCTGGTCCAGGCTCCTGGATCAGCCCTTTCCTGCCATTTGGGGCAAGTTACTTTGCAACTGGAGTCACCAGCCTCTGGGAATATGCTCCAGCTCTCACCCAAAATGGTTCATAAAACCATACGGGCCAGAGTAGGCGCTGACACCACACGGCCATAGACTGAAGGTTTGTGACCCCCCAGATTCACATGTTAAAATCCTAACCCC
>NW_005353538.1:3464886-3474866 GCF_000412655.1 Myotis brandtii | reverse complement strand
GATTCCCAGTCAGGGCACATGCCCAGGTTGCAGGCTCGATCCCCAGTGGGGAGCGTGCAGGAGGCACCCAATCAATAATTCTCTTTCATTATTGATGTTTCTCTCTCTCTCCCTCTTCCTTCCTCTCTAAAATCAATAAAAATATATTTTTAAAAAATGCAAATTCCCATTCCCATACCCCAGACCTACTGATCAGAACCTCTGGAGGTGGGGCCCAGCAATCTGTGTTCTTACAAAGCCCCTAGAGCAGTGGTTCTCAACCTTCCTAATGCCTCGACCCTTTAATACAGTTCCTCATTTTGTGGTGACCCCCAACCATAAAATTATTTTTGTTGCTACTTCATAACTGTAATTTTGCTACTGTTATGAATCGTAATGTAAATATCTGATATGCAGGATGTATTTTCATTGTTACAAATTGAACATAATTAAAGCATAGTGATTAATCACAAAAACAATATGTAATTATATATGTGTTTTCCGATGGTCTTAGGCAACCCCTGTGAAAGGGTCGTTAGACCCCCAAAGGGGTCGCAACCCACAGGTTGAGAACCGCTGCTTTAAAGCATCGCTTGGTTTTTCTTTGGTCTTCTGCAACATGGGCAGGCACCAGCTCACTGTTCCCAAACACTGCACACACAGGTGCAGACGAGTGTGTGGGGTGTGTGTGGGGGGTGTGTGGTGGGGGGAGTGCATGCTGCAGCACCTGGGACTGGAACTAAGGCCCTCAGTATGCTTCCAGACAAACCTGGGTCCCAGTTCTCATTGATTAAGTCCATTGCTTGGCTTATGTACCTCCTTGTGGACAGAGGGGTTTGAAGCCAGAGATGTCTAAGTTAACCTATAAGGCAATGACTCCTAAACAAAAATACTTCAAGGGCTCCTCCAAAGAAGGTGTGAGACTGGGAGCCAGAGTTGAGAACTGTTCTGGCCAAGGGTTTGGCGTTTGCCCGCGTGGGGTGCTGTCTGTCCCAGCACGGAGTGGAGATGAGGGGACGCATGAGGGAAAGGAAAGTGGACCCTCTTAGGAGAGTGACAACCTCCGCCTTGGTCAGGTTTTCACACATAGTTTGGAATGGTGTAAAGTACCACCTCAGTCCCCCTCCATCAAACAGGACTCTGGTAACGTACGCCAATAGCAAACAAAAACGGATTTGGGCGTATCAGCTGTTTGGCGCTGCACAGAGCACTGCGTATTTCTCCTGAGATATTGGACAGGAGCAACTGCCTGTGGCTCTGCCACATTCTTCACTAAACAACAGACCACGGCACATGGATACACAGGACACTGAGCACATCAGGGGCGCCATGCACACTGCAACTGCGCAGCCTTGCATATTCATGGTGACAGTTCCAGCAGGTGGCAGCGACGTGTCCCGAGGGAGGAGCCGCTTGTCACCTGCACCAGGCACCATGAGCCGGGGCCACGCTGCAGCGCCAGAGTGTCTGGCCCACCTGCATAGCCTTGGGTTCTTTCTTTTCTTAGTGAGAGGGAGCTGGGGTGCAACGATGGTCAGAGGGCCCGACCCTCCCAACCTGGTCCGTGTGACACCCACTTGTGCTAGACTCAGTGTTGGGTAGAAAAGAGGCCTGGCTCTGATAAAGGCACACTGGGTAGCTGAGCGCTTTCTACCCACCATGCTGAGCCTGACCACATCCTGGTGCGGAGGAGAGAGTGGGCGCTGAACGCCGTTCTCACTGTGTCCCCGGGACCCAGCACAGTGCCCGGCACAGAAAGGGGCACAATATAAGTTAGCTGAGGGAATGAATGAATGAGTGAATGAGTGAATGAGTGAATGAGTACATTCTTTTCACTAAACAACAGACCACGGCACATGAATACACAGGACACTGAGCACATCAGGGGCGCCATGCACACTGCAGCCACGCAGCCTTGCATATTCATGGTGACAGTTCCAGCAGGTGGCAGCGACGTGTCCCGAGGGAGGAGCCGCTTGTCACCTGCACCAGGCACCATGAGCCAGGGCCACGCTGCAGCGCCAGAGTGTCTGGCCCATCTGCATGGCCTTGGGTTCTTTCTTTTCTTAGCGAGAGGGAGCTGGGGTGCAACGATGGTCAGAGGGCCCAACCCTCCCAACCTGGTCCGTGTGACACCCACTGTGCTAGACTCAGTGTTGGGTAGAAAAGAGGCCTGGCTCTGATAAAGGCACACTGGGTAGCTGAGGGCTTTCTACCCACCATGCTGAGCCTGACCACATCCTGGTGCGGAGAGAGTGGCGCCGTTCTCACTGTGTCCCCGGGACCCAGCACAGTGCCCGGCACAGAAAGGGGCACAATACAAGTTAGCTGAGGGAATGAATGAATGAATGAATGAATGAGTGAGTGAGTGAATGAGTACATTCTACAACACACACTATGTAGCACATGGGTGTGTGCACTTCTATCCTTTTGTGTCATCTCTCTGGTCCTCAGAGGGAGACAGCAAAGCAATGCCCAGGGGCTTCTCTGAAGGAAGGCAAAAATGCCCAAATAGATTCACTTAAAAGACCTCTCTTACCTTGTCACTCACTGGGTCCTGCTGTCTGCCCCACCTCTCAGCAAAGCCTATTGACCAAACCCATTTGCAAGTCTGAAATGCAATCCCTGGCTTCCTCCGCAGAATGTTACTGTAACAGCAGGGCTTCCCAGAGCCCTGCGGGACCCCTGGCCAATGGTGACGCCCTCTCCTCCCACATTGATGCTGCTCAGCGCCAGAGACTCCCAGATAACGCACAAGGAGAAACCAGGCAGAAGTCTGGCTGGGGCTGAGATGCCCCTGCTGGGCATGACCAAGGGTAGCCTGACCTTGGAATAGTCAGCCGCTGGGCTTAGGGAGAAAGATGAAGGCCTGGGTCAGGCCTCATATGCAGAGGACTCCGTCCTGCTCCGCTCAATGCCTCCACTGCTGCGGGCAGGGCGCAGCCAGGAGCTCCCTGGGTGTGGTGGCCAGTCTGGCTCCTGGAGGCACTTCATGGACATTGCATGTACTGCATGTCCACTTGTGTGTTTTGTCCTGGACCACCTCCTATTCCTTCCTGCAGCAAGTGCTTATTCAGGACCTGCTACATATCAGGCACTGTGCTGGTGAAACGTGGGGTTCCGGGGTGCAGACTTCTTCTTGTGGATCCTTGTCTGACGAAGTTGGAGAATAATTGAATGGACTAACAGATTTCTTTAATAAAAATGTGGAAGTTTATTGGAAGCATATACAAATTCCATCTGGGCAGGGGTGTCCCCAAAGGGGCCCTCCTGGGAAGGGGCTCCCAAATGGGAAAAGCCTGCTCTCTCTAACAGGAAAAAAAATCTAAGTCCAAAAACCTGAAATCTATAAATCTCTAGTCGTCTTGTGTCCCTTTGTCTCCAGTGTATATATGCTGCAGTTCTTCGTCTGACCCTGACCCTTTCTAATTGGGCCTTCCTTAATTTGGGACCCCAGTGCTTTCCTCATTGGTCACTCTGCTACCTAGTATCAGTTTCAAAGCTCAAAGCCCACATGGTATCCCCGCCCCCCACCTCCCACTTTCTCTCCCCTTATCTTGCAACATTCCGCTATCCTCTGTGAAAATATGTTTCCTTCTTCCCGATATCCTGTGACTTTTCTTTATCCTCTGTGAATGTATGCCTTCTGGTGGCTCCAAGCCGTCACCTCTGCATTTAGGGGCCCCCATGGACCCCTTAAACCTGCCTGTTTTGTCTCCAAAATTCCTTTCACTGGGTGCTGGGAATATACAAAGAACAACAGGTGTGGCCCCGCCTCATAGAGTGAAAGGTCACAGAAAATACAAGCAAGCAAGCTGTTCAATGCCCTTTTCACTGGGTGCTGGGAATATACAAAGAACAACAGGTATGGCCCCACCTCATAGAGTGAATGGTCAATCAGAAAATACAAGCAAGCAAGCTGTTCAATGCACGGCAGGGCCTGCATCGGTAGGCTTCCTGGAGGAAGTGACAATAAAACCAGGACTTGAGGGCTGAGTAGGAGTTACAAGCAGGAGAAACAGCATGTGCAAGGCCTGGAAGCCAGAGTAAGCGCGAACCTCTAACACGTCAAAACCCAGGCTGGCTAGAGCTGTAAATGGAAGGACGACAAGAGAGGAGCATGGGGAGTGGGGCCCCAGGCCTTCCTCGTCCACCGACATGGAGTCTGCGCTTAGTCCTGGGGGAGGGTGTCAGCAGGGCACCACGACACGTGTGGGGAATGGGTGAGGTCCCAGCATGCTAGGGAGGAAGGGGCTGGCCAGGAGGGAACGACAAATGATCTGGACAAGCTGGAACCCATTTTTGAGCATTTAAGACAGATTCTACTTATTCTCCCTTCCCTAACACCCTGAGTACAAAGGTTACAATAACCGCCCCTGTGCTTCATACTTCAGAAGGACTGCCACGCCATCTCCTTGTGTGATTCTACAATAAGGTGGCAAGGAAGGCCACCCTCACTTCAGAGATGCAGAAACTGAGACCCAAGGAGGCAAAATAATTCATCTAAAACAGCATAATAGATGTGGTTGCATAGAGAGGTTTCTATTTTCCTAACTCCAAGTTGTTACATTCATTTTAAGGTTAGGAAACAGCGTTCCACCCAGCAAGTGACAGCACAAATCTCTGATCTGTCACCCTATTCTCCTCCCTACACAGGAGGGCCACACCACCGGCCCGCCACGGGAGTGGGCCCCAGGCAGGAGAGCTGCAGATGCCCTGGGCCCAGCAGGCCACACAGCCAGAGGGCAGGTGGCCTCAGAGCGCACCCGCCTGGGGCCTGGCACCTGGGGCATGAAGCAGAGCCTGTGCAACAACCAAACCCTGGGGTCTGACTCCTGTAGGTGTGGGCACATCCACGCCCAGCAAACCTGCACTCTCTTCCCGCCCCTCCCGCTCCTGCTCCGGGCCTGAGCCCTGTGACCTACAAGGGTGGACTCTGGGGCCTCCTGGAGGCCTCGCTGCTCCTCAGCAGCTTCTGACCCTGGGCCACCCTGGCCCTGCTGCTGGCACCCCACTCCCTGCGGCACCCAGAGCGGGAGCGCTCCCCTGGGCTGCCCTTAGAGCAGTGGTTCTCAACCTTCCTAATGCCGCGACCCTTTAATACAGTTCCTCATGTTGTGGTGACCCCCAATTTCATTGTTACAAATTGAACATAATTAAAGCATAGTGATTAATCACAAAAACAATATGTAATTATATATGTGTTTCCTAATGGTCTTAGGTGACCCCTGTGAAAGGGTCGTTCGACCCCCAAAGGGGTCGCGACCCACAGGTTGAGAACCGCTGCCTTAGAGGAAACAGAGTCCACTTCAAACAGCCTGGCCTGCCCTCCTCCCACAGGCTCCTCCTCTGTGGGAAGTGTTTCTCTGGGGATGGGGAGGGACAGGATGGAGGGGGAGGGGGAGGGACAGGATGGAGATGGACATTTTTCTTTTTCTAAGAGGGTGTGTGTGCGGCCAGTCCATCTTCTCTGAGGCGGAGAGCCCGCCACGGGGCTGCTGTGTGGAGCCCTGAGGCAGCAGTGATGGCCGAAGGGGATTACGGTCCAGTGCGGAGGGAGGAGCGGGAGCGCCACTGACAAGAGAAGATGACAAGTCACTTGGGACTGGCGAGGGCCAGGGGAGAGCATGAGACGCTGAGATTGGGGACGGGTCCTGTCCATTCGGAAGGATTGCGGTGTCGCGGGAAACAGCTCTAAACAGGAGCCTGCCTCGGAGTGGGGTCCTGAGCAGCACTGGGGGCGGGGGAAGGGCTGCAGGTGAGAGCAGAGCCAGGGAAGGGCAGGCTGCCTGGGAGCTCAGCAGGAGGGAGGAGGCCTGGGCGGGAGGAAGCCCAGCAGGAAGGGGAGAGGCAGGTCTGTCCGCCTGGGCAGCGGGAGGCAGCCATCAGAGGGGCAGGAGGAGGCCCCAAAACCCTGGCCTCCCCTGGGCCAGAAGGTGTGAGTAGACCTGCACGTAGTAGGGGCTCCGCCAGCAGTTGCTACAGAGAACGGGGACCTCAGAGATCAGCGCCAGGGCTCAGCCAATGGGCCAGGAAGTCCTGTGAGCTCGCCTTGTGCCCAGCAGCATGCTGGACAACTTGCAGGACACAAACAGAATCTGAGACCTCCCTGCCTTCCCAATTGGCTGGAAACACATGGATAAATCAAACGTGCATGCCTCATTCTCAGGGTTCAGTGAGAGGGCAGAGGTGGCTAGGCCGGAAGGCACTCTCAGGAGAATTGTCAGCAGTAAAGGAGAAGAGAGAGCTGGGCAGGCCCATGGGGACAATCTACTTAATTCCTCTGGACCTCAGTTTTCTCATCTGTACAATGGAGCACCTTGCACACTAGCCTCTCATCGGGGCGTCCCACCTCTGAAGCAGAGTCTCGCTCGCCTCCTATAACGGCAGGGAGCAGTCCCTGCTGCCCGCATCTCAGGATAGAAATCGCTTGGGCCATGATTTATTAGCAAATAGAAAAAGAAAGAAAGCCATGCTGGTATCTTCCAGGCAGCTGGAGACCTCTTGGCCACCCCACCACACCCCAAAACACGAGGAAGACACATACGCAGGCTCTCCCTGACACATCTAAGGGACATCAGAGAGGAGTGTTCGCATAGCAAATAGGAATCTAATCTCTCCCTCGTTCAGCCAAATGGAAACAGCAGGGTGTCCACGCTGAGCCTCGAGTCTGGCAGGGATGCAGAGAAGGAATGTGGAAGCAGATTACAGCCAGTCCGATACCCAAATAACAAATAGGTGTCCTGGAGAGAAATGTGTTTTACGGATGTTCGGGAAGAGACCCGCAGATTCCCTCCTCAGCTCTGCCTCCGCTTTAATTGAGAAGGTGCTAGTTAACGGCCAAAGGAAAAGCAAATGGAAGAAGTGCTTACTGACTGGCAGGCAGCTGCTCCCACATCCACACAGCCCGCCATACACTGCACACACAGCCACAAGCAGACCCTGCACACACAGCCCGTGCACGCCCTGCACACACAGCCACAAGCACGCCCTGCACACACAGCCCGTGCACACCCTGCACACACAGCCACAAGCAGACCCTACACACACAGCCACAAGCACACCCTACACAGATGTTCGGGAAGAGACCCCCAGATTCCCTCCTCAGCTCTGCCTCCGCTTTAATTGAGAAGGTGCTAGTTAACGGCCAAAGGAAAAGCAAATGGAAGAAGTGCTTACTGACTGGCAGGCAGCTGCTCCCACATCCACACAGCCCGCCATACACTGCACACACAGCCACAAGCAGACCCTGCACACACAGCCCGTGCACACCCTGCACACACAGCCACAAGCACGCCCTGCACACACAGCCCGTGCACACCCTACACACACAGCCACAAGCGCACCCTACACACACAGCCTGTGCACACCCTGCACACACAGCCTGCGCACAGCCTGCACGCTCCGGAATGAATCCTCCCAACAATGCAGTTTCCTCCAACCTGGTGGTGGAAGGGGCACAGTTCATTTCCCCGGGGCTGACAGGCCCCTGGGCTTCCAGCAGATGGACCGCACCACAGGGAATCAGCCCTTGGCCAGGTGCTGAGGCTGAGGCTGAGGCTGAGGCTGAGGCCTTGGAGAGCGCTTCTGCTTCTGTTACAGCAGCTGAGACTGGCCTGGGATCCAGGCAGAGAAGGGGGTGGCCTCCCGCCGGCCAGGAGAGGCCATGGGATCTTCACTAGGATCCTCATAAAAATCTCAGCTCGGCCCCAAAAATGGAAGGGAAAATGAAGCACAACCATGGAAGGAAGACAAACGGCTGAAAGGAAGATGGAGGAGAAAAGGTCTAAAAGGGCGGGGGATGGGGGGCGGTGAGTAGATAAGGCCCTGGTGCCGCTTCATCACCATCAGAGCCAGCGCCCACACTGAAGGCGCAGGAAGGAGGGAGATGTTTGTGAGGCTATAAACATACGTCAGAGGCTTTGGTTTACCTGTATGACAGAGCCAATGAATGATTTACTGCTCAGTGAAAGGCCCAAGAAGCTCCTAGAACCACAGCCTGACACACGCACGCCTCCGGTGTTGATACAGATGCTCAGCCGACCTGCATATCTACCGCTCGATGGACACGTGCGTGGTCCTGTGTCCCAGTCCCGAAGGAGGAACGTCTAAGAAACCAGAATAAACACAACACTAGGGCAACAGACACAAGATCAGACACAGCGAGACAGAGCTGGGGTCACAGGGACATGACATCATGGGGGTCGTTGTGACTGTGGGAAAGTGCAGTGACCTCGTGCCCTCTCCCCCTCCCCTGCCACGAAGGACCTCAGGAAGTAGGTGAAAACGTAAAAGCCGACAAAATGGGTGGGGTTCCCCCTCGGTGCGGGCGCTGGAGAAAACCCAGGATCTGAGTGAGTGAGAGAGTCGCCCCAAGTCCAGTCAAGGGGACCAGTTCTTTTCCCAGGAGGACTGTGTGGGTGGGGTTGTACGGAAGGTCTGGGGAGAGGCCGTACTAACAGGAGAAGGTGCCAGGCTTGGATTCTGGAAAAGGAAGCCCAAAGTAGGCCTGCCCCATCCTCTGCCCGCCTGGCTCTAGCTCAGAGCTCAGGCCACACGACTGAGCTCTGTCTCCCCATCCCTGCTGAACCCCTGCTCTTGGCCATCCTCCGCATCAGGGTGTGCTTCACTGGCCTTGGACCTGGGAAGCAGGCCCTGGGAGCTGGCTCGGGCTATTTGGGCAGAAAATTCCACGGTCCCACTAGGGGGAGGGCCAAAGCCAGGCCCTCGAAAGCACACGCTCAGGGCAAGAACCTGGTTGCCCAGGTCTACGTGTAGCAGCGGCCCACGGAGCAGGTGTCCGCTGGGGTTGGTCCAGCACTGGCTGAAAGGGGGACACAGGTCCACAGGGTGTCCGGGCTCTGGAGAGGAGTCTGTGCCGGTGATGGGGGATCCCGGCTCCCTGGCCTCTCCGGGCACTAGCTTCCACCAGCCCGGTCCATGCTCACTCGGGCGGCTAGTGACGCCCACTCTTGTCCTGGTGCAAGGAGGTGCTCCAGAAAGCAGAGAGGAGCCTCTGTTCCCTGAAAGGGAACGGCCCTCTGTGAACTACGCCCTGAGGCCGTCTCTGTGGGTCCCTGTGAGTCACATGACTCCTCCACCCTGAGCCCGCCTTCCTCCAGGCGCCCCGGCCCTCTCCGCTAGGCTTTCGGCAGGGCCACCACTGGCGTTTGGGGTGGACGAGTCTGTTGTGGGGACTGCCCTGCTCATGGCGGGACGCCCGGCAGCCCTGGTCCCAGTGCACTGAACACTGAACGCCAACATCGCGCCAGGTCCCACACATGTCTGAGCACCACCTCGCCCTCGTCAGTACCACCTCTCGGGGCGGGCACCACCACTCAGCTGCCACCAGGGAAGAAGAGCACGGAGGTGACATGGGAGCAGCCAACCGAGCCCCAGACGTGGGCACAGAAATGCACAGTAGACCAGGGACCAGACAGAAGCGGCGACGGATAAGCATGGGGGACAGCCAGGACCGTCCATGAGGAACCTCACACACGCCCACCAGCTATACGCTCAGCAAGCTGGCATTTCATTCTCTTCTCTCCATTACAGAAAAGGGAAGACACCTTTGAACCCAGGTGCTACCTTGAAAGAGACCATCAGCTGTTGCCAGTCTCCCAAGGAGCCCCGCAGTCCCTTCAGGGGTTGGAAA
This sequence comes from Myotis brandtii, assembly GCF_000412655.1. NCBI lineage: Eukaryota > Metazoa > Chordata > Mammalia > Chiroptera > Vespertilionidae > Myotis > Myotis brandtii. Next base: position 3,465,232 of record NW_005353538.1, on the reverse strand, counting down.
CCTGACAGGATGAAACGGACAGAGCTGTCTTGGCCCCCCTTTCTCCCTCCCAGCTTGACCCTTGCCCACTCCGCGGGCCAGCCAATCCCTGGGAAAGCCAATGGCTGATAGATCCGCGGCAGGTTGCTCTGCTATCTCCTCAAGTGGCTTCTGCCAGGGAGCGTAGCCGGCGGCCGCTGGCAGGTCCAGAGGACTGTCAGGCTGGAACGGGGCTGGCCAGCAGCTCCAGTGGTTAGAGCAGCTAACACACCGCTCAGGCCCAGACGGCAGCCCCGGCAGAGCAAGCCAACACAGTGGATCTCGGTGCAAGGAGCTCTTCCTGCCTGGGTCCATGCTCTGAGCTTCC
>NW_005353538.1:3454376-3464769 GCF_000412655.1 Myotis brandtii | reverse complement strand
GAGTCCTGCTCAAGGAGCGGGCTGAGGCAGGAGTGCTCCGGGGCCGCCAGGAGGACCCTCTCCAGCTGAAGAGAGAAACAGGGCTCAGAGGAAGACGCAGCACACCCACACCTGCTTTGCCAGCTGTGCCAGCTTTGCCCTCTGAGGCACAAGCCCAGCACGGTCCCCGCATCACAGGAGCCCTCCCCCACACACCTACGCACCCACCTGATCTAGGCAGCTGGCCAAGGGCCCGGGGTTCCCAAAGGATGCTGCGTGGAGACCCCATGTGGAGTGTGGCATGCGATGGGCACCCACAACACCCGGGTCCGGTCCCCCATTGTCACCTAAGATTAAGAGGCAGGGCTCTTCCGCGGGGACCATGGGAACCAGCTCGCTGCCATCACTTGCTCCGCTCCCCTCCTCCGCTCTGAAGCGGACCCTGTGGCCATCCGTGCCTGCTATTGAGAGTGGAACAAACTACCTCTCGGAGCCGCGGGCCCTGGGCGCGGAGCACACATAAACACACAGCCTGGAGATGGGTAATCACTAACCTCACCACTGGCTGCGACGCACCGCCCTGGGCCGCCGTCTGCGCCAAGCTCCTTAAACACATTCACTTACTTGATCCTCACAGCAATCACTTTGAGTTCGGTCCCATCGTTCTTTCTCATTTTTAAAGCCAAGGCAATTGAGGCTCAGAGAAGTTGAATAACTTGCCAAGGGCCACGCGTGTGCAGAGCTCGACTCCATGGAGCGCGTACACAGAGGAGACTTGATAAACACTCGACAGTGAAAGAGCACTAATGCTCACCCTTGTCTTCAGCGATCACCCTCCACCCCCTGCAGCACTGTGTGCTCAGGAAGTCCTTAGTGAGTGCTTACCCGATCTTGTTCACTGCTGGGGAGGGGGGGGGGGCACACAAAAATCAGTCACTGGAAACGCCCATGGAAACATTCAAGTAATAAAAAGTTAGCAACATTTAACATTAACTTGAATTAATTTCAAGGTTATCTGTTTCCACTTTTAGCTAATTAAATGTTAGGGAAATGGTGCATAACTAGGAGACTACAGAGTAAGGTAGCAAAAAGAACACTAGATTTGAAGTCCAGGTGCTGGGTTCCACAACCTGCCAGTCGGTCAGTACAGGAACGTCAGGGAGGCGCAGGACCCTTGCTGGCCTCTGCCCGGTCTGCACCGGCTCCCTCACCACCGCAGAGTCCTCGCGGGTGCTCCTGGGAAACGCAAACCCTCAGCAGCGCGATTGGAAGTCTTAAAGCTCCAGCCCCGGCCGGTGTTGCTCAGTGGATAGAGCATCAGCCCTGCAGACTGAAGGGTCCCAGGTTCGATTCCGTGCGCCAATCGATGTCTCTCTGACATCAATGTTTCTCTCTCTTTCTCTCTGTCTCTCACCCTCCCTTCCACTCTCTCTAAATCAATCAATGGAAAAATAGTCTCAGGTGAGGATTCAAAGATGAAGAAGAAGAAACATGAGGTGCTATTCTTTTTTGAAGGTTGAAAATTAGTCCATTTACAGTATTTATCTTTTTTTAATGCATTAGTGGGCAATTTGCCATAATTTTTTCTCATCAATTTGCCTGAAAATCATTTGTTCTTTCCACACAATCTGCAGAATGACAATGTAACTATGCTGCTCGATTCCCATGTCCGGCGTTTTTAATGTGATGATTGCAGGGGAGGGGAACCGTAGTTACCATACAGCAGGTCAGCGACACGGCTTAGTGCTAGGAGCCTGGCCACTGGGTCTGTCTCATGTTCAGCAGTTCTCACATGTGTTGGTGTTTGTAGAGTTGACCAGACTGAAACCTCCATGCGGGCAAGGAGGTGTCTCCACATCTGTTCACCGCAACCTCCCACTGCTCAGCGCAGACCTGAGCACCAAAGAAGGCACCCAATGCCCCAAGGCAGGGTCACAGCGCAGGAAGCGAAGCCCAGAGGTGTAGGCGCAAGCTGGGATTACCTTGCTGGGAGCACAGGAAGGAGGCTGATGCCTTTGTGAGGTGGTCACAGCCGGTCGGTCACCTGAGCCCTGGAGTCACGGTGGCGGCTTGATTCTGATAACAGATGATACTCACCGATGTCTGACACTACGTGTAGCTCATCCGATTCTCAACAACCATGAAGTACGACGATTTGTCCTGCTGGACAGGTGAGGGAGCAAAGGCGCACAGCATCGGGCCCCCAAAACCAAACCCAGCGCTAACCCAGGGTGGGCTGGGATCCGCATGGCCCTGCGCCCTGTGCCCTGGACGGGAAGTGCCTCTGACTGCCGCCAGCCGAGCACAAATCATCTGCTTCCCCTCCAATGAGATGAGGTCATTCTCCAGCTTTCCAAAAAAAGAGGGCGTCGGAAAAAGCGACTCTTCCCATTCAGGTAAGTCCCTGTCTGTGCAGAGAATGACAGGGCTGAGCAGCGCTCGGCTTTTGGCCGGAGTCAGTGTGGTTGTCTTCCTACTGATGGTGACTGACCCACGCTGGGACATTGCTGACTTAATTTTGCAAACGTACGAATGTACTAGAGACGGGGTAGGTGCCAGGACCGCTCAGCAAGCTGGCAAGGGGTTTCTCTCAGTTGAGAAGGTCTGTGTCTCCCAGTCACGAGCAGAGTGCAGCGTGAGAGTTGAAAGCAGGAGGAATGGCTTGGCCTGTTACCAAGTATTTTTAATAATGGGATCCTTCACTCTCTCTCCTTGGCTTGACCCAACCACGGGAAGAGATGGATGCCAGGCGAGCCATGAATCTTGCTCAAAAAGCCACTCCCTGAGGCTGTTGAAGACCCCAGCACAGCGCCTGGCAAACGTGGGCCTCAGAGACAGGCTGTGTGAGCCCCTGCAGACGCATGCCCAGCAGTCCCGATGGTGCTGGGGACCTGCGGCACTTGAGGTTCCTAACAGACCCAATCTCAGCGAGGGACTCGTATCCTAAGCTCTCCAACAATGTTTTCAAGAAAAAAAATTCCATTGCCACTGAGGATATGAATGCATGAATGAGTGAATGAGTGAGTGAATGAGTGAGTGAATATTGTTCTCAAAGAGTCAAGCCTCGAACACCCTGTTCAGCAAGTTTAAATGAAGTCCTTTAAAATTGTTGCATTTAAACATTGACCATTATTTAACTACAATGACATCATAGATAAGACATTAACCTTTTAGCTCCCTAGTTACTATTTAATACACATCCACAGAGCGAGGTATTGCCCATGCCCACCAGGAGGTTGTGCCCAGTTGGAAAGTGAGACACTCCATAGGTGAGCTCAGTTCAAGGAACCATGTGATCAGTGCCAGGGGAACAGGTGAATAAGGAGAGAAATGTTTGCTTTGGGTGGCCCGTCACAGGGGAGCCGTGGAGGAGTCGCCTGGGAGAGGAACTTGGAGAAGGAGCAGGATTTTACTGAGTAGATGTGGAGGGAAACAGAAAGGAAGGAGGCGGACTCAGAATCGGGTGAATGGGTGAAAAGTGGGCCAGGCTCCCTTGAGCGTGCGGTTCTGTGGGACGGGGCGTGGGAGGCAGGACGGGGATGGCAGTTCTCACTGGCGGCACAACTTGGGGCGCGATTGTGCTGAGCTTTGAACGTCAAAGGTGAGGCTTGTGGGATTTATTTGGGACACAATGGGGAGCCATTGAAGGTTACTGAGCAGGAAGAGAAATGATCGAATCAGTGGGTTCCCAGGCACTGGTTTTTGAGAACATATGATTCTTTCTGGCAGATGTGATGTACAGCCTCGACTGAAGCCAAACCTACTCCCCCAGGCAGCGCTCACCTGGCTGCGCTTCCCACCTGCTCTCCATCCCAGAAAGCTGGTGAGCAGTCTGGCCTGCGCCCTGGGTCAGCTTCCTCTCTAAGTCCTCTCTCACAGCTCCTCTCTCTAACTCCTCTCTCTCACAGCTCCTCTCTCTCACAGCTCCTCTCTCTAACAGTTCCTCTCTCTAACTCCTCTCTCTCACAGCTCCTCTCTCTAACAGTTCCTCTCTCTAACTCCTCTCTCTCACAGCTCCTCTCTCTAACAGTTCCTCTCTCTAACTCCTCTCTCTCACAGCTCCTCTCTCTAACAGTTCCTCTCTCTAACTCCTCTCTCTCACAGCTCCTCTCTCTAACAGTTCCTCTCTCTAACTCCTCTCTCTCACAGCTCCTCTCTCTAACAGTTCCTCTCTCTAACTCCTCTCTCTCACAGCTCCTCTCTCTAACAGTTCCTCTCTCTAACTCCTCTCTCTCACAGCTCCTCTCTCTAACAGTTCCTCTCTCTAACTCCTCTCTCTCACAGCTCCTCTCTCTAACAGTTCCTCTCTCTAACTCCTCTCTCTCACAGCTCCTCTCTCTAACAGTTCCTCTCTCTAACTCCTCTCTCTCACAGCTCCTCTCTCTAACAGTTCCTCTCTCTAACTCCTCTCTCTCACAGCTCCTCTCTCTAACAGTTCCTCTCTCTAACTCCTCTCTCTCACAGCTCCTCTCTCTAACAGTTCCTCTCTCTAACTCCTCTCTCACACAGCTCCTCTCTCTAACAGTTCCTCTCTCTAACTCCTCTCTCTCACAGCTCCTCTCTCTCACAGCTCCTCTCTCTAACAGCTCCTCTCTCTAACAGTTCCTCTCTCTAACTCCTCTCTCACACAGCTCCTCTCTCTCACAGCTCCTTTCTCTCACAGCTCCTCTCTCTAACAGTTCCTCTCTCTAACTCCTCTCTCACACAGCTCCTCTCTCTACCTCCTGCTTTGCTGAACACTGGCCATGGCGCTTATACAGGCTCCAGATTCCTCTGCAGCTAAAATTCAATAACAGCAAGCTTTTCTCTATTCCCAGAAAAATAAGTTAATTGATGATTGCTTTAATTATAAATTTTTCAGCTACACATTTATTTTAAAATGTTGGCCTGTGTTACAGCTTGCCTTAGAATCCAGCATGAGATCCTACTTGATTTAATACAAAATTATTTTTTTAATTAGCCTGGGCTTTGCAGCCGAGCTCATCTGGGTCAGAATCCTTGGCCACCAGCTTTGTGACCTTTGGCAAATCAATCACCATTTCTGAGCCTCAAAACCCTCGCCTGCACAATGAGGGCAGTTCTGCCTTCCCACCCGACATGAGCATAAATGAGATCAAGCACATATGGAGGCCCTGCCAGTGGCAGGCGCCATGAAGTACTCGCTGAGGGCATCTCCCAGGCCCTCCCTCCTTCCCCTCCCTCGGAGTGAGGAGGAGCCGTGCTTCAGCCCAGGGTGGGCTTGGCAGCACCTTGTGGTGTCTGCAGAGGGAGGCAGTGCTGGGGGAACCAGCAGGAGCCTGGGCTGCAGGACAGGCCTGGGTTCAACCCTGGCAGTTCTCACTGGCGGCATGACCGGGGCCAAGCGTTGACTCTCCAGCAATCAGCCCCTCCTTGGAGAATTAACGTCCACCCAATGCACTTAGCGGGCTGTTCAGTGAGCTGCTCCCTGCAGGCTCCTTAGCGCGTGGCTCTCACACAGGCAGGGCTGAGCAAACGTTACCATTGGAAGCTTCCAGCAGCTTCCAGGCAAATGTGAGGACCACTGGACTCAGTCCTTTACCCTCTTAACCCACAGTTCTTGGTTCTTCCTTCCTCTTCTTTTCTAAATACTTTCCATCCTCCTGTTTGCCCAGGAGGAGGTAGCTTATGCTGACGCATCACTGTGTCACCCCAGACAGACAGACCTGCCTTGAGTCCTGGCTCCGCTGCTCACAAGCTGGGTGACTTGAACCAGATAATTCGCCCTCCTCCTGAGGTGAGTGGATTAAATGAGAACGTGCAGGGGAAGCCCTGGAACAGCACCTGCGTGTGGCCCCTCTTATTGGTCATCGGGGCCCCTCTCTAAATTCCCATTCCCAAAGCCCCCTTCAGTATGGGCCCTCTTCTCTGCACCAACAAAGCCAGGTCCTTGTAAGACACCACAGGGGCGAGGCAGGGAGGCCTCGCTTCCTGGAGGGGTGGGGGTGCTGAGGGGTCCACAGCCCGGCCAGAGGAAGCCCAGCCCGTGGGCCCAGGAAAGGAGCCCAGTGGATGATTCCTATCCCTTCTTTGTCCCTTTTGTGTAAAGCAAAGTTCATAGCCGTCCCTCTCCCTTAATCAAAGCAATTGTTATTTCTCACCCTGCAGACATTACCTCTCTGCCAACATGGCCCTATGAGACCCAAGGGGTCCCCAATAGTGCCCCCTCCCCATGCATAAGGGCACGGCGGCCGTTGGTCCTCTGCCCCTGTGTCCCTGCCACTCGGGAGAGCTGGGGATTTTGGCCTCAGAAACTGGGCCTCTGAGAAGGGAAGTGCCTTCTTCCTGAAAACCAAAGAAATGCCCGCAAGAATTAAAGTAGTCACTTCCACTCGCATTGGCTTCGCTGTGTACAGCTCATTGACCCTGACATGGCCTCACCTCTGACAGCTGGAAAGACGTTAGGGAAGAAGTCGCTGGCCTTTTCATTTCACCGGCTGAGACTTGCTCAGGTTCGGCAGAACTGCATTTGGCTGAGCCCAAATGGGGTCTTGGCCTCCGGGTTCCTTGCACAGCTCCCCACCAGAGGACACAGCCACTGCTCAGGGAGCAAGCATGGTGCAAAGTAGACATGGGGTCCACCCAGTTCTCAGTTAACATTTATATCAATCACCTGTTATAAGTCAACACTGTGCTACTCACTTTCATCTGTATTATTTCATGGGATTGTCTTGCTCAGCTTTGAACCCCTGCTAACATTGGCATATAGTAGCTGCTCAATAAATGTGGGTTTTCTTCTTTGCCTTGGGAGTTGTGTTGTGGAGTATAAAGAAGTGGGTTTGGAGTCAATCTGGGTTTGAATCTGATTCCTGCCACTTGTCAGCTTTTGGGCCTTTACCTCTGTTTCTATATCTATCCTAGGGCTGAGCAAACGTTACCATTGGAAGCTTCCAGCAGCTTCCAGGCAAATGTGAGGACCACTGGGCTCAGTCCTTTACCCTCTTAACCCACAGTTCTTGGTTCTTCCTTCCTCTTCTTTTCTAAATACTTTCCATCCTCCTGTTTGCCCAGGAGGTAGCTTATGCTGACACATCACTGTGTCACCCCAGACAGACAGACCTGCCTTGAGTCCTGGCTCCGCTGCTCACAAGCTGGGTGACTTGAACCAGATAATTCGCCCTCCTCCTAAGGAGGTGAGTGGATTAAATGAGAACGTGCAGGGGAAGCCCTGGAACAGCACCTGCGTGCGGCCCCTCTTATTGGTCATCGGGGCCCCTCTCTAAATTCCCATTCCCAAAGCCCCCTTCAGTATGGGCCCTCTTCTCTGCACCAACAAAGCCAGGTCCTTGTAAGACACCACAGGGGCGAGGCAGGGAGGCCTCGCTTCCTGGAGGGGTGGGGGTGCTGAGGGGTCCACAGCCCGGCCAGAGGAAGCCCAGCCCGTGGGCCCAGGAAAGGAGCCTAGTGGATGATTCCTAATCCCTTCTTTGTCCCTTTTGTGTAAAGCAAAGTTCATAGCCGTTCCTCTCCCTTAATCAAAGCAATTGATATTTCTCACCCTGCAGTCATTACCTCTCTGCCAACATGGCCCTATGAGACCCGAGGGGTCCCCAATAGTGCCCCCTCCCCATGTATAAGGGCACGGTGGCCGTTGATCCTCTGCCTCTATGTCCCTGCCGCTCGGGAGAGCTGGGGATTTTGGCCTCAGAAACTGGGCCTCTGAGAAGGGAAGTGCCTTCTTCCTGAAAACCAAAGAAATGCCCGCAAGAATTAAAGTAGTCACTTCCACTCGCATTGGCTTCGCTGTGTACAGCTCATTGACCCTGACATGGCCTCACCTCTGACAGCTGGAAAGACGTTAGGGAAGAAGTCGCTGGCCTTTTCATTTCACCGGCTGAGACTTGCTCAGGTTCGGCAGAACTGCATTTGGCTGAGCCCAAATGGGGTCTTGGCCTCCGGGTTCCTTGCACAGCTCCCCACCAGAAGACACAGCCACTGCTCAGGGACCAAGCATGGTGCTAAGTGGACATGGGGTCCACCCAGTTCTCAGTTAGCATTTATATCAACCACCTGTTATAAGCCAACACTGTGCTACTCACTTTCATCTGTGTTATTTCATGGGATTGTCTTGCTCAGCTTTGAACCCCTGCCAGCATTGGCACATAGTAGTTGCTCAATAAATGTGGGTTTTCTTCTTTGCCTTGGGAGCTGTGTTGTGGAGTATAAAGAAGTGGGTTTGGAGTCAATCTGGCTTTGAATCTGATTCCTGCCACTTGTCAGCTTTTGAGCCTTTACTTCTGTTTCTATATCTATCCTATATAATAAAACTGTAATATGCAAATCAACCAAACGGAGGAACCACTAGCAGAAGAACCGGTTGCTATGACATGCACTGACCACCAGGGGGCAGACGCTCAACACAGGAGCTGCCCCTTGGTGGTCAGTGCGCTCCCACAGGAGGAGCACCACTCAGCCAGAAGACTGGCTCATGGCTGGTGAGCACAGCAGCGGTGGTGGGAGCCTCTCCTGCTTCCATTGCAGGCGGGCTGTAAGGAGCAAGGGGTCCAAACTGTGAGAGCCCCAGACTGCAAGAGGGATGTCTGACTGCCGGCTTAGGCCCGATCCCCATTGGGTTCCCAGACATCCCCGGAGGGTTCCCAGACTGCGAGCGGGCTCAGGCCAGACTGAGGGACCCCTCCCCCAGTGCACAAACTTCATGCATTGGGCCTCTAGTTCTAAGATAAATTTTAAAGTTATTGTATGCGAAGGACATGTTAATCATAGAAGGTGCTCTATCAACAATGACAGCAGTCACCACCAGGGGGCAGACGCTCGATGCAGGAGCTGCCCCCTGGTGGTCAGTGCACTTCCACAGGAGAAGCACCACTCAGCCAGAAGCCCAGCTCATATCTGGTGAGCGCAGCAGTGGTGGTGTTGAGCAAGGGGTCCCAAACTGTGAGAAGAGGGATGTCTGACTGCCGGCTTAGGCCCGATCCCCATTGGGTTCCCAGACATCCCCGGAGGGTTCCCAGACTGCGAGCGGGCTCAGGCCAGACTGAGGGACCCCTCCCCCAGTGCACAAACTTCATGCATTGGGCCTCTAGTTCTAAGATAAATTTTAAAGTTATTGTATGCGAAGGACATGTTAATCATAGAAGGTGCTCTATCAACAATGACAGCAGTCCTTGTCACTGGACATGCTGTCATTGTTACCTGCCTTCAAGGAGCTGATGACCTCAAAAGTTAATACACATCTGGAAATAACCACAAAGCAAATCAGGGAGGAGACCAGTGGTGGGCTGTGGAGGTCCTGGGGACGAAGGCAGGCTTCCTGGGACAGGCGCATTGAGGTTGAAAGGAGGTGGACAGATTGCGAGGGGAGCAGGGATCCTGGGAAAAGAACGGGATGCCGATGAGGAGTCAAGGAGATGCAGCAAGTGTTTCGGCCCAGGAGCGTAGGAGTCTGGGGTTTTTCAAAGAGGGCATTTAGAGGGAGTTACGCTGCCTTGGTCAGGACATCGGGTGGAGAGTGGAAAGACAAACGAAGACACAAAAGAACCTGAAATTGGAGAAAAGGAGAATGGAATTTGTTTATGGATCCTCTCATTCCACACACATCCACTGAGTGCCTACATGCGCCAGCAGAAAGGCTGGCCTTGGTTAGCCCGCATCAGACTTCCCAGCAACTTAGAGGCAAGGCCATCTGCTAAGGGAGGGCTGGGATCCTTGGGAGCATGTTTAAATGACAGTCCCTTGGCCCACCCTGCAAAGATGCCCATCAGGACTCTCCAGGTGGTTCTCGGGGAGATGCCCCAAGGCCACAGTTTGGGAAACTGATTAGAAGCTTACAAGAGCTTGGGGGTCACAGCTGAGGTCACCTTTGTGGAGGACCCAGGCTGCACTTTCATAGTCGGCCTAGAGGTGTGGGTGAGCAGTAAGTGGGACTTGCCTGTTACTCAGATGGACGAGGAGGGCAGCAGGGGAAAAGAGGAGGGAGATGCAGTGAGGGGGGATTGTGAGGGGCCCGACTCTAATTCCAATATCCTTTGAACACCCCATTTCTGACCCCGACTTCCAACTTTCCCAACCCCCTGAGAGCCTTTCCAGGGAACCACGGGCTCTCCAGGGCTTCCACGCGTCCTCAGCTCTGAGATTTAACTGCAGTTTCGCTTACAACACATCCAAGGATCAGACCGCTCAAAGGCGGAGACATCCCTTTTCCTCAGGACAATGGCCACGTGTGTGAGGAAGCCACAGCTTCCGGAGCAATTTCACGCATGTCACTGTGCCTTCTGTTACCTCAGCGTTTCTCCTCCTGTCAGCGGTTCTCAACCTGTGGGTCGCGAACAATGAAAATACATCCTGCTATCAGATATTTACATTACGATTCATAACAGTAGCAAAATTAGTTATGAAGTAGCAACGAAAATAATCTTATGGTTGGGGGTCACCATTA